>NC_081405.1:132126165-132474915 GCF_030272615.1 Cryptomeria japonica | reverse complement strand
AATTGATGCCTTCAAAGAAATAAAAAATGAAAAGACCTTGTGCAACATGTTGGATGAGGTGGTGATGGAAGTGGGAGTGCAAAATGTTTATAGAGGCAAGGTAACCGACATTATTTTGGAGCTTGACTTACTCCTTGAGGGCATAGGGAAACTAAGTTTGGTGAAGAGTGTGGTTGAAGATGGAAGAAATATCAAAAAGTACATCTCCAACCACACATGGCTGCTCAATCTTATGAGAGAGCATGTTGATGGTAAGGATCTCATGCAATCAAGAGTCACACACTTTGCTACTAATTTCCTCACCTTGTAGAGCAAATTAGCTCCATTGCCCAATCTTAAGCACGTGCTTGTGAGCGAAAGGTGGTTTGAGAATCCTTATTTTAGAAGGCTTACGAACAAAAGGTCATGAAGACAATTTTTTATAATAGATTTGCCAAAGTCATGAAAGAGATCACCAATGTAAGTTTTCAAACTTCGATTGATGATTTTTTTTTTATTTTCTAATATTATAATTTGCTGATAATATTTTTATATTACGTGTCAATTTTATTGCTTAGGGTTCTACAATTGGTGGATGGGCATCAAAACCCCATGGGCTATCTCTATGATGCCATGGATAAGGCCAAAGAGGTGATTCGACATCTGTATGGTTCAAACAAGACCAAATATGAACCATATGGTGCATAATTAATCATAAGTAGAATCAACAACTCCAGCAACATATTCATGTTGCTGCCTACTATTAGAACCCCAAGTTTTATTTCCTCCTTACTTTCAAAGAAGATGCAAAGGTTCTTGTCAGCCTTAACACATGTATTGACAGATTGGTCAATGATTTTAACCTTCAAGACCTCGTACTTGATAATATCCATATAGTTATAATAGAGCCGAAGGGGGCATTATTTTCTTCAAATCCTTGCATATATAGGAGAGATACTCTATAGTTAGGTTAAAAAACATGTATAATTTTATATTATCATTTATTTCAATTTTAAAATTTATTAAAATCCTTACTAAGTTATAAATGGCATTTCTTATCCTTGCAGATTTGTGGTGGGAAAATTATGGTGCCACAACACCTAATCTTCAAAAGCTTGTCGTCCACATTTTATCTCAGCTTTGTAGTGCTTCTACTTGTGAGCGCAACTAGAGTGTTTTTAAGCCCATTCACACAAAGAAGCGCAATAGGTTAACTCAAAAGCACTTGAACAATCTTGTCTATGTGTGCTACAACCTTTAATTGCATGAAAAGAAGGTACAAGGGTAGGGTTCACATAAAGCACTTGATCTTGATGACATTGATCCATGTTTAGATTGGATTGTTGAGCTTGATGATGTTGATGTGGATCCATTGTTAATTGATGATGAGTTTGCTTATTTGGAGAGGGAAGCAACTACAGGGGAAGCAAAAGTGGTAGCATATAAGGAGGCAGAAGGCGAGGTTGGTTAGCTAGCAGAGGCAATGTCCTCACGTACATAGCTTGATCCTATCAATATGGATAAGGCACTTATGGAGGATATTGCAGTTGTACCATCAACTTCAACAACACCCACACAGTAGCAACAAAAAATTTTGAGTTTCAGTAATACAAGAAATTTATGATTTATAATTGTCGCTGATACCAAAACTTGAAATTATTATGTATCCAGAGGTTGTACTTGTTTTATGGTCTATGATATATTGATGAGTATTAAACTCAAATTTATTGAAAGGTTGTATTTGCTTTTTGGATTATGATATGTATTAAACTCAAATTTTGATTTATATATGATGGAAATCAACATAAGTTTTACAAATTCAGTATATGTGTTTGTAATGTCCCCTTCTTGACTAGCTTAGAAAGTGGAACAATTACCTAACTTAACCTTCTTACTCTAACCAGATAATTGTAATTAAGATCAATTAAAAGGATGTCCACAAACACGCTATTATTATTTCTGTCAGATGTATGTAAATCTATGCAAGATTGGTACTAAACTGGTGGTAGTGTCCGACATACAAATATGTAATATGCCATGAATAAGATGACTTATCACTTATAGATAAAAGATGATGCTATATCTGATATAAGTGATAGCTATATGTAGCCGATGAATGTTGCTTGCAGCAGTGTGTTTGCCGTCACTGATGTATCTTTCTGTATATGCAAAGAAGACTGTAATGCTGTCCAGAATTTAATTAGTATTAAATTGCACTGTAAAAGATGTCTAAGAGAACCACAGCTGTCTCAAAGGTGTAAAATAGTATTCCGCTGTCTTTGATATAAATCCAAGTATTTCTGTAATCTGGTTTTCTGATTTCTACTCCTCTAGCATTCTCTCCCTTCCCAAACCACCTTTTTATATCCTCTCAAATGGAGGCACCCTTTATGTATGGACATGTCTTTTGCCAAGATAGCACCTCTTTGTTATCTCATAACAACTTTTCTTATTCAAACTATGTCTCTTCATATGCCGATCGCACCCTTTCATAACAAACGAAATCATATTGTGTAATCTCTTAGTCGCTCCATGTTGATATGGAAACTCATGCCCTCCAATTCTCATACACAGACTCCAACTTGCCCCATGAAGACCCTATACCAATCTCTGATTCGTTAATACAAAATGAATTCGTCCAGCCAAAGGTTATCAAATGTCTCCACCCAAGATGGTCATGCCCAGCGAAATTAAAACCACCGTGTTTGAATCGTCTATGCGTATTCATAATAGGTTCAGACAGTCATCATCATGTTTGTTGACCAAGATAAGATAGTTCCTTTATGCTAATATTTCCTCAAGACTTGTCCATTGTGCACGACAAAATGAAATGGCATCGTAACATATCTATAAAGTTTAATTATATAATATTATTTTACCAATAATGTATTATAATATTGGGGAGAAGGTACGCTCTATGGGAGGTGAAAAGCCACCTCATTTGCCTCGGAGTCTATACCTCCTCTCTGTCTGGCATTCTCTTGCTGCTTTTGGTGTCCTTGTGCCACGCTGGTCGTCTTCCTTGGGGTTTGCTTTCGTGTCTTCGTTCATTTTGTTTTCTTTGTTTTCATTTCTTTGTTCTTTTTCATGGGTTTGTTGGTCTCTGGCCTTCGACCCGGACTCACATGTGTTCCTTTGTCGTAGCCACTTGCTCTGGGGTTCGGCCACTAGAACCCCAGCCCTGCATTTACTCCACTGGAGATTTTACGGCAACAATTAATGATGCACAACCCGGCCTTAATGAAAATGGGGGTGATAAGATTTCAAAAGATATTGGTGTTTCAGAGAAGGATTTGCACAAACCGTCCTTCAAAGCAATTGTTCCTGAGAATCTTGCTACAATGTGCCCTCCCTGGGAGCTTTCAATGGAACCATCTTGGAGCAGCCCGCAATGGTGTCAGGAGGATTATTGGGGACCGGCACCGATGGAGGTCGAGATGGAAGCGTCTTAGAAACTGGAGACCTCGGAGGGGGAGGAAGTTGTAAGTCCTCTCTTCTTGGCCTAAAAACTCTTTCACTTTCTCCCAACGAGGATATGATTAAGGCAATTAGAACTAAGCAGTCTCGGTTAAGAAATGTGGCAATATTTTTTGTTTGAATGGATAGCAACTCTCTACCATCTCGGAAATTTTTTGATGATTGGTTGGCAAATATTTGGGGTAAAAAATTGGGGATATATGTGATTTTTTGTCGCATGATGCAGAAAGGGTTATTTGTTGTTTTTCTTAAAACTCACAACATGCAAGACAGAATCCTCAAGAAGGGGTTCTGGAATGTGGGTCAATCCCTCTTCCGAGCCTTCCCATGGTCACCGAAGGGTGATCTTGAAAAAGTTGTTGCTCGTTCCTCCCCTAATTGGGGGAATTAAAGGGGCTTCAACCCGAATTTTGGCCTTTTCTTCCACAAATTGTGAAACCCGTGGGATCGGTTCTTCAAGTGGAAGAATCAAGGGTTACCCTCCCTCATTTGAATGCAAGAATTTTGATAGCTCTAAGCCCTAAACTCGCCATTCCTGAAAAAAATTCTCTAAAAATTGATGAAAATATTTACACCTGGGACCTTTCTTTGCTTGGTAATCTCAGTGCATGTTTCCACTGTAAATTAAATGGACATACGAGAAGAGAATGCCCGTCTTTAAAAAATGTGCAGAAGAGCAATCTTAATGTGGCTTCTAACCCTAATGTCGGGGTAAACCCTACTGTGAATATTGATAAAAATGTTGATTTGAACAGCAATAATTCTGCTACTGATGTAAATATGGATATTGTAAATGGCACTAAATTCCGAGTGTGATAAATCTGATCCCAATAGTGTTGGTTCCAGTTTTTTTTCCCTCACTAATCCTCTATTTGAGGACGATTTTGAAGTTATTCCTGCAAATGGTAAACAAAAAGAACCTCCTACCTCTCAAGATGGTTGCCAGTCAGGCCCTCCTCCCCCACTGATAATGATATGCCCCTTAGAAAGAATGCACAGCAGATTGCTTTGGACTCTCTTAAGGAGAGAGCAGAATTGTTTAGAAACTCAAAAAAGATGCCCTTGGAATATAATGGTCCCCCACCTGAGAACATGCATTCCGCTATTGAGGATGCCCTTGGTGAGAAGATTGTCCCCTTTGTTCCTGATGCTGTCATGAGGGATGAAGACAATAGCCAATTTGTGGAAGTAATAAGTAAGAGTTTGAAAAAGAAGAGGAAAACTATGGATAGGCAATCCATATCCAATTCGGCATCTATAGGAAAGAATAACAACAAAAATGGTGCTGACCTGCCTGATTGTTTTACCAGCTTATATAAGAATCAGAAACAACACACTCAAACTAAATAATATGTTGATCAATATTGCAAGTTGGAATGTCAAAGGGCTAGAAATGCCTGATAGAAAGTATATAGTTAGAGATTGGTGCAAAAAAATGCAGAATAAAGATGTGATATGTCTTCAAGAGGTGAAAGTTATTGGATTCCATGCTTCTACCATTATGAAATTCTTATGGGATCAAGCTGCTTGTTTTATCTCAGAACATGAAAAGGGCAAAGGTGGAATTGCTATCCTTATTGGTCCTAAATGGGCCGATAAGGTTATTTCATATGGGGCTTCTCCCTGCAATAGAGCTTTCTGGGTCACTTTAAATTCATGGATAAGCTCATTGGCATTTGCAACATTTATGCGGCCAATGACTACAGAGAAAGGGTTGCTTTATGGGATTGGATGGCCTCATCTCTTTCAAAGGCTCATTGGGTCTTCACTGGTGACTTCAACATGGTGGAATATGGTGAAGATAAATATGGTGGCATAAAAAACACCTGGAAGGGCAATGAGCACTTCTTTTGGGCTAAATTTAAGAGAAGCCTAAACCTGGTGGATCCTCTTGAAAGAAAGAAAGAGCTCTACTCTGATATCTGGTATACCTAGTGTAACAACCAATCAGGTACGCAAAGGGTGTATTGTAGGCTTGACAGGTTCTATGTGGATTCTCTTCTATTTTCATTTCAGCAATCTGAAGGACATATGCCAGTAAAAGTAACACTAGCCACCATTTCAGATCACTCTCCTATTTCAGCCGCTATTAAGATTGATGTGGATATCTTTTCTATCCCCAGATCAAAAAACAAGAAAATTTTCAAACTTAATACCACACTTCTTCAGGATAGGGATACCCTTGATGCCATGAGAATGGCTACATGTCTCTCTAAGTTCTGTATAAAGGATTATGGCTTGAGAAAGCAGAGGGACTCTCTTACTGTACTCTGGAAGAATATGTTTCAGTTGGTCGGTGAAAAGAATGCCAAGGATAGGGCGAAGACTGAGACTCAACTCTAGGGCAAACTTAATTCAATTGAAAGGCAGATTCAGATTAGTGGGCCCAATAAGTAACTTGAAGAAGAATTGTGCACTATAAAAATGGAGCTTAGAAAGTTGCAGAATTATAAATTCCAAGGCCAAAAAGTCAGGTCTAGGATGAACTGGTTGAAAGAAGGTGACAAGGGCACAAGTTATTTCTTCAATCTGATTAGGGCTAAACAAAAAAGAGAACTGATAGAAGAAATTCAATTTGAAGGAGTTACTAAGGATGTGAAAGAAATCAAAAATGCTTTTCATGACTTCTATAAGGAATTATTCACCTCAGAACATAGGAACAGGAATCAGGAAGCCTTGGAAAAATGCTTGAGTCTGATCCCAAGGAAGGTCTCCAGGAAAGATGTTGAGGCCCTTGACCAAGAAATTACCATTGATGAAATTGAGGGCACCATTAAATCTTTGGCCAATGGGAAAACAACAGGCTTAGATGGATTCCCCACAGAATTTTACAAAAAGAACATTGACTGGATCAGCTTGGAACTGCTAAACCTCTATAATGATGCTTTTGAACAAGGATCCCTTGGAGAGAATATTAATAGGGGAGTGATCAAATTGATTCCAAAAAGTGGTGATAAGGCTCAAATCAGAAACTGTAGGCCGATCACCCTACTTAATCTGTCTTATAAAATTATTGCAAAAACTCTTGCTAGAAGGATTGCTGGATTACTGATCAGAATCATCTCAGTTACACAGACACGTTTCATAAAAGGGAGGTATATTCTGGAAAACTTGATCACTAGCTGGGAGGCTTTGCATTAGGCGAAGGAAGATGGTCAAAACTCTGCTATGATCCTGTTGGACTTTGAAAAGGCCTATGATAGGATTGAGTGGCCTTTTGCTCTTGGTATGCTCAAAGATTTTGGCTTTCCACCTTATTTCTGTAGATGGATTGAAATTCTATTCAAAGACTCTTCTACAGTAATGATGTCAATGGGGATCTTTCTGACCCTATTCTTCTAAAGCGCTCTATAAGGCAAGGATGCCCAATTGCACCTGCCTTGTTTGTGATTGCTGTAGATGCATTGTTTTATACTCTCAAATCCTCTGAACTAGGGCCTCCAATGAAGGGGATCACACTTCCAAATCATGAGGAATTAATCAATGCTCAATTTGCTAATGACACTACTCTCTTCTTGGAAATCTTTGAAGGAAACTTTGACAATGTCATGGATAGACTACAGTTCTTCTGTTTGGCCTCTGTGGCAAAGGTGGCTCCTCACAAATCCAGTGTCTTAGATTGGTCTGAATCTGTTCCAGGTTGGATTCCTTCCCGGGGTTGGGTATGGGTTGGGCCCTCCTCTATTGTTCATTATTTGGGGATCCCTTTTGCAGTCTCCCCCTCTACAAAGGATATGTGGTTGTGTGTTTATTCCAAAGTGGAAAAAAAGCATCACAAATGGCAGACACAACTTTTATCCTTGGCTGGCAGAGTTCAGGTGGTTCAGAAGGTTTTGGCCTCTCACACATTTTACTACTCTTCTTCTTGGCTTTTTGCAAACTATCAAATTAATAAGTTGGACAGAATTATGAGAGATTTTATTTGGTCTGATGGTTTGGGGGCCAAAAAAAGGCACTGTGTTAACTGGAAGTGGTGTTGTATGCCCAGGAGGGTTGGGGGTTTGGGCCTCAAAAATCTAAAGACTCATGGGGCTGCTCTTGCTTCTAAATGGATCTTCAAAGCTTTACATGGTAATGAGCCCTAGAAAGTCCTAATTAGAAATAACATTATGAGATCTAGTATCAGGAAGGTAAGAACTGGAAGGATCTTTCTCTATGTGATATGCTTATGGGTGACTTTGGCATTAAAGTATTTGGTTCCAATATTTTTGCATCATTGTGGAAAGCATGGACCCAGGTGAGAGGATTATTTTGTTCCAGAGGAGCTATAGGAGGCCCTCCCACCTTCTTTGTTGTGGACAGATCCTTGTGGCGGGGCATTCAGCTGAATAACAAACCTCTTGCATTAACCCAAAGCTAATTTGCTAAACAGTGGGCTTCCCTTGGTATCTCCCTCGTTGAGGATGTTCTGATTTGCAACCGTCTTGGATCTTGGGAGGAATTGAGGAACAAGTTTGGGATGCCCCCCTCACATAAGAAAACCTATACCTTGGTTGTAAAGGCTACTGGCTGCTCTTTTCCTAGTAAGATTTTGCACATTGATTCCTTTCTAAAGCAACTTAAATGGCAAGATGGCACTGCACTTCATGATACTTCTACCAAGCAGATATATAACATGTTAAGAGAGGACTCAAATATTCTCAAATGGATTAATCAGTGTTGTGTTTTAGAGTGGCCAGACTCCAAGTGGCATTTTGTTCTTAATCTTATGTGGCATCAACCTATTGAACCCAAAAAGTCTTGTTTTCGGCAGCTTCTATTGCTTAAAAAACTTGTTGTTGGCTCTGTTTTGTCTTCTGTGGGTATTCTCCCTCCTTGTTCCATTTGTAATGTCCTGGGACGGTTGAGCACATTTTCTTTGAATGTCAGTTTGCTTGCATGGTTTGGTATATCTTTTTTGGGTCTCCTATTGTTTGGAACTCTCACCCGGGTCTCTCTTGGATTGAGGTCTTGGCTGGGTATGTTGAGTCTTTTGATGATAAGTTGAATAAGTTTTGGGCTGTTTTTTCTGCTGAGGTTTTATGGTTCCTTTTGAAACAAAGAAATGAGGAAGTTTTCCAGGATAAGAAGAGGGGACTTACTGAGTTTAGCAATAAACTCATTCATCACTCAATCATGTTGCAGGTTTCAGTAGTGCTAGAAATACCAAAAAGCAGGTTCATGATTCTTATACAAGAAGGAGCTCTTCTGATCTACAAATCAGACATCCGATCTGCTAACTATTTCAATACCTACAGAGACATGTTGGATCAAAAGGAGTTAGACATTTTGAATCAGTTCATCAAAGACAAAGGAATGGGTAAAGATGAGATCAAAGATAAGAACAAGGACACCAAAGTACTAGATGTGCCAAGTTGGGAAGCTGTTGTGAATGTTCCTTCTGCAGTTGATCCTCCACTGGGGACATTTGACAATGATGAAGCTGAACGCAGTAATAATGTCATAGGGTCATGGACTACATGATTACCTGACATATATATGTTCCCTTTCTTTTTGCTGCTTTGAGACTCGTACTTTAGTTTATTTTGCTGTGTAATCAATGTAATAAAAAATGATACACTGGTGATAGTATAGCTGATAGATACTCAGAGACTTCTGTTTAAACTATTAGTCAGAATGCTGATATAGTTTATGTACTCTTTTTTAAACTATCTTTAATATAAAAAATAATGTATTATAATATTGATAATTTAATAATACAGTATTTATAATATTATTTTTACAATAATGTATTATTCAAAGAAACGGGACTCAGACTCGGCTCCGACTCGGCAAGGCCGACTCGGACTCAGACTCGGGACTCGGCGTCAGACTCGGCGGGACTCGGGAAAGTGAAAAACTCAAAAAATTTAGAGATTTTTAAAGATTTAAAACTTGTTTCAGGCACCCTTTATTGAATACACCTTAAAGACACAATAACATCATCAAACTCGGCTCATTTGATTACATACACAAGTATACATCAATCACATAAGCATAAACGCAAATTTTAGCTGAAGGAAATTACAAAAATAGATATATAAATATTGTCAAATGTATACAATATTACAAAACTCATGGAATAAAAAATCCATGTCATCATATGATCATCATCAAATGTTTCATACAAATACCAAAGGTAAATACAACTACAAGCCTATGGCTCAGAGGAGCCTGCACCCTCCGGCCCCGGCCCCGGCCCCCTGCAAAGGCATCTAAGGTAGGTCCTGGATGATTCGACAGCCATAGCTGCTCCCCGTGACACCATGCCATGCTCACCAACATCAGGAACATCCGTGTCACTATCTGCCTCTGAATCTCTTGTCTGTGCTCGTGCTCTCCGCTCCTCCTCTGCCATGGCTACAGTCTCAACCTCTATATCTACCTGGTTGATCCAATCAGTGTCAGACTCGGAGCTTAAATTTTCCCTACTGCTATCGACGTAGTTTCCCCACATATTTTTCGACGGGGGTTTGGGGGCAGCGCCCCCAAGGTGGGGTCAAGGGTGTTATTTTTCTATTGGCTGACATGTTGTAGCCCTAATTTTTCTCATTCTCAGGGGAAGGTTGTAGTGAACAAAGACGATACCATTCATTTAAAGAAAACTTTTTAAAATGTATTTTTTTTGTCATTTTACTAACCTAGCCAATAGCCGAGTTTGAGACTTGGGACTCGCCGAGTTTGGCGAGTTTGAGCCAAACTCGCCAGACTCGAACGAGTCCGAGTCTGAGCCCCAGAGACTTGGCAAGCATGACTCGGACTCGGACTTGCCGATTTTAGGCGAGTCCGGGCAAGTCCCGTTTCTATGGTATTATTATAATATTTATATTATTATTTTGTCAATAATATAATATTGTAAAATTTATATTATTATATTGATAAATATGAAATTAATATTAATATTTAATAAATATAAATTATATATTAATCTTGTTTATTATTATTATTATTAAGGTTCTATTTAGTTCATTCTATTCATTTATTTGGTTATATATATATATATTTTTATATTTTAATTGTATTATTATTTATTATTAAATTATATTTTAGAGCGGGCATTATCATGTTTTGATTGTTTAGATGGGGACATCACAGTGTTTTTGAAGAATATTTTTAAAAATTATGTATTTTCAAATGTTTGATAAATTTGCCGAGTTATTGCCATTTTTTTCTCGTCCTGAGCTTTTTTAAATTTTGGGTCTATCGAGATATTGCCAAATTTGAGTTATCCAACTAGGAAAAGAATTTTTTAGTCACTAAGTGAGAAAATTTGTGACATTATTCTTAGTGCCATTATCCTAACTCTCAACTTTTGCAACAAGACCTTACCATCTCATTCACAAAGTGATACTTAGCATCAGCATGCTTAGTACAAGCATGGTACATGGGATTCCTGGCCAAACGAATAGCACTTTGAATATCACAACCAACTCTAACCACCCCGCAATCAAAACCAATACCTATACATACTTTGTATAGCCATACAACCTCCTTAGAGGCATGTATAGCAGCCAATACTTTACTTCAGTGGTGGACTAAGCAATTGTAAGTTGTTTCTTACTCATCCAACTCACTGTGTCACCAAACAAAGAGAACACATAGCCACTAGTGGACCTCTGCCTATTCAAATCACCTACCCAATCTATATCCACAAAGTGTTGTATATCCACTATCTTATCCACATCTTTAGTACCATGATAACACAAAAAGTAATCAAAAATCCCAAGCAAATATCTAAAAAAAATTAACATGATTCCAATTCTCCTTATCAAGATTAGACATAAACCTACTCAAAACTCCATTGTATGGACAATATCTTGTCTAATGCAAACCATTTGTTGGAAACTTGAGTTATGTTGAGTTGTGTTGTCATTGATGTTAACATGTCTAGTGTTGACATTGATGTCATTGTGTTGTACGTGGTTTGGAAGTGAGTGTTCAGATGTTGTTGTGTGGTCCGGTAGTGATGTTGAGTAAGTATGAGGTGTTTCCAAAAGGCTAGCATAGTGGAAGTTTCAATGTGCATCAAATAGTATTTATATGCAAGAAAGTATTTAGTGTCCCAATGGAAGAATGCTTTGCATTCCTCCGATTTGTGAGGATTGTGGTTTGCAGCTCTAGATATATGTTTATGATCAGTGTATATTGCACTATTAGGTTTTCAAGTCCTTTGTTGCTCAAATGGTAGAGTTGGTTGTTGTTGTTTTTGACAGTGAGTTTGTCTATAAGAATTGGTTCGGAGAATGCTTTGCGATTCTCAAATTTGTGGATTCAAGTGTTGTGGCTTGGAGGACATGTTCTTTTGGTTCATGCAATGTTCTAGTTCAATTTTCTAGTGCTAATTTGATTGGCAAGTGAAGTTATGTTATTTTATGTTTGGCATGCTCAGTTGTGTTGGCTTTTGGCCGACCCAATTGGTTTATCTTACTTGGATCATACTTTTTTGTTCATGATATGCAGTGGCAGTTGAGTTTGGATGTTAATATGGATCTCACTGTGTCGTGTGTAGATCTGCATTGTGTATTTTGCATTGGAGGATGTTTTTGGGCTGATTGGTCAGCGTTCTTTATTGTTCATTTACACATTTCATTTGATGCGGACTCTAGAGGATGTATTAGCATGTGCAATTTGTTGGAATCGACTTAAAGAGATGTATTGAGATATGCTTTGGTCCCCTTTATCGGCTGGAGTGGACCATATTGTGTTATTGGTCTAGGTGGCCGAGTTTATGTAAAATTGTATATTTTGTCTAAGGCCAAACTAGTTGAGGGTTTTAATGAATGATCTTGTATATATAGATGTATAGTTGTATGATTTAATGAATGGAATGCGTCTGAATTGATGTGAAGTGGATGTGAATGATGCGCAAGCAAATTTGGTGTAGCAGAAGTGCAAAAGTCAGTTTACGAAGAGCTTTAATGATGATACCTTCAATGTGACAGTGTTTTGAGACGGTGATTGATGTTAAATGTGTTTACCATGATATTGGTCACTTGACATAGTGGTTCAAGGACAATTTCATGATCAAGAGATCTTATTCATTTCAATTCATCTATTCCCTATACCTATTGGAAGACAGTAAGTTCATTATGGCAGCTTGTGCAACTCTTTGTATCTTGCCTTGAGATACTGAATCTCAATAATGCAAGTCCATTGTCTCTTGCTCTAAGGTTGTGCGCTTTAGTCTTGCAAGTCCAATCAGGTGCAGTGAGTTCCTTGGCCTTGAGCCTAAAACATTCTAATCACTTATTCATATTGTGAGTGTGATTCTCACCATGGTTATTCCCTGCTTAGGGTTTTCCACGTAAATCTGGTGTTCAAGTGTTTATTGCGCTTTGTGCTTTCATGTTTCATGATAAGTTAATTGTGGTTTGAAGTTTAAAAGATCAAACGTAGAGTATTTTGTGGTCCGTAATGATTCAGGCGCCTCCCCGCCCCCCCCAACTATCAATCCTATGGTGTTATCAATAGCACTAGCAAAAAGCACGTTAGACAAAACCGAAAAGTCATCATCTGATTTGGGACATATATCTAAAGAAAGTCTGATGCCAACAAGAAATGGAAAACGCACTAGTTTTCTTATAGATGCACTAAAATGGAATAGCTGCATGGCTATGCCTATTCTGGAACAGCTAACTACCTGTTTAACTGTGTACTTTTTGCTTTTCCTTTCTCTATTAAAAGGAGGCTCCCAGGATTGTAAAAGGGCCCTTAAACCCTTCCCCTAATTTCAGTATGTTTTTTAACAGTAGTTTTACTTTTAAGAGTTACATTTTAGCAATGTTTGATAGACACAAATTTCTGAATAATAAAATTGGATCTTAGTGTAGCAATATTGTTGGGGATGTAAAAGTTATCAAAAACAATGAACATCTCTTCTCCAAAGTTTGTCTTCTCTTGAGTGGTGAAGTGCACAAACTATAATCTTGTATGCTTTTTATTTCATGGAAATTTTATGAACCTTAATCAAAATATGTTAATCGGATGTAAAAGTAATATATTAATCTGCATGTGCACATACAGTGGTTTAATGTATTTATTTTTGTTTCTCAAATAACTTCCTCTGAATCTCAATCTACATTATTAGTGATTGAATAAGTCATAATATTATGAATTTAATTGATTTTCCAAGATTTATTGCATAAAGTTCGAAGTTTATAAAGCTGAGATCACTCTGTTTTAATTCCATTCTTGATACCCTTACTATTGATCTTTTTTAATAATCTGTAAGATTACAGTAAAACAGAAAATAAATTTAAAAAAACACCAAAAAAATATAGAAAATTGCAGAAAGAATGTATACATATTTAGATATTAGTAAAAAAGTACTTTTTGAATTGACCAAGATTTTATAACCAGCAAATTGTTATTTTAGATCAGATTGAAAGCAAATAAACAGAACAATAACACAATGCACACACAGAACACAGAACTATCCTGGGAAAACCTCCCTCTAGGAGGTGAAAAACCCAGCAAGAAATCTTAATCTTAAAATAGGCAATAATCAGCATGTAGTTTTACAACTTCGCTTCAACTCTAGAAGCAACACATGAATCAGAATAAGGATTCCAAACTAGGGCACAATCAATGGCATAACAACTTATCTACTATGTCTCAATGCAAAGCAGACCATGTGCTGATCCAGAGGATTATTCGCTGATCAGAAGTGTGATGCACTGCCTCTAAATTCGGATCACAGACCAGGGAGATGAATCACTGCCTCAGTAATATGATTCACTGTCTCAATGCACAGCAGACCATGCGCTGATCCAGAGGATTATTCGCTGATCAGAAATGTGATGCACTGCCTCTCAATTCGGATCACAGACCACGGAGATGAATCACTGCCTCAGTAATATGATTCGTTGCACAAGGGAGATAATTCGCTGGAGTAAATCGCTGACCATAAGCAGAGGTAAATTCGCTAACTGTGAATGGATAATTCGCTGATATGATGATTATCATTTGGAGCATGAATGACTTGATATATGTATGCAAATTGACCAATTAGATTTTGCCTTAGGTCGGCCACAGAATTTTAATTCATAAGGCATCTAAAGTTGGCGCCCAACATAGGGTCTGACCCATAACAATTACAAGTTACATATTATAGGGTCAGCCCTATCACATCCACATGTTACTTACATATGTTACATCGCCCATTTAGGGCTCCGCTTAATTCTCAAATAATATCACCCATTCAGGGCTAGACCCAATTACAAGTTGCACATTGAATTTTGCATAGTAATGTGGCTAAGGTTGACAGGCCAATTAGCCACCCAAAAGTGCTAGGTTGGCCCTAGAAGGAATCCAACCTAGCTACAACATCAACACTCCCTCTTAGCTAGGGAGGAGTCCTTCTCAATATTTGAGTCACATAGTGACATCCAACATGGCTACTCCCAGAGGGTGGGTCCATCATGGCTACTCCCATGGATGGAAAACAAATAAACACAAATGCCCATCACGGAATCGTGATGTCGTCACCTCAACATGACGTTCACCATAGCTACTCCCAGAGGGTGAATAAACACAAGTGCTAGGTCATGAAATCTCTCACATGACATCCACCATGGCTACTCCCAGAGGGTGGAAAAACAAATGAACACAAGTGCCCATCACGAAATCCTCAACGTGATGTTGTCATCTCATCATGACGTTCACCATAGCTACTCCCAGAGGGTGAATAAACACAAGTGTTGAGTCATGGAGTCTCTCACATGACATCCACCATGGCTACTCCAAGAGGGTGGATCCACCATACCTACTCGCAGAGGATGGAATAAGGGCTTTCACCTCAAACTTCTCTCACAGAGAGGAATGCATTAACAAGGGCTTGCACCTCAAACTTCTCTCGCAAAGAAGAATGCATTAACAAAATCTTCAATACGATGAGGCTCCCTCTGAAACTGATATCAACCTTTTGACCTCCTTGTCCAACGTTGCATCTAATGAAATGTCAGATTCCCTCTGAATGTTGATTCCTCCTCTTCAAAGAAACATGTCCAGCCACCAACTCAATCTCATTGCAACAATTATCAAGGTCTTCATTCCTTGAATGCAATCTCTTGTGCTTCTTGGGCCGTCCTGAAAGCGCTTAAGAGAGATTACTAGTAGTTCATAGAATCAAACAATCTCGAATTAGAAGCATACATGATTCACTATATCAAAGCATGAGTTAATAACTTCATAGAAGATTCATGAACATTAAAAAAGAATACTTATCTCTTTATTGATGGTACCCATGGAGTTAGTCCTGCAATTGTATCTTATCTTTTCTTCCACTTAGACACTTAGTTCAAGAATGTTGCCTGTCAGGTTTGGGGCACGCCAACCCTTTGCTAAAACTCATGCCAAGGGTCACAATGATACACGAAGATTGAATGGGACGCCCTCAAATTGCATGAAGAATTTGTAATCTGATTCATTGTAATAGCTTGGGCATCCGTCGCTCAATTTGACACTGATGACATCCATACATCTTCTACCATCTGGCCCAATATAATACTGCATCAATGCAGCAACTAATTTGTAGCAATCAGATCGCCCTCATCTAAACAAAGCCAAAATTAAACGTGCGTCTGGGACAATCAACAACAGTATGCCAGTTGAATAACATCTTCAACAGCAACAGGGCATATCCGTGAGGGATGGCATCAACAAGCCCAGGAATATATTTCAAGACAAGCATCCATCACAGGCTGCTAAGATTATCATTCAATTAACCCATTAGCAGCAAGAAAAATTTCGCCATCAATAACTTCTTCAGCAAATTCCAGGATAGGGTTTGTTTCAGCCCATCTGAGAAGCTTGATTGTCTTGATTCCGATTTAGGACCTCCGCAAAACTAGATGAGCAACCCAAACATTATTTTCGAATTTTTGGATTTAGGAAGTGAATCCCATTTAGGGATAACTGTGACTGCGATATTCCAATTAGGTGATGCATTAACCACAACGCCCTTGAAAGAAAACCCTAGGTAGAGCGAAGAGCATGGAGTATCCGCATTAGTGTTAAAATCCATCCGCAATCCTTAACCACCACCATTTGCATTCGAGCATACAAGATATGTCTTTCATTATCAACTACTAACTCCATAATTGGATCTACAGCTCCAAACTTCAAAATATTAGGCAACACCCATCTTGAAACCAGGTTGCCTAGCCCTCCTGTCAATCTAATTGGCTCTTTCCTAACCTGGCTCTGATACCATGTTATTTTAGATCAGATTGAAAGCAAATAAACATAACAATAACACAATGCACAAAGAGAACACAAAACTATCCTAGGAAAACCTCCCTCTTGGAGGTGAAAAACCCAGAAAGAAATCTTAATCTTAAATAGGCAATAATCAGCATGTAGTTTTACAACTTCGCTTCAACTCTTGAAGCAACACATGAATCAGAATAAGCATTCCAAACTAGGGCACAATCAATGGCATAATAACTTATCTACTATGTCTCAATGCACAGTAGACCATGCGCTGATCAAGAGGATTATTCGCTGATCAGAAGTGTGATGCACTGCCTCTAAATTCGGATCACAGACCAGGGAGATGAATCGCTGCCTCAATAATATAATTCGCTGCACAAGGGAGATGATTCGCTGGAGTAAATCGCTAACCATAAGTAGAGGTAAATTCGCTGACTGTGAATGGATAATTCGCCAATATGATGATTATCATTTGGAGCATGAATGACTTGATATATGTATGCAACTTGACTGCTTAGATTTTGCCTTAGGTCGGCCACAAAATTTTAATTCATAAGGCATCTAAAGTTGGCACCCAATATAAGGTCTGACCCACAACAATTACAAGTTACATCTATCCACAAGTTACATATGTTAAATCGCCCATTTAGGGCTCAGCTTAATTCTCAAATAATATCACCCATTTAGGGCCAAACCCAATTACAAGTTACACATTGAATTTTGCATAGTAATGTGACTAAGGTCGATAGGCCAATTAGCCACCCAAAAGTGCTAGGTCAGCCCTAGAAGGAATCTGACCTAGCTACAACATCAACACAAATGCCTTGTGCATAAATAAACCTATTGTAACGTTTTCACACATCGCCCCATTGCAAATGGGGACCCCACTTTTTCGCTTTTTAGGTGGATGTTTTGCTTTGATTGCCTTAAGCTTAAGCAATAATTTTCTGGTTTTAACCTTTGCTTGTAAGAGGGTGTCTTAGTTTTAGTCTCCGGTCTCTTGCATATGCAATGTGTCAAGTTTTGGGGGTTTTTCATCATATTCAAAGATATCATCAAATCAATATTTCAATGTAACTAGGAAGGACGAATAGGTCACCTTCACAGTACTACAGCCAATGTTGGTCTTCAGATTGGTGCCAGAATGGATGGAAGGATATTCTGATGCTACAAATGTGTTTAGACAGGTTAATGGAGAAGAATGACACTTTCCAGGATGATTTCGGACAAAGTTGCTTTTTTGCTTTTTCTATCTTTAAAAAGTGTATCTTTAGCACTGATTGGTCAATTGGGGAAGTTTTTATTTTTAGAAGTTTCTAATTTCAGAAAATGTCGGTATCAAAGGTTACTACAATAGAAAGGTACTATGCAAAAAAAATTCCTCAAGGAAGTGTAGAAATTATTGTTCCAAGCATGACCCTATTGTGACCTTTTCACACATCGCCCCATTGCAAACGGGGACCCCCTTTCCTACTTTTTGCGTTGGTTACTTTAGGGTTTTGACAGCATAATGGGCAATTTTGAATTCCCATGCCCGAGTCTTGGATTTTTGATCATGCCTTTTTGTTGTTTAGGGTTTTTTTAAGTTACAGGATCAAGTGCATAAAAGTTGAGATTTTAGATGATCCTAATTTTGTCTAAGTGTAGACCTTTTGAGCGTTAACATGTTTTTGAACATCCTCGGCGGTAATTTTTTTAGTGCTAAGGTGTTTTAGGACATTTAAGAGTTGTTTTCTTGGTCCTAGTAAGTTATTCAAGTTGATTTTCCGCTTTATCCTGATAGGTTTCCTTTTGTTTCGCTCCAATTTTGGTGAATTTGCCTAAATTCCAAGTGTCCAGATGATTTTGAGTGATTAAATTGTTAAATTCCTTATGAAAATCCATATTCTAGGGGTCAAAATGTCAAAATTCTTGATGGGAGGTGCTTTTCCCCCACATTCCCAATGACCCATGATTTTCCCCCACTCAAAATCCTGACTCGTGGTGAATTTCTCCTGGATTCTTGATGGACCTAATTTTTCCCCACTCCTTATCTAGACATGGAGCGATTCTCCACTAGAGAGGTAAAAATTTAACAAGTGTGGGAATTCTTCCTGCTGACCCACGATTTTCCACCAGGGCTCTGGATGACTTTGATGACAACTAAAATGATGATCCCTAATGCCAATCGATTTTACACCAATGCATTTATGACGAGATTTTAAAGATTTTTGTGTGGATTGTGATTCCAGACATAGGGCGAATTTCCACCATGATGATTTTGATGATTTTTGAGTCTGGATAACTGTCCAGACAGAGGTCGATTTTCCCCCAAAGTGATTTTTTGAGCAAGTGACGTAATTTAGACCGGATTTGACTCTAGACTTGGATCGATTTTCCCCTGGAGGCATTTTTGTGCAAATGTGATGAGATTTTATTGGGATTTTTATCCCAATGGGGATCAGTTTTCCCCCAAATGTGCATTTTTGAATATTTTAATTTTTTTAGATTTTTTAATCCAAATTGGGATTGATTTTCCCCATGGGTCAATTTTGGATCAAATTTTAAAATCTTTTAAATAAAGTGACCCAATTTAATTGTTTTTTAATGTGTCAACGATTATTTAAAAATAAAAAACAATTAATAAATGATTTGCAATAAACATTAAATGATTTTTACCTTCTCGAAGCAAATCGATTTTCCCCACGCAAGTATAGATATCAAAGTTTTATCCCACATTGCTTGTATGGTGGAAACCGGAGGCGAAAACATGTTTTAAAGAGGGAGGCCAGCATTATAAAATTATTCTATTTGCCAAGTGTGTTGCTGATTTGAGCGATTTTTCTCCAACTGAAGATTTTGATGAAGTGTCAAGTTGACACCATTGAGGCTGAAAGTTGCTTCCATTGTTTATTTTCTTTCATTTCCAGCCTTAGGCGATTTTCTTTGACAGCCATTGGAGAGTGTTTAGAGGACGAATTTTTCAGAATTGGGCGATTTTTGGGTGAGTGGCACCATTGTTGAGGGAGGATGATTTGACTTGGGAGGTCGAATTCCTCCATTCTGGGTGCATTTCCCCATTGTGATTGGCTGCCATTGTTATTCCTTGCTGCACTTTGTTTTCAGACCTGCACATTTCCCTCCATTGCTGAAGCTTTTGACCTCCATAATTCGCTAGTAACACATTTTCAGAATTATTTTTTTACCAACCAGCTTGTTCCAACCTAGGCGATTTTGTTTGGAGGTGTTTTTGAGGAATTTTTAACAGCATTTTCAAACCTTCTTAATGTTGTTGCAGGTCTGAAACTCCATTGTCGAGGGGGGCTGTCCTCAGAAAACATCATTTCCAGCCACTTACCTACCTTGGAGATTTTACTCGTAGTGCATTTTTGCACCATTTCGTGGCAATTTTCTAAGTTTGCTATCATTCCTAGAGGACTTGTCTTCAGACTGAAAATTCACTTCCAGCCCTACATACACACTCAGATTTATTCATTTTTACCTTGGGAAACTTATTCTCATCATATTTTTTGCATAACTCATGATTGCAACATGTTTTTAGTGACTGATTTATAGAGTTGCAGGGTGTTTTCAGATTTACTGGCAGCCATTGTTGACCTTGTGAAGGTGTCCTCAGACAACTTTTGAGTGAAAATTCTACTTTTTACACCTTTCCTAGTTCACTTCCTGATCTGGTATACTCCTTTGCACTCAAATTTTGGTAAAATTTCTAGGTATTAGGAGGTGTCTTCAGACTTTGTTAAGTCTAAAAATTGATGATTTTAGTGAATTTCATAAGGGTTTCACACCTTAGTCTTATCACATTTTGTTCTATTTTCAGAATTCGTTTTAAATATGGATAAAATTCCTGATTTCCATCCCTAAAATTGTCTAAATCATTAAGAAATCAGAACTTATTCAATTCTGAAAATAGTTGTTGAGGAAATTTTCCGAAGTTGCTAACTTCCAGCTTCATACAGGTGCAATGTCGAAGTCCAGAATTAGCATTCGGAACGAACAACAGAGGATAGTTGAGACGGGATTCTATCCAGAATCCAAGATGTCATCCAGATGGAAGGAGATTACGGACATGAACGTGCATTTCCTGAACATGGACAAGATGCAGTAGCGGATGTTCGAAATTGGAAGCCAAATTCCTTCCCCAGCTTATGCAAACATTATGAAGAGCGGTATTTATCAGGCCACTGGATTTCCACAGTCCATACAGTGCAGCGAGGTAATCCTGGAGTGTGCACGATGTTATGATCCTCGCTCCCGAATGATCAAGACTCCTAAGGATGTTATCATTGCCTACCTTGTTGAGGATGCGATTGCTAAGGTGTTCCGAATTCCACGTGGAGCAAACATGAAAGATAGAACCAAGGATGAATACGAAGAAAGATATAAGAAGAAGATAGATGCATGCAAGACTGTAGTGAACAAGGAGTGGATGATTGACCCTAGGTCTCATCATTCCAAGGCTCCCAAGCCACTCATGTGCACAGATTTCAAGGAGGAATATAACAACTTGGTATTCCTGCTTAACCAAGTGATGGTGATGCTGCAGGGTGCAATATATGATAGATGGATGTTCTATTTCATCCAGGATTGTTTGAAAGGAACGTTGATCAATTGGTCAAAAATCATAAGTGACAATCTGGACTTTCCGTTGTGGAATGTAGAGAGATCCAAGTCATTTGCCATGACTTCCTACCTAGTGTATCTACTTGCGCGATCTGTTACCTACAAAGGATTGATATGCAGAGGTGAAGTCGGAGATGAACAAGGACAATACAGGAGCTATGAATGTTATCCACAACTAAACATGTATCAAATTGAAGATTATAAGAGAGTGAATGATGCATTCACTATGTACATAACACGAATATTGCAAGGCGGAATCCACAGGAGGTTGTCCAAGGATGCAACAGAGCTAATAGAGAAATATGGATCACGGTATTGTTGATGTGTGTTTTATGCACATCCAAGCATCAGAATAAAATACCAAAGTACTTTACCCTCTCTTGAACAAAATCACCTCAGATGCTAAAGGTAAGATCAACTAAAATGATTCCACGGTTTCTACAGTCACGTCTTGACAAGTGGGTAAATCAATGGTCGATGTGAATTATTGTTTTCATTTGGGGACTTACACATTTGTTCGAATCAACTCTGTATATCATGAATGTGGAATGGGTGTGCTGATAACTTAGGATTTGGCAATGTAGTTTTGGACTTAATTCTAACAAAACTTTCTAAAAAAAGGGGCAAAAGAGAATAGGTTTCAGGAAATCTATTCTAAAGCCTAGGAATCTAGGAAATGATGAACAAATTTAGTGGAATCAAACTAGGCAAGGTCTCACCATCAAGTCGAACAAATTTTGCCATGAGCTTAATGCAATCATCTAAGGTGTATTTCGTAGATTTTCAAATTACTATCATCAAACATTGAGACCATCCAAGTTGATGCATAACAATGGATGCATGATAATTGAAATTAAACTTGCATAAATTTCCAGTTGACCACGCACGACACACTTACAATCAGCAAGAGGCTATTGGTATGGATTAATAGATTCCACACAAATATACTCAACAATTCTTTCATTCAATCTAACAAACATTGAAAAAAAATTCTAATCTAAAATTCTAGTCTAACTTGGAGGAATTGAGAATCTTGAATGCAAAACAACACTTAAACAAAATCGCCATCAAGTCGAAAATTGATTTATATTCAAAAGCTACAGCACATACCAACAATTCTACAAAATCTCTCTCTTACAAATGAGAGGCAATGAGGTATATATAGTCTCATACAAAATGGATGGCCAAGATTCAAACAAAATCAAGGGCTAAGATCATGCCAACAAAGCCCTAGAGTTGCCCTAATTAGGGTTTACATCAAAAATGGAGCCACCAACATATGGCCCAATAGAAAGATAACTAGTCATCAAATAAGGAATCTTCTAGAAGATTCCCTCCTGCATCTCTTTCTCTCACAACATAATCCAAGAATCTAGCCAATATAGAATCTAACTCCTCCATGGAAATGTTGGGTAAGGTATCCTGCTGTAAATCAATCACGTCCAACGCAACTGAGCAAGCATCTAAAGTGTTCTCCCAATCTAGCATGAGCTTCTGCGAATTATGAACATGAATCAACGAAGAGACCAAGTCATCTATCTGATTCTTCTTCAAAGAGTCACTGATTGAAGTACATGAATTTCATTTTGTCTCTCAATTCTGCAAAGTGTAACACATTGGCTTCACTGACAGCAACTCCCAAAAACTCCTCAATTGAGGCAAGGATCTTCTACTGAATATCATGAATAGATCCTTTCATCTCTGCACAACTCTTTTGTGCGCTCTCATAAGTTGATTTCTTCATGGCTAATGAACAATAGCAGCCATGGAAATCGTATCTATCTCCATTGTGCACAATATTCTCCCTGATCAATGTGGACATAGGAATCTTCTCCAAAGCTCTGAGGCGTGGAATAGTCTTCTCCTCAATGGGTCAAAATTCTTCCCAAACTCCCTCCAAATACTGTATCCTGAATATAAGCCCGGTTGTCCTGTCAAAGGCCTGGACAAAATGAGTAAGGAAATCATCCGCTTGTCTCTTCGTATCTTCAATCCATTTCTCCACCTCCGAGAGTGTACCTCTCGCTGCCTCATAATGTGTATGATCAACTGCAATAGGGGGAAAAGGGTGGGATTCTCACGCCTTATCCTTGCAATATACTGTCTAAGTCTGATATTCTCTGCTTTGTACTTCTCTCTTTTCTCTATCTCCCAGTCTAATCTCGCACTGATTGCCTTGAGGGTATCACCAACCTCCTGAAATTCCTGCTCTTTTGTAGTACGGCCAAGGGCAATTGAAGTAATCTAGAAATCCATGGGAGTAGCAATGTTCGTTGTCACGTCTCCAATAGGAACAGCCACCTGCGCAATCCGCATTCCTATCTCATCTCTAGCTATGTGTAACAAAATCTCAGCTTTCCTAGGTCCTTTCTCCTTGTTGCTTCTAGTTAAGTAGTCATCAATATCATCAATAGGTTGTGCTTCTACCATCTTCTTACTTTTTTCCATAGCCTTCATCATCCAAACAGGAATAGCGGCCATCTCCATACTATTGTGAGTATGCGGGACTACCACATAGAGGAGTTGTTGGGAGGGCCCGGAGAGATAAGAGTACGTGATTCTTATGCTCAATTGCATCATCCACCTAAGAATTGCTACAAGCTAGTCAACGATACTTTCACAATGCATATCACCAGGACACTACAAGAAGGAATTCACCAAAGATCGTCTCCAGAGGCACAAGAGCTCATGAAGAAACATGGTGCGTGGTTCATTCAATTTCCTAAATTCACCTACATCAGAATCCATGGATGTCCTTCACCTCCTTATATGTTACCGAGGTATCCTACGGATAGAGTGGTATTACTTGAAGTGACTAGACAGCTAGCAACTTGTGCTAAGGCATCAAGACATAAGCATGGGAATGGTATCCCTATACCTATTTCACTTCAAAATTCAATTGAAGTATGTCCTAATTCTCAAGCAGCTGAAGATGCAGAAAAGGAGCTATCTCTCTACTCATTGACATCTTTTGCCTCGAGAGAAAATTTTGATCCTAATGGTCATATGGAAGAAACAGTTGGAAAGAAGTACAAGCATGTATTTCAAGTAGAGAACTTCTGGATGAATGTTCAGGATGATGTGGAGGTAAAAAGAAAGATGCACTCTCGATTGCCCTTAGATCTTATTAGAAAATGCAAAGTTTATAGAGTAGTAGATCAAGCACAAGACAGTGGCATATATCTTCAATCTTCCTATGAGAAAGAAGACAAAGAAGTGAAGATTGATTGGGATGAACAAGAGGTCGCAGACTTGAGAGCATTGATGGATCCAGTCTTGAGTTGTACTTGTAGGTGGGTGGATGTCCAGCATCAAAAGTTGAAGGAACAAAACATAGCTATGACATTCAGCTTAGAAACAAGAACGGAGGAAGGAGAGGCGAGTGCAAGTGAGAACACTTCTCATTCTAAGGGGTCGAAGAGAAAGGAGGGACCTAAAAAGAGAGAATCGTCCAAGAAGAGACAAAAGGTGAATCCTCATCATCCCTCACGTGCTTATTCTAGACATGAAAAGGAGATAAGTCAAGGAGAGGGTAAAAGAGAGAGTGCATGAGATAGATGAGTCCATGGAGTCCACAATACAGAATGATAAACAAGACAAAGGAAGGACACCTTAGCACTCATCAAGTCAGTCTCTTCCTCTCCAAGTTAATGTTAATGAGCAACAAGAGGAAAGAAATGATGATGAAGCAACATCTCCTTTTAGAGGCGAGCAACCATTGCCTGAGGAAGTGCAGGTAAGAGAGGGAAGGTCTTCCATTCCAGATTAGCTTAGAGAAAGACTTACGAGGGTAGTTGTGGTTGAAGATGAAGAGCAAGTATTTGATTTGGAAAGCCTTCTAGGAAATTCTGAAGAGGAGATTGAAAGGAAGAAAGCTAAAAAGATGTCAAATTTAATCAAAGATGATACATGATACAGAAAGATACAAATAGCTACACCAGCAATGGACAAGTACGATGATGAGATCATGCCAGAAGAATATGATTTAGAGACATTTGATCTTGGCCCACTTACCTCCGAACAAGCCATGGAAGATGTGACTGATTCAGTAAGGGCAATTAATGATAAACTAAAAGAAGATATAGAAAAGAATAAAAGGTTGGAAAAGGAGATTAATGCTTGGAGGAATTAATTTAACCACCTTAATGAGCCATTAAGGCTACAGGATCCAGTAGTCTCACCCTTGCAGGCACTCCCTCTTGAGTCAATAAATCAGGTAGAAAAGATGAAGAACTCAGCCCAACTCATGGATACATGGATTGATAGATCCTACATGGTAGCCAAGGAGTTTATAGGAAGAATGATGAAAACAATCCACACGGCTATCCAAGTCCTTGAGATCATTCATAATGTAGTGGTAATTGTTGATGCATTCACTTACACTAGAGACATTATCATCCCAGTATTGCAAGTGGTAAGAAGGACATCAAGCCAGGTTTTAGCACAAGAAAGGATAATTGATGGAGGAACCCATAATCTCCTACAATGGTCAACTTTGCTCCAAATGAAGGAAGTTCTATTCAAGGACATCAATAGTAGGTGCAACCGAGTTGAGGAGTTGAGGACACTATCCATCCTATTCAGGATAAGGTGTTTGATGTACTGTGTACAATCCTTGATAGAAGGATAGAGATTGAAACAAATGTGGACGTCCAAGAATTGGAGGACAAAGGTCATCTTTTGTAGACAAGATAGCATAATCACAAAAGAGCAGCGAGATCAAATGTATACTACTATGTTCATGATTGAGAAAACAAAAGAGTTGGAGCACAGATGGGAGATGACTCTCCTTGCGGCCTTTGATGAGGTCCTTCACTTGGAAGAGCGAATGAAGAACATGCCTGAGATTCCCATTGCAGAGATTGAGGGGTTTACGTCCAAATTCATTGAATATGCCAAAAAGGAACAAAGAAAAGGGAACAAAATTCTAGATGAGAAGTTGTTATGAAATGATGTGGCGATTCAATCCCTATTGGACAATGCTTCCTCGTTATTTGTGCCAATTTCTATTGGCTATGTTATGACAATGCTTATCTCATTAAGGCTATTTTTGTAACAAACCCTAATTAGGGTTTAGGTGTCAAAATCCCAGCCCTTGATCTCCTTTAAATCTGGGCCATTCATTGTATTTGAGAATGCTATATAAGCTCTCACTCATTTCATTTTGTGAGGTTAAGAGGAATAAGTTTATTAGCAGCAGAGAAGAAGAGTAGTTATACAAATTTGGTGAAGATAGAAAGTTGAACAATTGTCGTTATATTTTGGTATGAGATCAATGAAATATTGAAGTTGTGGTGTTTTATTGCAATCTTTGTGGCTTCTTACATGGTTGTTTATCTTCTTGAATCACTCTTATTGAAGATGGTATTTAGATGTTAAGAGTTAGATTAAATGATAAATGTTGTGCCTGATCTTTTAGTGAAGCTCATAATCCAAACCACTAGCCTCTTACTGATTGTAAGTGTGCCTTGTGTGGTCAACTGGAGATATTGAAATTGTTTAGGGTCCAGTCATTATTTGAATACTAATATGTATCCTATTGATAGTATCTATGCTCATTAATGATTTGAAAATCTTTGAATTCCCTTAGAAGATCGCACCGATTCTAGTAGAGTTGTTGTTCTATGGCAATACTGAGATTGGTAGAGTCTCACTAAGATTGCCCCCCATTTAGTCATTCATAGGTTTAGTTTAGCATAGCTTTCTCTAAATCCCCTATCTTTTATCCTTTTTTGAAATCTTGGTTAGTATTAGGAAAACCCAGTTCCTCATTGGTTAAGTAGTTACAAGAACCAACTTTCATAGAAAGAGCATAAGGCCCCTTGATGAAACAGCAAACACAACGAACACTAGTGCTTATCCACACGTAGAGAACCTACATATTAGAACCTTGGAGTTGCCTCGATTGATCCTTAGGCAAAATCTTCAGCATTTGGTGAAGCTTTGTTCAAGAGAGGAAAAGGTACCTTTGGGTATTTTATTGTGTTTGATCGTGTATAAAGGACACATCAACACATACTATCATCGAGACACATCTCTCGATCAAGCTCTCTCAATGCTGAGATAACATCATCATCATCATCAGGATTATCCCTGGTCAAATCATATACATTCTTTCCCAAACCAACCTCCAAAAGCATAGTAGGGGTTGATCATCATCCTCATTGGGTGGAGCAGATGTAGCTGTGGCATGTAAATCCTGGACATTCTCTGGTAATATCACTGTGTTGAAACAGTACTCAACCTCTCTGTTCTATTCTGGCACTTCAACTTCCTTGATTGATGAGACACTGAGAGGTGGTGAAGGATAGGCAAATGAATGATAGTCTTTTGCTTCTTCTTCTTGACCTCCTCAATCTTCTTCCCTCTAGCCTTGACTTCTCCTGGTGTGTTCTTCCTTTGTTTAGGAGCTTGACTCTCCTCATCCGCATAGATCCTTATGTAGTTGATAGTTCTTTGATCATCTTCAAAAGTGGATTCCTCCTATTTCATCTTTTCATAAGTGTAGGTAACACCCATGTCAACTAACTTGTTAATCTGATTATCTACCCCATCCTCAAGAGAAATTCAAGACCTCTCTCATCAACACATT
The DNA here is from genome assembly GCF_030272615.1 of Cryptomeria japonica. Lineage (NCBI taxonomy): Eukaryota > Viridiplantae > Streptophyta > Pinopsida > Cupressales > Cupressaceae > Cryptomeria > Cryptomeria japonica. Next base: position 132,447,053 of record NC_081405.1, on the reverse strand, counting down.
CAAATCCGTTTCTTCTAGTTCTGACCAATTAGGGAATAAAATTGCCTTCTTCATCTCATTCTCATATAGTGCATGCGTATGATCCTTATCATCTAATACCTGATCAGGAATGAGGAAACGTCCACACTTACTCATGAAATATATGGACATTCTGGACCATAATCTTCTTTTCAATGCTTGCTCGTCCATCAAATTGGCCCAATAATCCTCTATGTCTACCTTGTGGATGAACTTATCTCCTCTAATCCTTCCAACTTTCTTATCAGGATCAAATCTTTCTCTTCTCTTGTATGTTACAAATCGATAGAATGCAAGTTCCTCAAATGTTGTGCTAGCTGCTGCGGCAGATTGGCAAACCTCCAATGTCTTCCCCCTGAAATAGGAAATGACATGCTCGTTCTATGTTTTTCTTTTTGGATAGAATCATATTTTTGAAGCTATCTCACCACTTCCAATAGGATCATTCTGTCAGTAGGATACCTAGGAAGCCTATAAGGTTCGGATTGAAATCCATGAATCCTTAGGTATGTGAAAGTGGGAAACTGTATGTACCACGATCCATATTTCTCTATCAGCATTGTTGCCTCCTATGGACTTGTTGTGACGTTTTCACACATCGCCCCATTGCAAACAAGGACCCCCTCTTTTCCTACTTTCCGCATCGGTTAGTTTAGGGTTTTGGCAGCATAATGGGCAATTTTGAGTTTCCCGTGCTCGAGTCTCAAAATTTTGATCATGCCTATTGTCGTTTAGGGTTTTTTGAAGTTATAGGATCAAGCACGTAAAGTTGAGATTTTAAATGATCCTAATTTTGTCTAAGTGTAACCTTTTGAGTATTAACCAGTTTTGAAGGTCCTTGTCAATGATTTTAAAGTACCAAGGTATTTTAGGGCCTTTTGGAGTTGTTTTCTCGCTCCTAGGAAGTTATTCAAGTTGATTTTGCACTTTATCCCGATAGGTTTCCTTTTGTTTCACTCAAATTTTTGGTAAATTTGCCCAAGTCCATATGAGTTTTATTGAGTTTTGAAGTTTCCTAGTGATTTTGGGTGCAAAAATCGTCATTTTCCAGATGAAAATCCATATTCTAAGGGTTAAAAGGTCAAAATTTCAGACTAGAGGTGCTTTTCCCCCCATAATCCTAACAACCCATGATTTTCCCCCACTCAAAATCCAGATTGGACATGAATTTCCCCTAGAATCCAGACATGCCTTGTTTTTCCCCCATTCAGAATCCATACTAGGATCGATTTTCCCCCAGGATGCTTTAATTTTGACTAAATGTTGAGATTTTTTCCTGACTGCTTTCGTTTTTCCATTGGGAGTATGGAAAAAGGATGTGAATGACTTTTGTGATGATTCCTGACATGGATCGATTTTCCACCAAGACCTTTTGTGACAAGATTTGGTGGATTTTTATGTGGATATTCATTCCAGACCCTCGGCGATTTTCCACTGAGAGTGATTTTGATGATTTTGTGTCGAGATGAATGTCAAGACGGGTCGATTTTCCCCTGAGAGGATTTTAGTGCAAAGTGATGAAATTTTAATTGGAATTTTGATTCCATACTCAAATCGATTTTCCCCTGGACCCATTTTTGTGCAAGTTGGTGAAATTTTGATAGGGAATTTTATCCCTACTTGGATCAATTTTCCCCAAAAGGGGATGTTTAATGATTTTTGTTGGGATTTTTATCCCAAGTTAAATAGATTTCTCCCATTGGTCATTTTTTATTTAAATTTTAAAAAATAAATTAAATGAGCCCCAAATTTAATTGTTTTTTAAAGTGCAACGATTATTTTAAAAATAAAAATAAAAACAATTAATAAATGATTTGCAATGAACATTAAGTGAATTTTACCTTCGAGAAGCAAATCGATTTTTTGTCAGGCAAGTATAAGTACAAGTTTTTTTATCCCACATTGCTTGTGTGGTGAAAGTTGATGGTGAAAGCAAGTTTAAAAGGAGAGATCCCAGCATTATTATATTATTATATTTGCCAAGTGTGTGATTGCAAAGGGCGATTTTTCCTCCAGCTAGCGATTTTTTATTAAGTGTCAAGTTGACACCTTGGGTTGAAGATTGTTTTGTTGCTCATTTTTCCTCATTTCCAGCCCAAGGCAATTTTTATTTGTTGCCATTGGAGTGTGTTTGTCACGGATTTTTCAGACTTGGGCGATTTTGTGTTTGGGAGGTTATACCTCCAATTTTGGGTGATATTCCTCCTTGGTGTGTGCTGCCCTTGTTGCAGGCTTGCTGATATTTGTTCTCGAACCTGATATATCCACCATTGCTGAAGATTTTTACCCCTATTGCTGGCTGGAAGTTCGATTTTCAGAAATGTGCTTTGTTCCCAACCCATTTGTGCCAAAGGCGATTTTGTCTAAAGGTTGATTGGAGGCATTTTCAGTCAATTTTCAGAGCTCTTTTCAATTGTTACAGGTCTGAAACTTCATTGGTAGGTAGTTGTCCTCAAAAAATCTTCATTTCCAGCCACCTACCCACTTTGGCGATTTTGTTTGGATCCTATTCCTTTGTCATTTTTTGATCATTTTCCTAGATATGATTGTTTCCATCATTGAGTGTTGGTGTTGGAAATAAGCCACACCCAGACCAATGATGGACTGGTCCAAGAGGGGCCAGTAGAGCACTCCAGCAGCATATGGAAGGTCCTAGGTTCGAGTCCTAGCTGGTCCATGTCTCAACATGGTATTAGAGCCAGGTCCAGGCTAGGAGCCCCAAGCACACGAGAGGTGTGGCTTAAGGGGGGGTGTTGGTGTTGGAAATAAGCCACACCCAGACCAACGATGGACTGGTCCAAGAGAGGCCAGTAGCTCAGTGGTAGAGCACTCCAGCAGCATACGGAAGGTCCTAGGTTCGAGTCCTACTTGGTCCATGTCTCAACATTGAGGGTGATTTTCATCAAGTTTGTGCACATTTGGGTGATGGCAACATGTTTTTAGAGATTAATTTGTGAAGTTGCAGGTTGTCTTCAAATTTGTTGGTAGCCATTGTTGACTTCAGAATGTGTCTTGAGACATAGTTTTGTGTGAAAACACAACCTTTCACACCTTTCCTTAGTCATTGTTTGATCCGGTAAAATCCTTTGCACTCTAATTTGAATAAATTTCCTAAGTATAGGGAGGTGTTTTCAGACTTTGGTCTGAAAATTGTTAATTTCAATGAATTTAATGAGGGTTTTATACCCTAACCTTGTCACATTTTTGCATTCAACTGTTGAAATTTATTGAGAATGTGGATTATTTTCCTGATTTCTATACCCAAATTAGTCTAAATCATTAGGAAATCAGAAATTTTGTCAAGAATATTTTCCTAAGTTCTAACTTCTAGCTTCGTACAGGTATGACATCGAAGTTCAGAACTTCGGACTCCAAGAAAGGAGAGAGCAACAGAAGATAGTTGAGACTGGATTCTACCAAGAATCCAAGATGTCATCCAGATGGAAGGAGGTTACAGACACGAACATGCATTTCCTAAACATGAGCCAGATGCGACAGCTTATGTTCGGAATTGGAAGCAAATTCCTTCCCCAGCCTATGTGAACATTATGAAGAGTGGCATTTATCAGGCCGCTAGATTTCTGCAATCCATACAGTGCAGTGAGCTTATCCTAGAGTGTGCACAATGATATGATCCTCGCTCCTGAATGATCAAGACTCCTAAGGGTGCCATCATTGCCTACCTTGTTGAGGATGCGATTGCTGAGGTGTTTGGAATTCCACGAGGAGCGGACATGAAAGATATAACTAAGGATGAATATGAAGACCGATATAAGAAGAATATGGATGCGTGCAAGACCGTAGTAAACAAGGAGTAGATGATTGAGCCTAGGACTCATCATTCCAAGGCTCCCAAGACATTCATGTGCACAGAATTCAAAGAGGAATATAGTAATTTAGTATTCCTGCTTAACCGAGTGATCGGGATGCTGCAGGGTGCAATATACGATGGATGGATGTTCTATTCCATCCAGGATTGTCTAAAAGAAACATTGATAAATTGGCCTAGAATCATAAGTGACAATCTGGACTTTCAGATGAGGAATGTGGAGTAGTCCAGGTCATTCGCCATGACTTCCTATTTGGTATACCTGCTTGCACGATTTGTTACATACAAGGGATTGATATGCAGAGGAGAAGTTGGGAATGGACAAGGACAATTCAGGAATTGAGTGCTATCCACAACTGAACATGTATTGAATTGAAGATTATACGAGAGTGAATGATGTATTCACAATGTACATAACGCGAATGTTGCAAGGTGGAGTCCACAAGAGGTTGTCCAAGGAGGCAACAGAGTTGATAAAGAAATATGGATCATGGTATATACAGTTTCCCACTTTCACATACCTTAGGATTCATGGCTTTCAATCCGAACCCTACAGGCTTCCTAGGTATCCTTCTGATAGAGCGGTCTTGTTGGAAGTGGTAAGACAACTTCTGGAGTTTGATTCTATCCAGAAGGAAAAGCACAAAACAGGCATGTCATTTCCTATTTCAGTTGGAAAGACATTGGAGGTTTGCCAGTCTGCCTTAGCAGCTAGCACGGCAAGTGAGGAACTTGCATTCTATCGATTTGCAACATACAAGAAAGAGAAAGATTTGATCCAGATAAGAAAGTTGGAAGGGTCAAGGAAAAAAAGTTCATCCACAAGGTAGACATAGAAGATTACTGGTTCAACCTAATGGACTAGCAGGCAGTAAGGAGAAGAATGTGGTCTAGAATGTCAACGGACTTCATGAGGAAGAGTGAACTTTTCCTCATTTCTGACCAACTGTTAGATGAAAGGGATCATACGCATCCACAATATGAAAATGAAATGAAGAAGGAGATTCTAATGCCTAATTGGTCAGAATTAGAAGAAATAGATTTGAATGTATTGATGAGAGAAGTCTTGAGTTTCTCCCGAGCATGGGTGGATATTCAGATGAACAAGTTTGTTGATATAGGTGTCAACTTCACTTATGAAAAGATGAAACCGGAGGAATCCTCTTCCGAAGATGATCAGAGGACTACTAGTGATATCAGGATACATGCGGATGAGGAGAGTCAAGCTCCCAAGAGAAGGAAGAACACACCAGGAGAAGTCAAGGCTTGAGGGAAGAAGATTGAGGAGGTCAAGAAGAAGAAGCAAAAGACTATCATTCCTTCGCCTATCATTCCTTCACCACCCCTCAGTGTCTCATCAATCAAGGAAGTTGAAGAGCCAGAACGAAACAAGGGGATTGAGCAATGCTCCAACACAATGATGCTACCAGAGAATATTCAGGATTTACATGCCACAGCGATATCTGCTCAACCTAATGAGAATGATGATCAACTGGGATCCCCTACTGTCCTTTTGGAGGTTAGTTTGGGAAAGAATGTATGTGATTTGACCAACGATAATCCTAATGATGATGATGTTATCTCGGCATTGAGAGAGCTTGATCGAGAGATGTGTCTCGATGATGGTATGGAGATGGCCACTATTCCTGATTGGTTGATGAAGAGTATGGAGAAAAGTAAGAAAATGATAGAGGCACGGCCTATTGATGACATTGATGACTACTTAGCTAGGAGCAATAAGGAGAAAAAACCTAAGAGAGCTGAGATTTTGTCACACATAGCTAGAGATGAGATAGGAATGCGGATTGCACAGGTGGTTGTTCCTATTGCAGGTGTGACGGTAGACATTGCTACTCCCATGGATTTCCGGATTACTTTAGTTGCCCTTGGTCGTACTACAAGAGAGCAGGAATTTCAAGGGGTTGGTGATAACCTTAGGGCAATCAGTGCAAGATTGGATAGAGAAATTGAAGAAAAAGAGAAGTACAAAGAAGAGAATATCAGACTTAGAGAGTACATTGCAGGGATAAGGCGTGAGAATCCCACCCTTATTTCCCCTATTCCAATTGATCGTGGACTACATTCACATTATGAGGCAGCGAGAGATACACTCTCGGAGGTGGAGAAATGGATTGAAAATACAAAGAAACAGGCGGATGATTTTATTACTCAGTTTGTCCAAGCATTTGACAAGACAACAAGGGTCATATTCAGAATACAATATTTGCAGGGAGTTTGAGAATAATTCCGACCTATTCAGGACAAGACTATTCCACGCCTCAAAGCTTTGAATAAGATTCCCGAGTCCACATTGGTTAGTGAAAATGTTATGCACAATGGAGATATATATGATTTCCATGGCTGCTATTGTTCATTAGCCATGAAGAAATCAACTTATGAGAGTGCACAATTGAGTTGTGCAGAGATAGAAGGATCCATTCATGATATCCAATCGAGGATCCTTGCCTCAATTGAGGAGTTATTGGGGATTGATGTCAGTGAAGCCAGTGGTTTACGCTTAGCAGAATTAAGAGACAATGAAATTCATGTATTTCAATAAGTTAGACTCTTTGAAAAAGAGTCAGATAGATGATTTGGTCTCTTTGTTGATTCATGTTCATAATACGCAGAAGCTTATGCCAGATTGGGAGAACACTTTGGATGCTTGCCCGGATGCATTTGACGTGATTGATTTACAACAAGATACCTTACCCAACATTTCCATGGAGTTAGATTCTGTATTGGCTAGATTCTTGAAGTATGCTAGAAGAGAGAGAGATGCAGGGAGGAATCTTCTATTTGATGACTAGGTATCTTTCTATTGGGCCATATGTTGGTGGCTCCATTTTTTATGTAAACGCTAATTAGGGCAACTCTAGGGTTTTGTTGGCATGATCTTGGCCCTTGATTTAGCTTTAATCTTGGCCATCCATTTTGTATGAGACTATATATACCCCATTGCCTCTCATTTGTAAGAGAGAGTTTTTGTAGAATTGTTGGTATATGCTGCAACTATTTGAATATAAATCATTGTTCGACTTGATGGTGATTTTGTCTTTCAAGTGTTGTTTTGCATTCAAGGTTCTCATTTCCTCCAAGTTAGATTAGAATTTGCTTTCAATGTTTGTTAGATTGAATGAAAGAATTGTTGAATATATTTGTGTGGAATCTATGAATCCATACCACTAGGCTCTTGCTGATTGTAAGTGCGTCGTGCGTGGTCAACTAGAAATTTATGCAGACTTGACTTCGATTATTACACATCCATTGTTATGCATCAACTTGGATGGTCTCAATGTTTGATGGTAATAGTTTGAAAATCTATGAAGTATCCCTTAGATGATTGCACTAAGCTCATGTCAAAATTTGTTCGATTTGATGGGGAGACCTTGCCTTGTTTGATTCCATTGAATTTGTTCATCGTTTCCTACATTCCTAGGCTTAAAATAGATTTATTGAATTTGCCAGTTTTTAGTAAGTCTTGAGTCCAGAACTACATTGCCATATCCTAAGTTATCAGCACACCCATTCCACATATATAATGATAAGAGAAATTGATCCGAACAATTGTGTAAGTCCCCAAGTGAAAACAGCTATTCACATTGACCATTGAGTTACCCACTCGCCAAGACCTAACTGTAGAAACAATTGGAATCATTTTAGTTGATTTTATCCTTAGCATCTAAGGTGATTTTGTTCAAGAGAGGGTAAAGTACATTGGTATTTTTATTTTGAATGTTATGTGCATAAAACACACATCAACAGGACTTCGCCTTGCAACATCTACGTTATATACACAGTGAATGCAGCATTCACCCTCTTATAATCTTCAATTCGATACATATTCAGCTATGGATAGCACTCATAACTCTTGAATTGTCCTTGTTTATTCTCGACTTCACCTCTGCATATCAATGCCTTATAGGTAACAAATCGTGCAAGCAGATACACCAAATAGTAAGTCATGGTGAATAACCTGGACCTCCCCACATTCCTCAGCTAAAAATCCAGATTGTCACTTATGATTTTAGACAAATTGATCAATGTTCCTTTCAGACAATCCTGGATGAAATAGAACATCCATGCATCGTATATTGCACCCTGTGGCATCCCCATCACTCGGTTAAGCAGGAATACTAAATCACTATATTCATCCTTGAAATCTGTGCACGTGAGTGTCTTGGGAGCCTTGGAATGATGAGTCATAGGTTTGATCATCCATTCCTTGTTCACTACGGTCTTGCATGCATCCATCTTCTTATATCTTTCTTCATATTCATCCTTGGTTATATCTTTCATGACTGCTCCACGTGGAATTCCAAACACCTCAGCAATCGCATCCTCAGCAAGGTAGGCAATGATGGCACCCTTAGGAGTCTTGATCATCCAGAGCGAGGATCATAACATCGTGCACCAAGAGAAGTCAAGGCTAGAGGGAAGAAGATTGAGGAGATTAAGAAGAAGATAAATATTATCATTCCTTCACCTATCATTCCTTCACCTTCCCTCAGTGTCTCATCAATCAAGGAAGTTGAAATGCCAGAACAGAACAAAGAGGTCGAACAATGTTCCAACACAGTGATATTGCCAGAGAATATTCAAGATTTACATGCCACAACTACATTTGCTCCACCTAATGAAGATGATGATCGGCTAGGATCCCCTAGTGTCCTTTTGGAGGTTATTTTGGGAAGAATGTGTATGATTTGACCAGGGATAATCCTGATGATGATGATGATGATGATGATGATGATGTTATCTCGGCATTGAGAGAGCTTGATCAAGAGGTGCTCGATGATGGTATGGAGATGATCGTTATTCCTGATTGGCTGATGAAGAGTATGGAGAAAAGTAAGAGGATGGTAGAGGTGCAACCGATTGACGACATTGATGACTACTTAGCCACGAGCAACAAGGAAAAAGAACCAAAGAAGGCTGAAATTTTGTCGCATATAGCTAGAGATGAGACAGGAATGTGGATTGCGCAAGTGGTTGTTCCTATTAGAGATGTGACAGAGGATATTGCTACTCCCATGGATTTCTAGATTACTTCAATTGCCCTTAGTCATACTACAAAGGAACAGGAATTCCAGGAAGTTGGTGATACCCTCAAGGCAATCAGTGCGAGATTGGACAGGGAGATTGAAAATAAAGAGAAGTATGAAGAAGAGAATATCAGACTTAGAGAGTTCATTCCAGGGATAAGGCGTGAGAATCCCACCCTTATTTCCCCTATTGCAATTCATCATGGACTACATACACATTATGAGGCAGCGAGAGATACACTCTTAGAGGTGGAGAAATGGATTGAGAATACGAAGAGATGGGCGGATCATTTCCTTACTCACTTTGTCCAAGCCTTTGACAGGACAACAAGGCTCATATTTGGGATACAGTATTTGGAGGGAGTTTGGGAAGAATTTCGTCCTATTCAGGAGAAGACTATTCCACGCCTCAAAGCTTTGAAGAAGATTCCTATGCCCACATTGATCAAAGGGAATATTGTGCAGAATGGAGATAGATACGATTTCCATGGCTGGTATTGTTCATTGGCCATGAAGAAATCAACTTATGAGCATGCACAAAAGGATTGCGCGGAGATGGAAGGATCAATTGATGATATTCAATCGAAGATCCTTGCCTCAATCAAGGAATTATTGGGAGTTGATATCAGTGAAGCCAGTGATTCACACTTAGCAGAATTGAGAGACAAGATGAAGTTCATGTACTTCAATAAGTTGGACTCTTTGAAGAAGATTTAGATGGATGACTTAATATCTTTGTTGATTCATGTTCACAATTTGCAGAAGCTCATGCCAAATTGGGAGAACACCTTGGATGCTTGCTCGGATGCATTGGATGTGATTGATTTACAGCAGGATACCTTACCCAGCATTTCCATGGAGGACTTAGATTTTGTATTGGCTAGATTCTTGGATTATGCTGAGAGAGAAAGAGATGCAGGACGGAATCTTCTAGAAGATTCCCTATTTGATGACTAGGTGTCTTTCTATTGGGCCATATGTTGGCGGCTCCATTTTTTATGTAAACCCTAATTAGGGCAACTCAGGGGCTTTGTTGGCATGATCTTGACCCTTGATTTTGATTTAATCTTGGCCATCCATTTTGTATGAGACTCTTATATACCTCATTGTCTCTCATTTGTAAGAGAGAGATTTTTGAGAATTGTTGGTAGATGTTGCAGATTTGAATATAAATCATTGTTCGAATTGATGGTGATTTTTGTTTAAGTGTTGTCTTGCATTCAAGGTTCTCAATTCCTCCAAGTTAGATTAGAATTTTAGATTAGAATTTGCTTTCAAGTTTGTTAGATTGAATGAAAGATTTGGTGAATGTATTTATGTGGAGTCCATTTATCCATACCACTAGCCTCTTGCTGATTGTAAGTGTGTCGGACGTGGTCAACTGGAAATTTATGCAGGCTTATCTTTGGTTATTATACGTCCATTGTTATGCATCAACTTGGATGGTATCAATGTTTGATGGTAGTAATTTGAATATCTATGAAATACACCTTAGATGATTGCACTAAGCTCGTGTCAAAATCTGTTCGACTTGATGGTGAGACCCTGCCTAGTTTGGTTTCACTGAATTTGTTCATCACTTCTTGCATTCTAGGCTTTAGAATAGACTTCCTAACCCTATCCCCTTTTGCCCTTTTTTTAGAAAGTCTTGTTAGAATTAAGTCCAAAGATTCATTACAAAATCCTAAGTTATCAGCACACCCATTCCATATTCATGATAAGCAAAGTTGATTCAAACAATTGTGTAAGTCCCCAAGTGAAAACAGCAATTCACATCAACCATTGAGTTACCCACTCATCTAAACCTGACTGTAGAAACCTTGGAATCATTTCAGTTGATCTTACCCTTAGCATATGAGGTGGTTTTGTTCAAGAGAGGGTAAAGTACTTTGGTATTTTATTTTGATGCTTGCATGTACATAAAATACACATCAACAGATGCTCGCCTAAAGAAAGAGAAAAATCCACTTGAGGTTTAATTTCCCAAGTTAGAGGCAAAGTGGACAAATCCACTTAAAGTCGACTTTCCAAAGAGAAAAATCCACTTAGAGGTCGATTTTCTCAAGTAGAGATAAGCAAAATGTTTCCAAGTCCTTGAAAATTCCTTGTGAGGTAAAACCAATTCCATCATATTTTTTCCTAAGAATGCAAGGTAAAATGAAGTGCAAAAGAGAAAAATCCACTTGAGGTCGAATTTCCCAAGTTAGAAGTAAAGTGGGCAAATCCATTTCGAGGTCAACTTTCCAAAGAGGAAAATTCACTTAGACATCGATTTTCCCAAGTAGAAGCAAGCAAAATGTTTCTAAGTCTTTGATAATTCCTTGTGAGGTAAAACCAATTACATCATAGGGGTCGAATTTCCCAACTGAAGAGGTAATAAAAGTGAAGAGGAATAAGAGTAATCCCCTCATGAAGTTGAATTTCCCATGTGGAAATAAGGTTGCAAAGGTAAAGTGAATTTCATAAAGATAAATTAATCCCTATGAGGTCCGATTCTCCACGCAGAGCTAAAAATCAAATTACCTATGGGAGGTCACATCAAATGTTGGGATAAGTGTTGGGATAAAAGTAGGGACAAAATTTGCCCCTATGCAGATTGAATTTCCACCAATCACCAACAAGTATTCAAGACCAAACAAGTGATACAATCTTTCATAGTGCGAATTCCTCAAGGGCAGAAGTAAAGATAAATATAGGGACTAAAAAGTCCCTCTACCAATCGATTTTCCACCATTTCATTTGGTGGATAGTGCGAATTCCATAGGGATAAGATCTGTCCCTATACTTATTAAATTCCCACTCTTGCAATAACCATTCCAAAAACCTAAAGTGATACACATTAAAGAATTAATATTTTCTGGTAAAATCGCATGAAAGGATAGGAGGACGGCTTAATTATTAAGTGCTAAACAAATGCAAATTTTAATTGCAAACAAACATGATAGTTTTTTCAAGGCAAGTCGGTTGTGTATAAAATTGAAGAGGTATAATCATTAAATGGAAGACACATATAATGAAGAAGGAAAGCACTCCACCACAAATCAAATTCGAATCCACTTAAGACAAATTTGCATCCAAGACAAATATAAACAAGTTCACACAAAAAAGGAAGAAGATATTCACCACAGCCAGTATAAGTAATTCAAACCATGAAAATCAGAGCCAAGGATAGAAGAAATAACAAATTTTGCTAAAATCAGATCTGGAGCAAAGTAGGTCATAATTGGAAAGAGTAAATCAGAGTTTTACAAGCAAATCTGAGTGTGTCTCTTTACCTTTTTGAGTGTTTTCAGATCTGGAACCTCATTTCCAAAAATTTTTGAGAGGACAATTTCCAGATGTTTGAAGGGTTTTAAGAAGAAAGTTTTGTGAATTATCTTGCATTTTGCTTATTTAAGGTTTCATTCATAATCAAGGTTTAAATATTCTGTCTTTTTCAGGTTGGATGCAAGCAATGTGATGTATTGAGCATGTAAGATCATACAAGGAAATGGATGAAGATGAAAGCCCTACAAGGAAGTAAGATGCACAAGATCAAAGTGAAAGCTCAAGACATGAAGAGGACTTCACCAAGTCAAACATTTTTCAACTCAAGGATCAGTTCAAAGGACAAGTCAAATAAGACATCACAAATGCGAAGAGGATCAACATATCAAGTCTTGGAGGAAGATAGTAACAAAGACAAAAGAATGTTTTACAATCCTGAATTTCCTCCGGAAATCCAAGAATTATTGCTAGCACTCCAAGGTGAAAGATTCAGTAGAGCAAGACAAGTTAATCGAGTCTACAAGGCAAGCTGAGGTGGCATCACAATCGTCATTCAACCAACTAAAGGGCCCCAAGTTGAAATGTCCAGATACATTGTACCTGACTCTTTCAAAGAAGGGTCAAGTGACACATGGCAATTTATCAAATATTGTTTTATGTACCTAACCTCAACTCTCATTGGTTAGAATTCAAAAAAGGAAATGTGTCCACATCATTGTATTTATTTCAATGGCCAACGGGAGTTTGTTGCAGCAAACCCTAATTAGGATTTTACTATATAATCTTGACCATAATCTTGACCATTGATTGGAGAATCAATTGGAGCCATTGAAATGTAAAAAAAGCTCTATATAAGGCTCAGACCTCTCATTTGTAAAAGGTTAATAGTGGCTAGACAATATTTAGTAATTAGATAGCATAAGCAATTAGGAGTTAGAAGTAGAGTAGGCGGAGGAAACCAAAAATTGTTGCCAAGGCTTGTGGAAATAAATACTTGATTTCATTGTATTAATGGTCAATCTTTGTGTTGGTTTTTCACATTACATGGTTTCTTGTTACTTCTCAAAGTTAGATAGAGTTCATTGATTATGGTGGATGCTTATGAAGATATTATGATGAATTCTTTGGTTCATACTTTTTGTGGGTTGCTGATTGTAAGTCACGGTGTAAAGTTAGCATGAACCCCCTTTTATGCTAAGTTCGATTGTCGATACTTGTCCAAGTTGCCCCAGCATTGGGTATTTGAGTGATGTATTTGCAATGTGAAAATCTTATATTTCCTTAGAAGATCGCATTAGTCTTGTGTAGTTGTAGTCCTGGCCACACCCCCGGTTGGAAGGATAGGATAGACCTTGGCGAAGCAATACTTGATTTGAGGGAATTTGTCTAAGTAACATTCATCGTCATCATTGACCTTAGAGTAGTGTAGTCTTTCTCAACCCTTTATCCTTTTGCCCTTTTTTCAAGTTAACTAGAGTCCATGTTCCAGCATAGTTCAAGCAAAATGTAAGTCCCTTTGTGTACCCAGCAATATCAAATTAAACCATTGAGCTTATCAACACATCAAGACTTGATAGTATAAAACTTGGAGTCGTCTTAGTTGATCACATAGTTCAGCATCTGAGAGGTCTTTGTTAAAGAGACGATAAGATACCTTGGTATTTTATTCTGTGTTGCATAGTGTCAGAAAAAATACACCAACAAAACCATTTAGCTATCCAACACAGTTGTGACCAAACTGCTTAGACCTCAAAGGTAACGAAATCAACATGATAGTAATCTTTTTAGGAGAGGTGTAATGTATACCCCTCATTTTTATTTTTTTTAAAAGGACTTGCCAAACAACTTAACAACAATAGCATGCCAAATCAAATGACAGCTTAACAATGCAAATAAGTGTTTCTTGCTGGTAATAAATCTAATTTAAATCTTTCAATGTTCGGTTAAACATTCTTGAATTTTTGTCATTAAAAACAAACATAACAAGAAGAATGGATGAAACAATTGAACCAATCAACAAGGCATTAAAACACCCCAAAATGAGCATTCAATGACACTCAGATGTGTTACAGCAGTACAAATTGCAATCAACCATCAGCCACATAAGATATTTAAATATCCAATAGCCCTTGCAAGCTTCCGATGGGAGCGAAGGATATTTATGCTTTCCCAAGCTCACCAAACACTTCAAATATGAACAGAAATCTGAAACAAATTTACTCACTTAAATAAGTCACTCCCAAAGTCTGAAAAACTTACTCAGAATATCTATTGCAATAAGGTCTAAACCTTCAAAAACTCACTCCTTGCTTCTCAGTCTCCACTGAAAATCTCTGTAACCTCTCATTCCAAACTAGATGCCTCAGCAAGAAAGTTATAAAATTGTCAAAATGCAGATTAAGCTTGGGAAAAAACACCAAATGCCCAAACTAGGTTAGGCACTACCCTCATAGGGCCAACTTGTCTTATAAAATAAAATATGCATTAATCATTGTCTATGATATATGAAAATACATTGCTAGGCTGAAAGAAAACAAAGAAATCAATACCCACAAACAAAAAATGACCCTTTCTAAAGATATGAGCCAAAATGTACTTAGTGTAGCTGGAATGATACAGCCAACCCTGGAAAATGTCTTCAAACCCCTTGAAACTCAAAAAGCACTCCAAAAAGAATTAAACACATCAAAAAATGAATAGCCAAATCACAATACCTCACAAATCTTCATTTTGCATCAAACCCTTGTCACCAAACTTCGAACAAACCACTGAAAACTCAAACTGAAATCACCAACCAGCTAGGGTGGCTCTTGCACCACCAAGACTAGGCTAACTAAAGAGGGTTTTCATCCTCAACAATCCAAAGAATAACTCTCCAAGTTCATTCTAACAACATCTTGTTATATGTGCACTAGCATAATGGACGAATGAGAGCCCAAATCCTCCTTTTATAACCTTTCAAAACTATTTTACGAAAAAGTGCTTTTCTTTTTGCTGCTTTTTCTTTTTCGTTATTTTTTTGAAAAATCACTTTTTGTTTTGTTTGATATTTTTCGGAAAAGTACTATTTTGTTTTTTCGTTACCTTCTTTGGGAATGTGCTTTTTGCTTTTTCATTGCTTTTCCAAAAAAACTCTTTTTTATTTTCTGTTGTTTTTTTTAAAATAAAAAATAAAAAAAAATCCACTCAAAAAGACCCTTTGAAATATTAAAAACATTACATAAGCAAAGGACGCTTTATGTCTCATAGGTGTCCACTTAAGGAACATAACTTTATAATATTTAACACTAGATTAAATATTAAAACACAATTTTATAACTTCAGTGCAAACATTAAAATAATTCCAAGCACATTGTGGAAAGGCTCACCACAGCATAGGAAACTACAACCAAACATGCCAAGACATTACTGATATAAATAGCAATGTTCTCTAAGAACCAAAGAGAACAAACCCAAAAAATCCCAGAAAGATCGGTGCTATGCAACCACTTACTATAAATAGTAGTGTTCTCCAAGGACCAAATAGAACAAACCTAGAAAAACCCAAAAAGATTGGTGTCATACAAGCACTTACTATAAATAGCAGTGTTCTCTAAAGACCAAAGAGAGCAAACATAGAAAAATGCAAAAAGATTGGTGCCATGCAAGCACTTACTAAGAGAGCAAATGCAAATAAACCCAAAAAACTTGGTGCCATACAAGTACTTACTATAAATAGCATCAATTGTCAAAATCCCTAAAACTAAGAACTGAGCTTACCAAGAACACTGGAACCCTCCCAATGCATCGCGAAACCTATGACAAACCCTGCAAACTGGTTAATGCTTGCAGAACAAGATGGCATAAAAATGGGGACATTTCAAGAGTTGGTGGGGTGATTTCAAATTGACCTATGTTGAACAAGTCAATTTGGCATGAGTCCATTAGATGTGTCTCTTCCCACAAACAATCCTTTGCAAAGTGGTCCATTTGATGCGTCTTTGTATTAGCATGCCTAAACTTTCTGGAAATGTCCTCCTTTAGTGAGGTGCACTCAATTTTTCACAATCTTGCACAGGTTAGAAAAAGAACCAACAAGATAGTAGGAAGTAGACAAGATTCTAAAACATGTTAGGAGTACATATTGAAGATTTTGGTCTAAGAATTTGATATAGTACAAAACTTTCATATGGGTATAACAAAATCCTTAAGGAATAATTACAAGTCCTTTTCATTTTCTTATAAAGAAGAGAGACTTTTATTTTCCATATTGTAGGAAGTTGAGTAAAGTAAGAAAGTGTGTACTTAAAGCAAGTTGTAAAGCAATTGTAAGTGTAAGGATGTTATACGGATTATGAGCATGTCCTTGAAGGCATTGTTAATGCAATGGCTTGTAATATTTGCATAGGGATAGTGACAAATCAAGGTTAAGGAATTACTCTTCTATAGTTTTTCTATATTGGGTTTCTCTAAAGTAATTTCATGTGCTTATGCTATGTTTTTGTTAAGTTTTCATTTCATGTTTGTTTCAATCCATGCACACGGTAGTCTAGCTTATTGACAGCACTTAAACTACTCAGTTTTAAGCATAAATCCACTGTTTCTTAAGCAAAAATAAGAGAGAATCATAGTTGTTAATTTAAGGGATAAGATGTGTGTTGGTGAATTAATGGTGGAATATTTTTTCTAAACATGGTTCAGCTCCTATTGTCTCAAATTATATTTATTGAACATTTTTCCAAAAAGAAGTTCTACATTTGAATGAGGAAAAACATAGAACATTCCCAGTCTGTAAATTCCATTGATCGCTTTAAAATACATTCAAAGGTTCCTCACATCAAAATTTGCGCTAAGATTTTAAGTTAGAATGTACGACGTAACTCAAAAAATAGTACAAGGATGTCAAGTTTCTTAACAATAGAAACTATCAGTTTTTAAAAATCAAAAAAATTCACTCAAAAGAAAAGGGTGGGAACAGAAGGAAAAAAGGAATTCTCCATTTGAAGTATTACCCATTGTGACATCCATGACCCCCACGTGGACAAAGGCGTAAAACACCACATGGTAAGCTCATATCATCAAACATCTGGAAATCATAGAAATTTGAAAGCTATTAAATGCCTGATTAAGAAGCAAGCATTCCCACAACTTAAATGAATACTACAGTACTTGATCTTAAAAATTTACTTTCAAGGCAAAATAAAAATAGCATATACCAGAAGTACATGGTGAAGACGTATTCGATGATATGCTGCAAGTGGGCCAACCTTATGAATAAAAACCAATAATTAAATGACAGGTCAATACAAATTCCAACTAGAGATGGGCATCCATTCAAAATACACTGATAAAAAAAATAGAAGCCTCAATTAAACACTTAACAGACATTCACACATGATAAAGATGCAAATTCTCCTTTCTTTAACAATGTGTCAAGACAATTAATCTTTGAATGCCAACAAGGTTAGTGTGCAGTGACTTCAATTATCTATTGAAACCAAAATCAGTCTATTAAACTTTTTGCCCTTCAATATATGCACCCTAACTTGACTTTTATGACTGATTCTCCCTTGGCCCACACCATTGACCTTTTAGCCATGTTTTTGATGTGCTAGGTGGTAAAACTAGTGGAAAAACCCCTTTAAAGGTGAGCCCAAACTTAAAAATTTTCTCTTTTTATGTATGGCACATTGCATCAATGGTTTTACCATTTTTAAGACTTCCAGGTGGAAGAAATCAGTGGCTAAACCCTCATTGGCATGCCCACAGCCACTTATTGCCCTATTTCATGACTTGGGCAGGATTTTCATATGGTTTTACTTTTACCACTCTAAAGTTGCATCAGCAAGAGGAAGGGCTGGATTATGTCCCAATAAATCTGCAGCAAAACCACTTGACTGTTTTATTCCTTCTTTAGGCACACTTTACTAATGTTCTATCCACTGTCTTATGTGTTAGGCAGAGAATTGGGGTGGCAAAGACACTCATAAAGTGCGCCCATACTAAATTCCATCATTCAAACTGCAACACAGATTTAAGAGGGTAAAACCATGTTCAAAGTGCACCTACTTTCTGCCTTCAAACTTCCTTTAATGTTGGCATGGAAAATCTGCACTGTTTTCTGATGTTTGGTGGAGGATTTTGTTGGCAATGCCAATAAAAAATTGCACCGTACTTGACTTTAAACTTATCCTTGAAAGTTGGCATTTAATACACATTGTATTGCCACTTATTTTCTGCACCTGACCTGCTGGCTGCAGCTCTGAATACTCCTTGTTCTGCTGTACTTGTGTGCTGCATTTTTTCCATAAAGAAATAATTGCATCTGCTCTTGCATTCAGTGGTTTGTCCTCAACTTCTGCCCTTTATCTCTGCTCTGCAAGTTGGAAGACTGCTGGACATCAATTCTGCTGTGAATTTGAATGAGGAACCAGAAAATAAATGACAAGTTTACCTTATAAGAGTACATTAAATTTTCTTAAATTTCCTCGGCAGATATTCTTGATTTCTACAATAGGTCGGCCCTAATTTGAGGAAAACATGAAAAAATTGTTTTTAACTTGAAAATTTTCATGGGTGTAACAAGGTGTTCTACTTGACTGTGCCCCTAAGGCTATAGACTCACTTGCAGCAGTGCTGCAGTGTTCTTCTGGTGCTACAGGTGTTCTGGATGGCTGCAAACTAACCTACAGCAGTGCCAAGTATGTCCACTGTGATCTGGGAGCCCACCAGGCCTCAATTCAGTTCGAGAGCAGAATTCAGCACTTTTGTCGGATACACTTGTGTTGTGAGTGGTCAACTGGTTAAGTGCCATGGGATGGACAGCGAGCTTGGCATTGGTGAGTTTGTCTCGTAGATGTGATTGGCATGATTTGGAACATCACCATTCCATTGGTTAAAACTTGCCCAAGTCAGCATGCAACTAAAAATGCATCTTGGTTCAGCAGCACGGTAATGAAATTGAGAATAGAAATATGTTAATTTGCAGGTCTGTTGAGTCCCTAAATAAGATTACATATGTTGACCATATTGGCAACAATTTGCATATTTGGATTCTTCTTGAAAAGTAGTGCAATTACCAATAAAAACAGAAGCACTTTGTTTTGGATCCATATGGAAAAGTTATGGCAGCCAGAAGATGAGTGTGTCTGCGGATGACATAACGATTATGGGAGAACATAAGGCATTCGATCAAGCAATAGATTTGCAGTTCACAATTAATTAAACTAGACAGCAGACTTATATGCTGTTCAAATATTGTGGTATGAAGCATAATGCATAGCAATATGATTCGGCTGATTTTATATTTGTCTTCCATTTGAAGTAAGAATGTATGCAGATATTCTATTGCTTCTAATTTATGCATAATTAATAATGAAGTAGGAATGTATGCATTAATATTGATGAAGATTCCTTTAAGGCTTATAGCCAATCAGCGCCCATTATGGAGGGGAGAATGTACATACAAAGAGTGCAAGTAGCATAAGAATCCATTCAAGTAGTAGTAACCCCGAGTGGGTCTGGGAGGCCGAATGGTGGGTGCCATTCCATGCTCCTGAGCTTGATGGATAAGCTCAAGGCACCTTGTATGATCTCCCATGGTGCTTCATAATATGGATGGGTTGTAGGGAAAAGCCTTAAAGGAATCCATGTGCACATATGTAAAATACAATGATAATTAAGATAATGT
This sequence comes from Cryptomeria japonica, assembly GCF_030272615.1. NCBI lineage: Eukaryota > Viridiplantae > Streptophyta > Pinopsida > Cupressales > Cupressaceae > Cryptomeria > Cryptomeria japonica. The sequence goes on along the minus strand of NC_081405.1, from coordinate 132,427,225 downwards.
TCCTAACCCTAGTAGGAAAGATCAATTTTATATCTAGCATGATTAAGGGGTCTCAATCAGGATCTAATTGGCAAAGTTATACCTCTAACCATCTTAAATTTCTTCTTTGAATGGAATTTGTGATTTTTAGGGCAAAAACTAGGGCATTTACAAAAGGTGACATTCCATTTTGCAACATGATTATATCAGTGTTGAAGGTCTGATCTGGGCATTAGTATACTTCCATGGCTTGTATTCAACCTTTGGCTAATGGTTGGATACCAGCATCTAAAACTTAACAGCAAACAGACTTTTATAATATTTCCAGGTATAAGAACCAGATTTTAGGAACTCAATTTAATCTTCAGATTAGTACAATGACTCAGAAACTTGATACTCAGAATTAAGTTAACAAATTTTGAATTTTCAGAAAGTTGTCTAAGTTGACATTCACCAGTTCAGTCCACAACTTCCAAGCGCATCTATGCAATATCAGGTATTCATGATATACTGTGATAATCAGAATTCATACATCAAACAACTTATTCATACATCATACATCCATGATATTAGCAGGCCAGAAATATGAAAGTGTCACTCAGGTATATAATCATCCAATGTGAAGGCAGAGATGAATCCATGCTCCTGACTAGCATTGATGAAGTCAATGAATAGGTCAGATGCTTGAGTTTAAAGGCGCAAGCATTTATGGCTTGTGCACCTTGCGTTCCATTTGGTCCAAACTGAAGTATTAAGCGATTTTCCTCCAATACTATCACAGGGCCTAGATGCTCCAAAATCTTCCTATAAACCTCCTCAATGCATCAGACCTGTGCAATGGTCTTGCTCAGAACTACAAATAAGGTAGTGCTGAGTAGTATGGCAAGGGTTTCATCCTGCCAGTCGTGGAACTCCTCAGGTTGGCGTCTGAGTGGTTTCCTGCATTCATTTAATGTATTAACAAATAAACTCATCCATGCCTATTGCCACCATCAACACCCATATAAATATGAATCCCAGCTTAGTCAGCTACAAAAGAAATAACTGCTAATTGACAGGTCAGCCTAGGGAATCAATTTTATTTATTTAAAGATTTTCACCAAAGTCGGTCCAAAACTTTATTGTAAAATATTTAATAATTTCGTAATTTGAGCTTTTGGATTTGACTGTGTATCTTTTTGTCATCAAAAAGATACACAGTCAAATCGAGAAGCTCAAATTACAACAATATGGACTGTGGAAACCTAATGTGTACAATTTAATAATTTCATTTATTAATATTTATTTATTTAAATTTTAAACATTGGAGCCTGGCTGACCCAGCTACCAATCGGGCACATTATAGTTGGATAAATTTCGAGTGTATTTGGATCATTACAAACAATGTCCTTGCATCATAACCATAGTTACAAGACTCGCCAGACTCAGCAAGTCCTAAGGTGAGGAAGCATGAACAAGTCCAAAGTCCAGTATCACCAAAGATTCAGCCTTCTATAACTCTCTTTGTGACTCTAAACAACTCTAAGAACTCAACTACAAAATCCCATTCGCTCTGCTCATGACCAAAAAAATCATGCTCTTACCATGCAAATGTGCCAAATGCAACCAAATGCAAATGTAAAAAATACAACTATTAAAAAAAAGTACAAATTGTGTGCACCTCTGCTCGTGTTTACTTCACACACACAACCAGCTTCCATTTCCTACATAATTTAGGTCTTGGGAATGGCGGAGGCCAACACAATAAGAGAGACGCAATATGGAAAGGAGTGCAGAAGGAGCAAATAAAAGCCTTAAAAAATTCTTATATTTCACGGTTTTTCTATTTTTCAATTTGCCTAGACTGTGCCAAGTCCAAGTCCAAGTCAAAAATCAACTAGCAATGCAGCAGAACAGTCAGCAGCCATTTTAAAGGATTTTATATGATTAATTATGTCATAAATCATTAAAAACACCAAAAGAAAAGGGCTTTTGAACATTTTAATTATTCATATTCCACAGATCAAAAGATGCCATTTGGTAACTGAAAATATGAAAAAGAGAAAGAAAGAAAGAAAGGCAGTCAGTAAAGAGGGGAATACACTCTTGTTTTGGTGGCTATTTTGAGGGCAGTGACCCTTCACCTTCCAACATGAGTTTACTTCAGAGAGCAGCAATCAAAGAAGAGAGGGAGAATTATTGATGTTGAGAGAGCGGAGCAACTAAGGTATGCTGAAGACTTTATGATTAGTGGTTGTTTGGGATACCATTGTTGATAACCAATGATTGTTACACAACAAGATTGCAGTCAGACAGTCATATAATCTCTTATTAGCATTGCATGGTGGATCATATGGAATCAATGCACCTAAGACCTTTGTTTGTGTGAGTCTGAAGACAATATCTGTTGTATCTAAGACTGGGATAGCTTCTAGATGGTCATGTTTCTTTAGGACAATGTACATTGAGTATTGTAAGTCCTGCTGAAGCCATGTAAAAACGTTGTGCATTGTAGATTAGTGGCATGAAGAGTAGAAGCTCACTCTTCGTAGAGTTTTATTCCCATTAGAGAGTTTCTTAAGATGAAGGAGATTGAGAAGGCAATTAAGGAGTGATTGGACATGGAGCACATATGAACTATTTCCGGCTCATTTGCTTCACCCATGGTATTGATCAAGAAAAAAGATTGGCCTATGAGAATGTGCATTGATTATAGAGCCCTCAAAAAGAAGACAATCAAGAACCGCTACCCCATACCCAAGATTGATGAGTTGATAGATGAGCTTCATGGTGCAGTGTACTTCTCCAAGATTGATTTACGGTTAGGGTATCATCAAATCAAGGTCAGAGATGAAGATGCGCACAAAACAGATTTCAAGTGTCATTGTGGGCACTATGATTTTTTGGTCATGCCATTTGGGCTAACCAATGCACCTACATATTTCAATCTTGTATGAATTAGGTATTTTTCTTCAACTGAGGAAATTTGTGTTAGTTTTTGTAATGTCCCCTTTTGTAAATTCTTAGGTATTTTTCTTCAAAGGAGGAAATTTGTGTTAGTTTTTGTAATGTCCCCTTTTGTAAATTCCTAGTTTTTGCCCTAAAATAACAATTTCCAAGTAAAACAAGAAAAGGAATAGAGGAACATTAACTTAATCATATGATATACCTAATTTATTGATGGAATTCAACCGTAGGGAAGCTCGGATAAGGTGACTCGACAGGGCGTCTTAGAGATCGTCTACCCTAGGCTCAAGAGTGGATATACCATCCCTCTTGGCCTCATGTGGCCCATGCCATTCAAATGACGCGGTGTACCTAGTGAGGTGTGTTGATTCACCCTCATCTTGCCATCCATTTCCCACTTCCTATGACTGAACTGCTTGGTGTGTTGATTCACCATGATAGAGGGATGAAGTGTATTCACAACAGGGTGCCCTCGAAGCCCATCTCTTATAAGCCCAAAGGCAGTACCCTTTGTACCCCCTTGGCCTCATGGGACCATTTGGTCACCACCATGAGGTGGCATACCTACAAGAGTACCCCATCACCGTGCCCCTCTTGTGACCCCTCATTTCCACTACCATGGCTGACTTTAATAATCAATCAGTATACATTAAGAATCCAATATTATACATGTGTTCTACATATAATAATCAGACATAATCAACAGCATGTCATTAATCAGTAATGAGAAGACATAATAATATTCACTATGCTATGTAAGTAGTCATAAACAGCAAGGAATTATCAATCAACAATGTGCAGATATATCTATACACAATATTCACTATGCCATATATAGAGAACTCATACCACACTACAGTATTGGATCGAACTGCTGTGTATTTCAAAATCTTATGTAAAGCCAAATCTGATTCATTCCGTGATTTAGGTACGCTCCTAAATCTGCTCTTAATGCCTTATATATTTTATTCCATCTTCTTCTTGCACTTCCTTTAAATGATCTCTCCTTCATACTTTATTGGTGGAAGAGTCACCACCTTTCAAAGGAATTGACGCACCACCTTCCATAATAATAGAGTCACCACTTTTCATTGCTGCTTTTGAGAATAATATATTATTCTCCAAATTGATCCCCCTTCCATCTCTTGCTCAAATTGTAAATGATATTCAAATTTATGTTCAAAATCTAAAGATTATAGATTTTGTCTCTCTTTTATTTTCTAAGAAGACTTTCTTTCTATATTTACTTGAAGATATATTCAATATTTTATTGCTGGTTACTGATCGTAATTTCCTTTGTATTGCAGATCGCTGTATAGAACATTAATTGATTTCAATGTCTTTCTACAGCACTCGAATGGCATATATATATATGTAAATAACCTTTGATCAAGGCATGCCTTGACCGGGCATGTCTCTTGACATGTCCGATCAAGGCATGCCTTGACCGGGCATGTCTCTTGACATGTCCGATCAAGACATGTCTTGATCGTATGAAGTAGATGCCGTTTCATAACAAATAATAAAAAACTTTGTTTATACCCAATACCAATCGGTGTCATTTCAGATGCTAATGATTATTGATTAACCCGATAACAATCGGTTTATTATAAGTGCAGATCGATAACCAAAATCGGTGATAGTTATCATACACGATTACTATGATATGCAATATTAATACGATCTGAAATGAAACATATGAACACGATCATAACACGATCAATGGCAAGTTTGTATATGTTGTTTAAGTATCGATATATGCAAATCGATACTTGAAATCATGAAATATATATGAAGATGATTATAACAAGTTTATTCAATCAAACTGATTGATCAACATAAAGTCTACCATTTGTTTTGTAATTTCATTGATAAGGTAGATGATTGAATGAGAGATAAATGAACTCTCATTCAATCATTTATCTAACCGACGCTACTTAGTTTCAACACTCCCTCTTAGCTAGGGAAGATAAATGGAGAACTATTTAAACTTTGAGATAATCATCTAAGTATATAGCATCACATTTCACATGATAACCAATATGTCATATAGCACATGACAAGTGTAAATATCACATCATCTCGTGATAAAGAATGTTTCCTATCTCCTGATAGGATGTATTACATAACCTCGTAATACAAAGGATCATATCACATCTGCTTGTGATATGATGTATCACATAACACGTGACACAGAAATATATCACATCATCTCGTGATATAGATATCACATAACACGTGATATCAGTATCGCATAACAAGCGATACCATGGATATAAAATGCCCAAGACTATTAAATTCTCCTTATATCCAAGTTATGGTATGTGCACTGACATTACGTCACATAATGTCTACCATAACATATCATGGCACATCCATGAGTCAAGATGATATCAAGTCAGCATGATATCAACATTACAAGATCGTCACCTTATAATGTTAAATACAAGTGTTCATTATCTAAAAGATTGTCACCTCTTAGAAATGTACATAGGGGGTGGAGCCCATAAAGTCATAACACGACAAAAGAAGTTTACACATTAAACATCTCATATATTAGTACAGATTACAAAGCAAATTACAACTCAATCATACCAAGACCTTTCCTGAAGTGTTCAACTTTCACTCTGGATAGTGGTTTGGTAAGTATGTATGTTGTCTAATCTCCTGTACTGATATACTTCAACTGAATCACATTCCTATCCACCATATCTCTCACATAGTGATAAGGAATCTCTATGTGTTTGGATCTATCATGAAATACTGGATTCACAGAGAGTTTTATACAACTCTGATTATCACAATGGATTATAGTAGGTTTCAGTGGTTCACCGAATAATCCCACAAGCAGTTTCCGGAGCCATACTGCTTCTCGTGCAGCCATGGAAGCTGCGATATATTCGGCCTCTGTCGAACTCTGAGCTACTGATGACTGTTTCCTGCTAATCCAAGATATCATGGCTAAACCCAAACTGAAGCAGCATCCTGAGGTGCTTTTCCTGTCAGTCACACTTCCAGCCCAATCTGAATCAGTGAACCCATGAAGATCCAAATCAACTTTCTCAAACTTGAGGCCATAATTAAGAGTACCTTGAAGGTATCTCATAATATGTTTCACAGCCATAAGATGTATCTCCTTAGGCTCACACATGAACTGGCTAAAGGCATTTACTGCATAACAGATATCAGGTCTAGTATTGACCAAGTACATCAAGGATCCAATCATCTGCCTGTAGAGAGTAGGATCTACAAACGGGGAATCTGTTGCTGCCTCCTTTAGCTTGTGAAGATTTGTTTCCATGGGAGAAATCATGGGTCTGCAGTTCATCATGCCAAATCTCTTCAATATGTCTAAGGTGTACTTCCCTTGATTAAGCACAATATTGTCAAATTTTTGCCAAACTTCCAATCCAAGGAAGTAATGTAGAAGGCCTAAATCCTTCATATCAAACTCCTTCTCAAGGTCTTTCTTACATTAATCAATAAGGTGATCTTCTCCTATAATCAAAAGATCATCAACATACAAGATCAATATCAACATATCACCTTTGATTCGTTTGAAGTATAGATTTTGATCTGCATCATTCTTTGAGAATCCCAATCCCATGAGGTAGTTGTCAATTCTTTCATACCAGGCCCTGGGGGCTTGTTTCAGTCCATATAGGGCTTTCTTTAATCTGCACACATGTGATTCTGCATTGTGGATCTCAAACCCTTCTGGCTGCTCTAAGTAGACTTCCTCCTCAATTTTCCCATTCAAGAAAGCAGTCTTTACATCCATCTAATGGACATTCCATCCTTTGGCTGCTGCAATGGCTAGTACTGCTCTAACTGAGGTGTATCTAGCAACTGGAGCGAATGTCTCCTCATAGTCTATTCCCTCTTTCTGTGAGAACCCTCTGGCTACAAATCTGGCTTTATGTTTCTCTATGCTACCATCTGCAGCATGTTTGATTTTGAATAGCCACTTGGATGAAACAACAGATTTTCCTTTTGGTCTAGGAACAATTTCCCAAACATCATTGTTTAAGATGGATTGATATTCCTCTGACATGGCATCTTTCCATAATTGATGTTTAAGTGCTTCTGATACATTAGAAGGTTCTGATTTGGAGAGATCATTCATTAAGGCTACATAGCTAGTAAATCTTCGAGGCCTCTTACTTTCTCTAAAAGTCCCTAAAGGAGCTACAAAGTTCCTTGCATCTTCCACTGTTTTGTGAACCCATAGTGGTCTTTTCTTAGGGTTTTCCTGGGGTGGAATCTCCACTTCATTCTCATTCTCTTTTGAATGCTCCCTCTGAACCTCAGGAACAAGATCCTTTTCTAGGGCTGAAGATGGAGCATAAGTTTCTGACTCAATAGAGTATCTAGCCCTTTTGAAGGCTATGTCTTCTTCAGATATTACATCTCTACTAAGTTCAATATTACTATGTCCAGGTACAAATACCCTATAGGCTTTAGAAGTTTCACTATACCCAACAAAGATCCCTTTTCTTCCAGAAGGTTCTAGTTTTGTTCTTTTCACTATAGGTATATGAATATAAATAGGGCATCTGAATATCCTAAAGTGAGTGATATCCGGCTTTATTCCAGTGAAAACTTCTTCAGGGGTTTTGTCTTCAATGTGGGAGTGAGGACATCTATTTTTTATGTATACAGCAGTGTTGGAGGCTTCTGCCCAAAGATGAGTTTCTAAATTTTGATCAAGGAGCATGGCTTTAGCTGCTTCTACAATAGTTCTATTCTTTCTCTCAACAACCCCATTTTGTTGGGGGTTGTAAGGAACAATGAACTCCCTCTTAATCCAAGCTTCTTTACAGAATTCCCTAAATATGTTTGAGGTGTATTCCCTCCCATTATCAGTTCTTAGGGTTTTTATTTTCTTTCCTGAAGAGTTTTCAGACAGAGATTTGAATTCCTTAAATCTCTTAAGGATCTCTTCAGATTCTTTACAATTAAGAAAGTAGATCCAGGTCTTACTGGAGAGAGTCATCAACGAATATTACATAATATAGAAACCCTCCTAATGAAGGTATGGACATGGGCCCACATAGGTCTGAGTGAACTAGTTCTAAGACATTGCTTGTTTTACTAGAACTATTCTGAAAGGAACTCTTAGTATTTTTGCCTAGGGCACACCCCTTACATGTACCTGAATGGTATTGTTTTAACTTAGGTAAACCAGTGACTAACTTTTCCATTGAAGATAGAGCACGAAAGTTTAAATGTCCTAATCTTCTATGCCAAATTTCATCAGAATCTGCAATCTCATGAAGTAGAGCTAGGTTAGGTTCAGTACATACCTCATACAAATAGCCTTTCCTATGCCCTATGGTTATAGCCTTCTTAATAGAAGAATTCTTTGGCCATGCCAACACTTTGCTATTCATGAAGGTTACGCTATACCCATCATCTTCAAGCACAGAAACGGAGACTAGGTTCCTTTTGATGCCTGGAATGAAAAGAACTCCGGTAAGTTGGAGACATATGCCAGACTTCAACTTAAAGGTGCAGGTACCAATGCCTTTCACTAGATGTGCAGAGTCGTCACCAATAGTTACCTCTTCATCAATCTCTTCTAATATGGAATCCAATAGTTCTCTATACCCTGTAATGTGTCTTGAAGACCCACTGTCTATGATCCAGGTGATAGATTTGTTGGATACTTGGTTAGAGAGAGCAGAGTAGAATACATGTTTCTCAAAATCATGCTCTTCCTTATTCTTTTTCACTTTTGCAAATGTAGCTTATTGTTTAATTCTATCTGGACATCTTGCTGCATAGTGCCCATATTGATCACATCTAAAGCATTGAATATGGGAAACATCTTTCTTAGATGAACCTTTCTCACAGTGGTTCTTCCTTTTCTTTAAGTGTTTCTTCTTGCTTTTCTTGTGGGAGTTCACATTTAGGACATGGAGATCTTCATCTATGTTATTCTATTTGATCCCTTTCTTGTTTAGTCTTGACTCTTCTTGAAGACAATCTGATCTTAGCCGGTCAAAGTTTGGATATCACAACTTTGCCTGAAAACCATAATGACTCAGAGTCTATTATTGTGTAAAGATATAGTAATCAACAAATGTCGGCATCAAGATACAGAAAATGATTCCCTTCCAAGTCAAGCACAAGTCCTGATCAGATGATAAAGCTCGAGAGGAATAACCTCGGATTCAAAGCACTTCATGAATAGATATCTAAGAAATGAATCTAACATAAGATCCAAGATATTGCCAGGATGTGAGCAACAACACATACGCCTTTCTCACGAATGGAGGTTCCTACCTGTTGTGACCTTTTTCACACATCGCCCCATTGCAAATGGGGACCCTCTCTTTTCCTGCTTTCTAGGGTTTTTGTTAGTGTCTCGTGGCCTTCCACTTCAATTTTGCCAAGCCTTGCTCAGTTTTGAATGATTCAAGTCCTAGAGATTGAAAGCTAGTTTTTGCAAGCTAAGTGATACCAAAATCAAGACACTATCAGAGTGCTTAGAAAGGCCAAAGGACGAATATCGCAATTGATTTGGACGAATTTTGACGACTTTCTATTTTTAGAAAGTTTTCTTTTTTGCTTTTTCCTATTTTTTAGGAAGTTTCATTTTTGGCATTTTTAGCCCAATCCCCGGTATGGCTATTTTTAAAAAGTTTTCCCTATTTTTTAGGGATGTCTGCTTTTTGCTTTTTCGGAATGGGGACCTAGGGTTTGCACTGATACCACTGATCTACTTTGACCGCGATCCAAAATTTTCAAGTTTTGACCCAAAAAGATAAGTTCCTATATTTTAGGGGGTCATGGCACATTCAAAGGATAATCAACTCGAAAAATCATCTAATTCTGGAATGTCATCCTCAAATGTCCTGAAATTTGGCTGTCTGGAATGTCATCCTGATCCTGGAATTTGACTAAGTCTGGAAAATTGAGGAATCCTCCAAAAACTAGATTCTGCATTATAACTCCTGGAGGTCCGAAACCACTCTCAAACATCCTGACAATATATATGAAATATAACTTAAAGTACCACTTGTACTTAAATGTTATATTTCATATATAGTCTGCCCTCTTGAGAGCCTCCAAAAGTCCGCCTTGAAGAGAGAGCTCTAAAGTCTGCCATGTTGAGAGGTGTCTAAAGTCCGCCATGTTGAGAGGTGTCTAAAGTCCGCCATGTATGTTGGAGAGGCTATGAAGAGGGAGCATAGAACTCTGCCCTATGCCTTGCTTGAGGTAACATCAAACTCCGCCCTCAAGGAGACCTTCCTAAAGTCCGCCTTGAGAGGCTTCAAAACTTCGCCCTATGCCTTGAGAAGGTAGTTAAAACTCCGCCCTTGGTGATATGTTCAAAACTCTACCATGTCTTGTGGACTCTCCAAAGTCCGCCCAAACTTGTTGGTGAAGATGGTAAGGACATCAAAACTCCGCCCAAGCATGTCAAGTGGTGGTCATGCCTCTTAAACTTCGCCCTATGCCTTGTGGAGTGAGAAAAGAAGATGTGGGAGCCTTGTCAAAACTCCGCCCTATGCATGAGACCTTCCAAAAGTCCGCCATGTAGAGGTTAAGTTAGAAGTCCACTCTTGGTGGAGGTAACACCAAAGTCCACCCAAAACTTGATAGTCATGGCATCCTCTAAACCCCGCCATACCTTAGGGTAGAGCCCAAACTCCGCCATGTAGAGGTTAAGTTGGGGAGGCCATATGGGAAGGCCATCAAACTCCGCCATACCTTGGAGAGGTAAGGAAACTCCGCCAAAGCTTGAAGAAGATGAAGGTGAGCTTCCAAAAGTCCACCTACAAATGAAAGTCAAACAAAAACAACAAAAATGCAAGTGATGTCACAAAACTCCTCCGAGATTTCGAACTCAAAGATCAAAATGGAAAGTTTTCAAAAGGAGAATATTTGAAGATTGATGAGGATTTCAAACTTAAATCCAAAATGGAAAGTTTTTTAAAAAAATATTGGAAGATTAATAAATATTTCGAACTTATAGCCAAATTGGAAACTTTTGGAAGATATTTTCTTCAAACTTGGAAACATGACAACACTTTCCTAAAGAATGAAGTTAGAATTGGAAGTATGAGTTGGAAGATTTTAAGTGTTTCTAATTGAGGATTTAACTTTATTTACAAATACTTCGTTGTAAACCTCATTTCTACACCAAGAAGTTCGAAGTTACTAAGGAGAGCTTAGTAAAGTATCTTCAGTTTGAAGATCATATGGAGAAAGTTTTGGATAGTGCTGAAAGTTGGATAAACTTTTTTGACAAAAGTTTCACAGATTTTTGAAAAAGGCAACCAGCATAAGGAAGAGTTATTGAATCGTTCTTGAATTTCCTGAGTGTTCTTGATAAAATTCCAGCCTTACTTCCATCCATTTGAAGGTGAAGTTGAATTTACGATGTAGATTTGTGCATTTTCTGAGTTTTTCAGTGTCATTGAAAATGATTTTAGTGGATTTATTTGAATTCTTGATGAAGGAAAATCATTTTATTGACTACGTAAGAGGGTTATAACACTTGGTGTTGGATTGTGATCATAGTTATCTTGAAGGTTGGAGAATTTACATGTGAAAATCTATTTTTTGTGGCTAAGTATGAAAATGAAATGAAATCTCCAAACACTTAGTCGTTCGCAGCCTCGATTTTCTTTAATCCAAGATAGATTTCTAACTTATTTTCCTTTGGTTTTACAGGTCGCAGGAGGAAATAGAAGTGGGATCATCATAGAGATCGCAGCTGGAGTTTCAAGCCAAACGAAAGATTGAGGACAAGTTCATGGGCAAGGTTCATCCGGGCGTGAAGATAGCCAAAATTTGGCTAAGTATGGGAAATGTTTCACAGAGAAAATTCCAATTTCCTCAATTATGATTAAGGCAGGGAGAAATCCTTCTCCAAATTTCAGGGTATTGAAAGGGAGGACATGATCACAGGGAATGTCTGAACAGCTTGATCCCATCATTTCATATTTGAAAGGGGTTATCTAGAGCTTTTACCCTCCTCCCGCGCAACATAAATTGGCCGCTGAAGGCAAGATCGCCACAGAAAACACAAATGGAGTTTCAAGCCAAATTCAGAATTGAAGATAGGACCACGAGCAAGGTTCGTCCAAACATAGAGAGGGCCAAAATTTGGCTGTATGAGAAATACTTCGCGAAGAGATTTCTTCTCCAAATTCAAGGTACTTGAAAGAATCTCAAGGTATTAAGAAAGAAAAGTTCTCAGACTTGGTGAAAATATGGAAAATTTAAATAAACTTCCAACTTCTTGAAGGATTTCATCTCCCAAAGGAATTAAAAAAGACAAGCTCCCAAGCAGAATCAAATTTCCATACTTAGACGATTTCTTGACACAAATTGGAGAATTCAAGGAAGACATCCAACACGTTGAGGTGGCGCCTCGTCATCTTCCAACCAATTAGATCGCTCCAAGTCAGCATGTCCAGGTTCAATGAACCTGACTTATCCAGAAGCTTCTAGAAGGGCACACTTCACAATGCAACAACCTTCTATTTTCATTGATGGTTCATATTTAGCAAGAAGGACAAGTGTCCCAAATGTAATTTTCTCATTGGTCGAGGGTGGTTAGTTTTGGGAAACCCTAATTACTCAATCTGGGCCCTTGATCACTGTTTGATCTCGGCCGTTCATTTATTCTTGAAAACTATATAAGGCTACCTCCTCTCATTTGGAGAGTGTGAGGTTTTTGATATATTGTTGCTTAAGGTCATTTCCAAATAATATATTGCATGTGCATTGCTTTGTAATCACTATTGTTTGAATGATTTGCATGGTTTCAATCTCCTCAACACTTAGTTAGAATTAATATAGATTTGCTTTCATTGTTGCTAATTTGAGTGAAGGATTTGATAAGTATCAACTGATTCTGCATCTCCGCTCATACTTTTGGTAAATGAATGATTTCCATTCTACCGTGCAAAGTTAGTCTGAGCTCATCCCATGTGCATCCCAAAATCTTAATCATAAGCACAATCCATTGAAGATTGCACCGGCTTTGTGTAGTTGTCCCTAGTGTGGCGAAGAGAAGTTTGGTTTCTCGAGCTCATCCAATTGATAGCATCTCTGGAATTCGTCGGAGTAGATTAGCCTTCTTAACCCTATCCCTTTTCCCTTTTTTGAAAGTCTAAATCCTGAAAATCAAAAAAAAAAAAGAGAGCTTAAAATTGCTAAATCCATCTGAGTCCAGCAGTTCAAGATACTTGTTAACGTAAGTCCCCCTTGAGATTTTCAGCATACACTACCCAAGAAGCTATTCCACTAAAGTCGCTTGTTCGCACATATATACCTTGGAATCAGTAGAGATTTTTCAGGAAAGGATAGAATGCCTTTGGGTATCCTATCCTAATGTTTGGTAGATGATAAAACAGACACCAACACTACTCAAGACACCTAAACTGAACAGACAACCGACAACAAACCGACCGACAACCAACTCAAAGCAAACTAAACTAAAGCAAACCAAAAGCCAACGAACTAAACTACTTGAGCCACTAAAGAATCATGAATCAAATGACTCAAGGCAAATTAAGAACAAGGCTCAAAAGACCTCTAATCTAAAACACAGGAAAGGAAAACCTACTCTAAACCTATATACAAGACTCCTAGACTCAACACGACTCAAGGAAGCAAGATATGTACACGCCTTTACATGGTTTCTCAGGTAGTGCAACAGGAGTATGGCAAACATGATAGTTCTCAGTCAGGCAAATTCATCCTTAAACACAGAAAAGCAAACTCTCACCATGCATTTCTCATACTCAAGCAAGTTTTCACTTAAAATGATCAACTGGGGTAATTTGTTAGGACCATGATCAATCCAGATGCAAGTTGTTTTCCCAAAATCCCCATAATCAAAATCATAATAACTTTCAAGGCTAGGATTAAGGAAAGAGACAACCTGGCATATTTCAGGCTCAGATGGAACTGCATTGTCGGGAGCGAAGTCACTTGCTGCTTCAGGAGGTCGCCATTGATGATGAACCATTCCACGAGCATTCACAGTGTGTTGGTCTTGATTTGGAATTTCTTCTTGAAACAAGCTCAACGCCCCTTTGAATAGCTCAACATTCTCTATTTTCACTGAGATATCTTGCATAAACCAGGCATCTTCATGAAATTTTGTTAGCATATCTTCAAAAATGAGAGTCTCCTTGATGGATTGATTTTCAAAGATCTTTTCTAGTTGATCAAACATAATCTCTAGTGGCATTTCTCCTTCAAGCATAGTCTCGGGAGGTCGGAGCTGATGATGGATCATATCACTCACAGTTACTTGGTTATCTTGAAAAAAGTTTGGCAGCGATTCCATTTGTACTTCTTCCATGAGACCTTTCAGTGCCTCCTCAAATATCATGATGATAATGGTGTCTTTGAGTGCCCCCTCAAATTGTTCTTCATATCTGGGCTCACCTATGATGATTTGTAGCTCTTTGTCCAACATCTCAACTTGATTGTCCTCTTTAAGAATGCTATTTGAAACCTCTTGTAATTCACTCTCAAGGATCTCCTTTTGTAGCATAAATGAAAATTCCTCGAGGAATGATTCATCTTCTCCTTTGATTGTTTGCTTGGCATTTTGATCTTCCCTTATTACTGTTTGAGCATTCTCAACTGCTTCTTCAACTTTTGTCACATGGTATTCTTCTTCAGGTGCAAGGCATGGTGAGCTATCCATTGTAATACATTGTTTATCAGGTGCATTTGTATCATCAACATACAACTGGTCCTTCTCACAATCAAGGGCTGGAGCAATGTCTTGTTCATAGGTTCTCCTGAATTCAGCTGCGAGATGTGCACCCAAGATCTATGTCATGTCCCCTCCTGGATCGATATATATATATACGAAGAGAAAGAGAGAGACCCTAAATGAAGAAATTATTATTATTAATTAATATAATTATTACCAAGGAATGATTATTTGGATTTATTAACTATTTATTTATTTATTAAATATTATTATTTAATTAATATTTATTTAAATAAAATACTAAATATTCTAATCAAATAAATTAATATTATATTATAATCATTTGAAAATATTATAAAGGAATATTACATATTAATAAATTAATGATTTTAATAATAAAACAATCATTAATGAAACAATAATATCTGTAATACCCCTACACCTAAATATTAATCCACTAAATTAATTTAATGATCAATTTAAATTAATTTAAGACGAAGGAGGATCCGATGAAATTTTAGAGTTAAGGTCTTAACAAATCCTCATCCGATTAATGGCTTAGAAACACATAAAGGAATGCGATTACCATTCATGAGGAGCCACGAACAAAGAAAGGATATGTCTATTCCAAGTAAAGTAATGCCACCAATCTACTTTATGAGATATTTAATTAATCCATACTCAATCAGAAATGGGAGGGATCGGGTCTTGTCTTTTATTTGTATCCTAACGGATCTGTTCTCCGGAGCGATCATTGCCTTTGGCAGTCCGGTTGGAAGGATATCTAAGAATAGGAGATAAGGGATATACGGCAGGGAATAGGAGAGAGTATCAGATATGATATGATCTATTATTAAGTTACAGGCAGTAACATCCTTTTTCTTGGGGGTTTGCATGGTGATGTGCTTAATACGTATGATTAATATATGAAGTCTGATGATGTTTTTATGCAAGGGTAATATTAGTATTAACTATGACACTCATCCTTAATTCCATATGCAGTGGCAGACCAGATCTGACACATGTCAGACCTGTCTGCCATTACCAGTCACCAAACATATTACTAACAAAGTAAGGAACACTGAAACAGCAACAAGGAACTGCAGAACGGAGTCTACTACTGCGGGTGCAGACAGGTAAGGATGTCACAATGTTTATGTAAATGATTATAGTTAATAAATATTTTAATATATATATTAATGAATATTAATAATGAATATTTTAATACATATATTAATGAATATTAATAATGAATATTTTAATACATATATTAATGAAAGTAATAATGAATATTTAATACATATGTTAATGAATGTAATTAATGTATATTTAATATATATGATAATGAATTTCTTAATGTAGACATTAAGGAATGGTTTTTAGATATTAAGGAATAACTGTAAACCATATGTTAATGAATATGTACAAACATGCGTTAATGAATACATATCAATGAATAGATAGGAATATACATTAATAAATGTGAATGTTTTATAATGGACACCTTCTGAACATATGTTATGGAATATATGTTAAGTTAGGAATATGTAAATGTGGATTATGGAATAGGAAGTAGTAATAAATTATAAAATGTAAATGTGATTTAATGATGGAGGTTATAGGGAGGAAACTCCCTTAGCCTAATGGAGGGATTATGATAATCCCTGGTAGGCAGTATATACTGAACATCTATATGCATATGTATGGCTTGGTTGACTAAGTTCAACTAAGAAGAGACGGATCTGGCCGGTCCCCTCTGAGGACTAGACAAGGGTCTTCCTTGGATGGCTTGGGTGTAAGAGGTTACACCCAAGACAGGATTCGAACTCATCTTCAATTTCCTGGAGGGCTTGGAACCAAGGGGTTCCAAGAGGGCGAGCTTCATGGCCGCCTAAGGACATACTTTCGTATGGCATTTGTATCCTTTTTGTTTGATGAAAATTATGAATATGTTAATTTAGTATTAAAGATAGATTGCAAATTAAAAAGATGGTTTATACCGATATATATATGTTGTATTCTAACAATTTGTTTTGCAGGGCAGTGATCTCTAACTAGTAGGTACATTACAATCTGTTCACAGTATACTCTTCATCAGACAAAGTTGGCATTCCAAACTAATTTCTGACTTGATTGATGGCCATTTCACATACTGAGCAAGTAAATTCAGAGTGAGGTGAACTGTGAATCCTACACCACAATGGAATTAATATGTTCTCTAAATGCATTTCACCATTCAAAATAAGCTGACTCTCAATCATCCACAAGAAGCTTAGAAGAGGATCTTTGGTTTCTGGGACACTGAAATTGCTTTCTTCTACCTCTGGTCTGGGGACATCCCAAAAGATCTTTCCTTGCGCTACCGATTCCATCCTTGATAAGTATTTCAAGCAATGCATTTCATCATGTTCATCTGTCTCATGGATTCGACACTGCCCTGGCCTTGCAAACTCGGACAATCTGCGTGGATAAAGCTGTGTATTCAATCTCCACCAAAGTTGAGGAAAATCAACTTGTTGCTCTTCGCGAAACTGTTGCCACTCCATTGAGAAATCTTTCTTTTTTTTTTTTCTTTTTTTTTTTTTAGATTTTCTATTTTCACATTTTTGGGGATTTTCTATTTTTCACTTTTTTTTCAATTTTCTATTTTCACCTTTTTTTTGGATTTTCTATTTGGTTTTTTACTTTTTTTTGGATTTTCTGGAATAAGAGAGATCTTGAATATCTCAGATTCAACTTGAGAGCTCAATTGGTTCCAGCTTGCTTCCTTCTTTTCGCAAGTCCAACTGACGACCCAATGATCACCTCCCTTCTTTGTACCAGCTCTACTGAGCGTTGAGAAAAGGCTCTCCACTGATCTTCCTTGGATTCAAGAGTTCACATTCGCCTTCATGCCATCCTAGCTGTTCAGGCGTTTATCGCGATCATGCCCTCCTTCTAGCGCCAATTCTGTTGAGCGCGGAGGAGGGTAAAAAGCTCTAGATATCTTCTCTAAATATGACTTGATAAGTTCCACTGATCGCGGCTTGACAATGATCAACCCTCCTTCTAGCGCCAATTCTGTTGATGCATCTTTTGTACACGACCAAACACAAAATAAAATACCTAAAGGTACCTTATCCTCTCTTGAACAAACTTTCCCGACTGCTGAAGATCTCGTCGAAGGATCAATCGAAGTAACTCCAAGGTTCTGATATGTAGGTTCTCTACGTGTGGATAAGCTCTTTGCGGTACGATGTGATTTTGCTGGAATCACAAGGGGAATTACATTCGATGACCTGAACGTCTGATTTGCTGGAATCACAAGTCCTATTTACTAACTAGAAGATAAAGAAATGGCAAAAGATACAAGGTTCAGGAAGTCTACTCTAAGACCTAGAATGCGAGAAGATGGATGAATGACTAGGTGGAGTCCTACTAGGCTGGGTCTCACCATGGGGTTGAACAATTCAACACCAACTCAATGCGATCTTCTAAGGGATGTTTCAAATATGTCCAAATCATACACCATCAGATACTGATCAGGTTACTGGGCTGGGTCTCACCATCAAGTTGAACAATTCAACACCAACTCAGTGCGATCTTCTAAGGGATGTTTCAAATATGTCCAAATCGTACACCATCAGATACTGATCACCATTCAAGATAATGCGTGAACAACAGAGGTGTTATGACTCAGGATTAAGCTTGTTCTATGCCAGTTGACCACGCAAGGCGCTCTTACAGTCAGCAAAAGGCTAGTGCTTTGGACTAGGTGGATTCCATGCGAGTGCATTCAATAACTTCTTTCATTCAATTTAATTATCTATCATCTAAAATGAAGATTCAACAAGAGACCATGCATATTGCAAAGAAACAACACACTTCATCATAACTTCAATGAAAATGGAGTTTATTTAAAATTAATGGCAACAATTTCTTGCCTTGTCCTCCTAATCTACTCTAATTGCTATTCATCAACTGACTATTCACTATTTCTAACTATTCACCGACTATTAACTATTAACCTTTACAAATGAGAAGCCAGGGCTTTATATAGAGAACCCTTTAGAAACAAACGGCTCTGATTGACTTAGAACCAATGGCTAGGATTACAAGATAGAAACCCTAATTAGGGTTTGTTACAACAAACTTCCTTAGCCAATTAGAAAATTACATTTCAGGAGTGCAGACCAATAAGAAGCAGGGGTAGGTACATCGAAGTTTGTGCTGCCTCCGGTAAATTAGGTACATTGAATCTAGTCATGCTGAGGTGGACCAATCTGACGGGAGGAATGATGACTAGGATGCCACCTTGTCTAACGCTTGTGACTTGGTTGATCCTTTTCTGTCTCTGACGAGATGAACGATGTACTTCCTTTGCTTGATGAGGTTTCCTTATTCTCAAGTCTTCCTTCTCCGGTAGCACTCCTCCGCCTGGAAGTGCTGGCAAAGCCCTTTCTTTGTCATCTTGTGAAAGAATGAAGTCTTGAGGCTAACTTGAGCTCCTTGAACACTCCTAGTCTTCTGATGCTTCAAAGCACCTTGAGTCCTCCCTTCCTGCATGTGGAACGTCCTTGATGATGATGGACAGGAAGAGGTCATCCTTGTCCTGGCTTGGTCTTCTTTCATCTGCAAAACAAACCATAAGATGATTAAGGACACATAATATATTCATTCTAACATAGCGTTTTCCACCTTAAATCATCAATAAGAGTTATCAAAATGAAATTCTCTTGAAATCCTTCCCAAGGACAGGCCCCATAAAATTACGCCCTGGACCCTGGTCAAGGACAGGACCTATTTGGGATTTTCGCCCTGGACCCTCTGGAAGGGTCAGGAGCGAAATTCTTGTTTAAGCTCAAATTCCATCATTTTATTGGTTCAAAATGCCTCCAAGACAAGCATATGCTATCTTTCTCTTGTCCAAAGCCTAGGAATCCATGTCTTAACCTTCATCATGAGTAAGTTAGGTAAAATTGAGAATTTCGCCCTGGACCCTTTGGAAGGGTCAGGAGCGAAATTCAAGTTTTTCACTTGATATTTCATTTCCTTCACTCCAATCTATCTTGCAAGGCGAGAATACATCACTTTTCTTCCAATCATACCATAGGGATCAAAGTTTTGGCTTCAATCCAGAGAAAAATAGGTGGTTTGAAGAATTTGGCCTTGGACCCTTTGGAAGGGTCAAGAGCGAAATTCATTTCTTGCTTGTTTTCCCTCATTCAACTCCATTCCTCTCACTTTGTTCTTACTTGATTCTCAGCTTTGGATCTATCTCTCAACATAACAACACTTGCTTTACCTCAAAATGGCTAAAAAGGAGAATTTCGCTAAAAACCATGGCCAGGGACAGGACCTATTTAGGATTTCGCCCTGGACCCTTTGGAAGGGTCAGGAGCGAAATCCTTGTCCTAGCCTAAAATCTTCATTTTTGGAGGCAAAAATCCATTCAAGGGCAATCCTAGGGGCATCCCCCAACTTCTCCCACCTTGGTCTAGCCTTAGCTTGGCATAAAAATGAAAGGAAAAGGGTGTTTTAAGGAATTTCACTCTGGACCCTTTGGAAGGGTCAGGAGTGAATTTCTTATTTTGAGCTTATTCCCTCATTCCTCTCACTTCAATTCATCTTCGAAGGCAAGGTCATGCCACTTCACACCCATCCAAGCCATAAAAACCAAAGACTTGACTTGCTTTGAAAGGAAAATAGGTGATTTTAAGAATTTCACTCTGGACCCTTTCGAAGGGAGAAAGGGTCAGGAGCGAAATTTCAACTCTAGGCTTGAGTCTTCATCTTCTCAACTCCAATCTTCTTTGCAAGGTAAAAATACACCACTCTTCGCTCAAGGAACAAGGTTTGGGGCCTAAACATGGAAGCAAAAGAGGTTTATCAAGAATTTCGCTCTGGACCCTTTGGAAGGGTCAGGAGCAAAATTCTTGTTCTAGGCAAGAACACATCAAAGTCTTTCCAACCATGCCACAAAACTCAAGAGTTTGACCATCTCCAAGAAGAAAATACGAGTTTCCAAGAATTTCGCTATGGACCCTTTGGAAGGGTCAGGAGCGAAATTCTAGTTTTAGGACAAAATCTTTCACAGTTTTACATCCCATCACTTCAAAAGGCAAAGACATGCTAATCCACTTCCAAATATGTCCAAGGAACTAGAATGTTGGTCTAAACAAGGAAGAAAATGAGGTTTATGGGGAATTTCGCTCTGGACCCTTTGGAAGGGTCAGGAGCGAAATTTCCATTCTTGGACAAAACCTCACTTTTCAATACTTCCAATCACTTCCTTAGGCAAGAACATATCAAAACCTTCACAACATGCCTTGGAAACTAAGACCTTGGTCTAATCCAGGAAGGAAAGGGTGTCTTCTAAGAATTTCGCTCTGGACCCTTTGGAAGGGTCAAGAGCGAAATTCATAAATTAGGTTGATTTCACACTCCATTGCCTCAATTCACCTTCTTTCAAAGGCTAGAACACCTCAAGGTCACTCCAACCATGCCTTAGAAGTCCAAAACTTGGTCATATCAAGGAAGTTAATGAAGGTTATGTGAACTTCGCTCTGGACCCTTTGGAAGGGTCAGGAGCGAAATTCCTACTTGGGCTCATTTCTCACCTTTTTCCTCCCTTTCTTGGCTTGAATATGACTTCTTAGGCCTCCTCCTACCATCATCAAGTAAAATTACTCTCAAATAGGCATTTATTTCAAGGTCTAGGTGAGAAAATAAGGTCATCCAAGAATTTCGCTTTGGACCCTTTGGAAGGGTCAAGAGCGAAATTCATATTTAGGCTCAAATCTTGACTTCATTTCTCACATTTCTTCGTCCAAACAAATGTTTTGCCCTCAATAATGCTTGGGAATGAGTTAGTTCTAAGTTTGGGTCAAAGTAGAATGTCTTATGGAGAATTTTGCTCTGGACCCTTTAGAAGGGTCAGGAGCGAAATTTGACTTTTTGGTCTCTCCATCAGGATTCATATATGGAATATAACATTTTAAAATAAGAGACATTTCCTTATATCTTTCTTCTTTCTTATACTTTAAGTTATATTCCATATATATTGTCAGGATGTTTGAGAGTGGTTTCGGACCTCCAGGAGTTATAATGCAAAATCTAGTTTTTGGAGGATTCTTCAATTTTCCAGACTTAATCAAAATTCAGGATCAGGATGACATTCCAAACTTAGCCAAATTTCAGGACATTTGAAGATCAGGATGACATTCCAGACTTCATCACTCACCCATTTGACCTAACTCAAATCTTCAAAGAGGATATTCACTCACCAAGCAAGACACAATTAGCAACAAGAGCAAAACCAGGCCCTAAGAAAGACTTTCAAAGAAACCCTAACCCGGAGCATCCACTGACTCACCTTTAGCTAAAACAGAGCCTGCTATCTTAGTGATCCCTCTGGCATCACTCAAAATGCGATGTGTGAATATGTCACAACAGGTTGACTGAGATATTGTATTTAGGGCATAAGATCAATGCCCAAGGGGTTAGCATGGATGAGGAGAAGATCAAAGCAATAAGGGAATGGCCTAGGCCTAACACATTATCACACCTGAGAGGATTTGTGAGACTCTGCAATTATCGTAGGAGGTTTGTGAAGAGGTTTTTATAGCTTGCAGCTCTTTGATGGATTTGACGAAGAGTGCCTTCTTATGGAGTATTTCGGCACAAAGAGATTTTGACAAGCTCAGGGAGGTAGTTATTTCATGCCTTGTTTTGGCTATTCCAAATTTTTCACTTCCTTTTGTTTTAGAATGTGATGCACCAAGGGAAGGGATTGGAGCAGTGTTGATGCAAAATAGACAATGTAGCATTTGAGAGTAGAAAGCTCAAGGAGAGCAGAAAGCTCAAGGATACAGAAAGCAGCTTCTCTAATTATGAACAAGAGATGTTAGCCATCATGCATGCACTAGATGGATTTGAATGGTAGACAACAAAGATGGATAAGTAAGCTACAAGCCTATGATTTTAACATTGAATATGTTAAGGGAAGAAATAATGTGGTGCCCAATGTACCCTCTAGGAAGCCTTATTTCTGCTTTGACTAATAAATTTGCTGATTGGAAGTTTCTATTATAGCTGAATATGCCAAAAACACCTTTACCATTCACATTATGGAAGGGAAGCTACAAGATGATAGGTACAAAGTAGCGTATGAGCTCACCTCTATCAAGATTGAGTGTATCTTGTACCAAAATCAAAGGTAAAGGAGATAATTTTGAGGGCATGTCATGACAACCCACTTGCTGGTCATTTTGAATACTACAACACATACAAATAGGTAGGGGAGCGTTTTACATGTGAAGGGCTCAAAACTGATGTGATAAGGCATGTTAGGGAGTGTTTGGTTTCTCAACAAAACAAAACAAAGCATGTATTTCCAACTAGTTTGTTGGGGCCTCTACCCATTCCAAATCAAATAAGGAAGAGTATTTCCATGGATTTCATCACCGAACTCCCAAACGTGCACAGGGTAAGGATTGTATCTGTGGTTGTTGATAGACTCAACAACTTGGTTGATTTGTTCTTTGGAGAGATTTTCAGACTTCATGGGCTGCCAAGGAACATTGTAACTGACAGGAACAGCAAATTTATCATCTTGTTTTGGCAAGAGCTTTTTCAATAAATAGGTACATAATTGATGCCAATGTAATGTCCCCTTCCTAAGCTAGTTCAACATGGTGAGACCATTAGCCTATTCAATTGATTCTCGTAGGCTAATGAGTGGGTTTAACGAATCTTGGAGTCAGTATCAGGAGCAGTTTCATGATCAGATAGTATTGTTAGTGGGTTTAGCTTTGATGATCATCTCGACTTTTGATATAGTCCAGGGACTTTAAATTATATACCAATTAGTTATAAGTTAATAAAAATAAATTAAAAATTTAACTTTAGTATCATTTTAATTTAGTTAATGAAGGGACTATAGAGGCCAATTATTAGATTAAAAGTGATTTATTTGAATGGATTGGCCTTTATTATTTAATGCTACATTGGAAGATTAAAAAGGAAGTGACTTTTATTTTAAAAAAGGAAAAATGAAAAAGTAGCAAAAAATCATTAAAAAAACACATTTCCAAAATAGTGAAAAAGCAAAAAAGTTTTTTCGAAAAAAAAAGAAAAATGAAAAAGTAGCAAAAAATCATTAAAAAAACACATTTCCAAAATAGTGAAAAAGCAAAAAAGTTTTTTCGAAAAAAATAGTGAAAAAGCCAAAAAAGTGTTTTTTCAAAAAAGTGATGAGAAGGCAAAAAAGTGCTTTTCTAAAAAATAGTGAAAAGCGAAGACGTGTTTTTTTCAAAAAAACAGCCAAAAAAGTATAAAAGGAGGATTGGGGCTCTCATTTGACGATATGTTGAGTTTAATTTTGATATTGCTCCTGTTCGGAGGAGACTGCTACTTCATCTTTAGTTTGTATGGATGAAAACCCTTGCAAGCAACATTCTCTATGTTGTTGAAAGATACAATCCAGACGATAATTGGTGATATCATTCAAAGGTCACCTTTGGGAATATTGGAAATAATATATAATGGACTTTCAAAGCTTATTGTCTATCAGATTTGAGGAGAGAAAATTTGGAGAAGATTGAAGAGAGTTTATTTCCATTTGCTGGTTCTATGTTCTCCCTGGCTGGCCATACCATTTCCAACCAGCCATACCACTTCTTGAAGGGCCACGTAGGGTTTCTAGGGCAGCTGTTGGGGTTTGTAAGAGCTGAAATCTGCATTTATTGGAGTTCTTTACTGTTGTTTGACATTTCCAGACCTAGCCGTCCATTCTGGGAGCATTTTAGCACCTCAAGAATGCATATTTTGTGAACAGCTCCAGTTATTTCTTGGCTGCATTTTGTGGGTATGTGGGATTTTGATATGTTATGTCATTTTATGGTGTAGGTTGTCATTATAATTGAGAAATATTGAAAAATCGGATCAAGAATTAAATCTAAAATTTCGACCATGTAATTTCTAAGTATTATCTATTTTTTCTTGTATTTAAAGTGCTGCAATATTTTCTATTTATCTGCACTATATTTGTCATTTCAAAACTATTGAAAAAAACAATCAAACGCATTCTGAAACACAAAAATAAATAAAAAAATCAAAGCACAAACAGGGTTGCTTATTGCAGTGGTATCGCAATGGTGTATCCTGCCATCCTGGAGGATAAAGAATGAAAATCAATGACCTGTCAAGGTTTGATCAGCCACCTTTTACACACCATTATAACACACGCAGAAACAGTTCAAATACAAATTTGGTAGTAGAAGAAAAGAGAGCAACAGAAGTACAAGCTAAAGAAAATATGGGTGATAGGAAAACCAAAGATCAAGGAGAAAATAAATTTTTGAATTTGTTGGATGCACTGGTTAGAGGGCAACAAGCTACAGAACAAAGGGCCCAACAACAAAATCAGTGTTTGGAGTTATTAACAGAAATGATGGCTCGTCGAAGGGGAATAAATATTGGTGCCAATAATAATGGAGGCAACAACAAAGGCAATAATGGCCAAGGAGAGAGCTCAGTACATGGTGTAGTTCCAAATCAGCAAACTAGAACCATCAGTTCAAGGCCTCTTATGCCTACCTTTCCACCTAGGGTAACAACACTAGTTGATAAATAGCCTCAAATAACAGATTTGCAGGATCAATTAAAACATGATAGAGAACCCAAGTTCCAAGTTGTTATATCATTATGGGGCTACATTGATGTCAAAATGAAACGTAGACTCGCACTAGTGATAAAACATAGAACTTCGATTTATAGAAGAAGGTGGGGAAATTCACTCTTATTATGATGGTTCGGGGAAGACTGCAGTGAGAGCTTGGGTCCAAAAGGTGGATACCTATTTTCAGCTTAATCCTATGCTAGAGAAAGAGGCCATTAGAGACCTATTTTCAGCTTAAAACATATTCATGGCATTGCACATGAGTGATGGAATCATTAGATAATCGCCATAGAGCATGATAGGTATTACTTCTTATGTAGATTTTACAAAGAGGTTGATTGAAAGATTTGATAAAAAGAATTTGGTGCTGCATTTCAAAGAGTTGGCACGACTAAAACAATGGGGTTCAGTTGATACATATTGCAGATTTTCAAGGCTTGCAACATTGATATTTTAGAAAAAAGACTCATGATACTTTTTATGGATGGGTTGATAGATCCATTGAGAGGTTGGATTAAGGATCTCAATCCACCGACTCTACAGGAAGCCATCAAAAAGGCTAGAGACATGGAGACTTCTACTACCAAGAGTAAATTTCAATCCATGAAATTCCCTCATAAGAAGGTCAAGAGCAAGAAACAATTCCAAAAGGAATCACATCAGCCCAACAATGATTTAAACAGGTTGGATAGCGAGCAACTAAATGACCTCAAAAGGAGGAAATTATGCTTCCATTGCAAGGAGCCTTGGGATCCCTCAAATAAATGTAGTATGAAGGCAAAGGCTAAGCAATTGAAAAAAAAAATCTATTGAAGAATCTGCATCGGAAAAATCAGATCAACAATCTCATTCAAATAATAGTGAAGAAGAAAATGCATCAAAAGAAGAGTCCAAGTATGATAGGACTATTGCGCAACTTACTAGTGGTCAAAAGGCAATCACTTCCAAAGAAAGAGGTGCAATATAGGAGCAGCAAATAGTTGCTTTGATAGATACAGGAGCTACACATAATTTCATACATGAAAGGTTTGTACCTAAGACGGTATCGCAAACTTAAGAATATGATGGATTCAGGGTGATGTTAGCTGGTGGGCACAAGCTTCCTTGCACTCATAAGATTACCAATCTAGGGATGCAATTGGGTGATTATGAGCTGAATGATGAATTCTACGCGGTGGACATGGGGGACAATGATGTTATTCTTGGCATGGCTTGGATGTTGTCACTTGCAGAGTTCTCTTTCAACTTGCAAAAGTTGGAAATGAGATTTGAGCATCAAGGTAGGAAAGTGGTGCTCAAAGGACTTTCAAATGGAGGACCTAGAGTGGTATCTATCAAGAGGATGGAGTGGTTGATTAGGCATGATCAGGTAGAGTGGGCAGCAAAGTGTCTCATCATCCAACAATTCCTGAAAACCAAATCAACAAAAGAGCAATTATCATGCAAATGTTCAGAGGTTGCTATCTACGCATAGCAAGTTGTTCAGGAGTATCCCTCATGGAGTTCCTCATAAGAGGGGAATAGAACATGTCATTGAGCTGAAGGAGGGAACCAAACCAGTGATCACCACTCCTTATTGGCACTCTAAGAGGCATAAGGATGAAATAGAAAAGGCAATTAAGGAGTTACTAGAGATGGAGCATATAAGACCTATTGTGATGTATTCACACATCGCCCCATTGCAAATGGGGACCCCCACTTTTTCGCTTTCTAGGGTAGTTGTCTTAGCTTAGCCATTGGTAGTGTTTGGGTCTTTAGCTATTAGCCTTTGCATTGGAGAGGTATAGTTGGTCAAGAAGTCAAGAGTTAGGTGAATAACCCTTTTAAGGTGATGTGAGATGAGGAGTCAAGTCAAGAGTTTGATAGAGGAGCCCCTTAGGCCAAGCCTAGTCGACTATGCAAGGTGTTTTCTTGATCCTCCAAGTGACTTAATTACATCAGTGAAAGGTGAGACCCGGGAAGCATGCTAAAATTTCCTTTGCTCCAGTCTAGGAGCAAATTTTGCTTCCATTGCTCCCCTTTAGGAGCGAAATCCCTCTCCAGGCTTTCCAAATCATCTAAGGCTGCCTCAAATCAACATGTGACACCTTAGTTTGAGCAAAGGATTCAATCTTTGATCAGGAACCTTGAATGAGGTTAAGTGTCGAGGTCATTTCCATTGCTCCCCATTAGGAGCGAAAATTTGCTTCCATTGCCCATAGTTGGGAGCGATGTGGACTTCTTGAGCAACATTTGAGGGAAATGAGTGAGTTTATAAGCCTTTAACAACATTTTGATCATAGAAGTGAAGTTTATCGTGATTTCAACCAAGGAATTGTTGTGACCTTTTCACACATCGCCCCATTGCTAACAAGGACCCCCTCTTTTCCGGCTTTCTGCGTTGTTAGGTTAGGGTTTTGGCTACTTAGTGGGCAATTTTGTGTTTCTCGTGCCCAAGTCTCGGAGTTTTGATCATGCCTAGTGTCGTTTAGGATTTTGAAGTTATAGGATCAAGCGCGTAAAATTGATATTTTAATGATCCCAATTTTATCTAAGTGTAGACCCCCTTTTTGGAGCATTAACGTGTTTTTAAATGTCCTTGTTGGTGATTTTAAGTGCTAAGGTGTTTTCAGACCTTCTGGAGTTGTTTTCTCGCTCCTAGAGAATTATTCAAGTTGATTTCGCACTTTATCCTGATAGTTTTCCTTGTGTTACCCTCCAATTTTTGACGAATTTGCCTAAGTCCAATCGAGTTTTATTAAATTGCAGAGTTTCTAAGGGATTTTGACTAGAAAAATCATCATTTTCCAGAGTAAAATCCATATTCTAAGGGTTAACAGGTCAAAAATCCATGCTAGAGGTGCTTTTCCCCTCATATTCCTGACTACCCATGGTTTTCCCCACTCAAAATCCGGACTGGACATGGATTTCCCCTGAAATCCATACTTGACCCATTTTTCCACCACTGTTATTCCATACTAAGGTCGGTTTTCCCCTAGAAGCTTTAAATTTGACTGTCAGGATTTATCCTGACTACCCATGTTTTTCCACCACGGAGGTATGGACAAGGTTGCTAATGATGTTTGCATTCATTCCACGCCTGGGTCGTTTTTCCACTAGGAATTTGTGAAAAGTTTTTGAGGATTTTGGTCCGGATTTCTATCCAAACTCGTAGCGATTTTCCACTAAGAGTGCATTTGATGGTTTTGAGTCCGGATTTTCATCCAGACTAAGGTCGATTTTCCACCAGAGGGGTTATTTTGGGTGATGACTTAATTTTTGAGTGGAATTTTCATTCCAGACTCATCTCGATTTTCCCCTGGACCATTTTATGTGAATTTTGATGAGGATTTTTGTCCACACTGAGATCGATTTTCCCTTATGGGGAAAATTTTGGCATTTTAATGAGATTTTTTAATCCCTACTCATCGATTTTCCCTTATAGCTCAATTTTTTATTTGAATTGAAATATTTTAAATACATGTGCCCTATTTTAATTGTTTTTAAATGATGATTGACAATTATTTAAAATTTAAAAACAAAATCAAATAATTTGCAATGAGCATTTAATGTTTTTACCCTTCTAGAAGCAAGTTAGTTTTGCCAAACCAGTATAAGAACAAGTTTTTAATCCCACATTGCTTGTGTGGTAAAAGTGAGAGGCAAAAGCAAGTATAAGAGAGGAGTCTCGAGCAATATTTTTTTATTAAGTTTGCCAGGTGCCTCCATGTTTGGCGATTTTTCTCTCTTATTGGCGAATTTTGGCAAGTGTTGAAGTGAAGTGTTTGATTGAAGGCCTCCATTGTTTCCAGCTTGCCAATCCTCTCCATTGCTGCCATTGAGGTTTATTGTCTCCATTTTTTCCAGATTTTCGATTTTGGAGAAGTCCGCCATTTTTGGTGAAAATCACGATTTTGTGAAGGGTGGCAATTTTTGGCAATTGATGAACTTTGGCGATTTTCCACCATTATTGCTTGTTGTTCCAGATTTTAGTTGCAGATTGTTGGCAGAATGGAGGTGCATTAAAGACATTTTTAAGATTTTCCAAGGATGGCGCCATAGCTGGAAATTACGATTTTGATTTGGCAAGTGTTTGTGCCATTATTTTGGTGAATCCCCTTCACACTTGGTGGCTGCCATTACTCCCTACTTGCTGATATATTGCAGATCTGAGTTTATCCTCCATTGTTGCAGCTTGTTTGACCTCCATAGCTGGCTGGAGAATCAATTTTCAGACTTATACCTTGTTCCTAGCTATTTTGTGCCTTGAGCGATTTTATCCGAGGAGCTGATTGGAGACATTCTCCATCAATTTTCAGAGTTATCTTCCATTGTTGCAGATCTGAAACTCCATTGTAAGGGGCTGTCCTCAGAAAATATTTTTTTCCAGCCACCTACCTACCTTGCGATTTCACTTGGAAAGCATTCTTGCTTCATTCCAGAGTTTATTTCTGAGTATTTTATCATTCCTAAGGCTGCTGGTAAGTCTGAAAACTTCATTTCCATATTTGTCTTCAGACTAAGTTTTCATTTCCAGCCCTCCATACATGCCCAGATTTTCTTATGTTTGCCTTGGAAGGTTGATTCTCATCAATTTATGCATATCTCAGTGATTGCAACATGTTTTAAAAGTTTAATTTTCAAGTTGTCTTCAGATTTTGTTGACCTCCATTGTTGACTGCGGAAGGTGTCCTCAGACATACTTTGTGTGAAAACACAACCTTTCACACCTTTCCTTAGTCACCGTTGATCCGATATACTCCTTTGCACTTTAGTTTACACAATTTCTAAGTATAAGGAGGTATTGATGAATTTCATAGAGGGTTTTCATACTCTAACGTTGTCACATTTCGAATCTAATTGTCAAGATCTACCAAGAGTGTGGACCATTTTCCTGACTTCATACTCTAATTAGCTTAAAATCTTTAGAAAGTCGGGAATTCTATTAAGAACACTATTTATTTTCCTAAGTTCTAACTTCAAGCTTTATACAGATGCGATGTCGAAGTCCGGATTTAAAGAAAGGAAAGAACAACAGAAGATATTGGAGACTGGATTCTATCCAGAATCCAAGTTGTCATCCAGATGGAAGGAGATCACAGATACAAACATGCATTTCCTGAACCTGAACCTGATGCGACAGCAAGTGTTTGGAGTCGGAAATCAGATTCCTTCCCCAGCATATGTAACATTATGAAGAGTGGTATTTTTCATGCCGTTGGATTTCCACAGTCCATGCAATGCAGTGAGCTTATCCTGGAGTGTACACGATATCATGATCCTTGCTCGCGAATGATCAAAACTCCTAAGGGTGTTGTTATTGCCTACCTTGTTGAGGATGCTATTGCTGAGGTATTCGGAATTCCATGCGGAACAAATATGAAGGATGCGACCAAGGATAAATATAAAGAGCGGTACACAAAGAAGATGGATGCATGTAAGAGTATGATAAACAAAGAGTGGATGATTGAGACTAGGCTTCATCATTCCAAGACTCCCAAGACACTCATGTGCACAGACTTCAAAGAGGAGTATAGTGACTTAGTATTCCTACTCAACAGAGTGATGGGGATGCCGCAGGGTGCAATATTCGATGGATGGATGTTCTATTTCATCCAGGATTGTCTTAGAGGGACATTGGCAAATTGGTCCAAGATCATAAGTGACAATTTGGACTTTTAGCTGAGGAATGTAGAGCAGTCCAAGTCATTCGCCATAACTTCCTACTTGATATATCTGCTTGCATGGTTCGTTTCATACAAAGGATTGATATGCAGAGGTGAAGTCGGGAATGGGCAAGGGCAATTTAGGAGTCATGAGTGCTATCCTCAGCTAAACATGTATAGAATTGAAGATTATAAGAGAGTGAATGACGTATTCACAATGTACATCACGCGGATGCTGCAAGGCGGAATCCACAGAAGATTGTCCAAGGAAGCAACAGAGCTAATAGAGAAATATGGATCGTGGTATATTCAGTTTCCCACTTTCACGTACCTTAGGATTCATGGGTTTCAATCTAAACCCTACAGGCTTCCAAGGTATCCGTCTGACAGAATGATCTTGTTGGAAGTGGTGAGACAGCTTCTAGAGTTTGATTCCATTCAGAGAGAGAAGCATAGGACAGGCATGACATTCACTATTTCAATTGGGAAGACATCGAAGGTTTGCCAGTCTGCCTTAGCCGCCAGCACTGCAAGTGAGGAGCTTGCATTCTATCGATTTGCAACCTTCAAGAAAAGAGAAAGATTTGATCCAGATAAGAAAGTTGGAAGGATCAAGGGAGAGAAGTTCATCCACAAGGTAGACATAAAAGATTATTGGGCCAACCTAATGGACGAGCAGGCAGTGAAGAGACGAATGTGGTCCAGAATGTCAATGGATTTCATGAGGAAGTGTGGACTTTTCCTCATTCTTGATCAAATGTTAGATGACAGGGATCATACGCATCCACAGTATGAGAATGAAATGAAGAAGGCAATCCTATTGCCTAATTGGTCAGAATCAGAAGAGATTGATCTGAATGTATTGATGAGAGAGGTCTTGAGTTTCTCCCATGCATGGGTAGATATTCAAATGAATAAGTTAGTTGATATGGGTGTTCCCTTCACTTATGAAAAGATGAAGTCGGAAGAGTCTACTTTCGAAGATGATCAGAGGACTATCTGTGATGTCAAGATTCATGCAGACGAAGAGAGTCAAGCTCCCAAGAGAAGGAAGAACACACCAGGAGGAGTCAAGGCCAGAGGGAAGAAGATTGAGGAGGTGAAGAAGAAGAAACAAAAGATATCGTTCCTTCACCTATCATTCCTTCACCACCTCTCAGTGTCTCATCAATTAAGGTAATTGAAATAACAGAGCAGAATAGGGAAACCCAGCAATGTTCCAACACAGTGATACTACCAGAGAATATTCAGGAGTTACATGCCACAGCGACATCTGCTCCACCAAATGAGAATGATGATCAACCAAGATCCCCTACTGTCCTTTTGGAAGTTAGTTTGGGAAATGAGGTATACGATTTGACCAGGAATAATCCTGATGATGATAATGGTGTTATCTCGGCATTGAGAGGGCTTGATCGAGAAATGTGTCTCGATGACGGTATGGAGATGACCGCTATTCCTGATTGACTGATGAGAAGTATGGAGAAAAGTAAGAAAATAATAGAGGTACAGCCTATTGATAACATTGATGATTACCCAGCTAGGAGTGCTAAGGAGAAGGAACCCAAGAGAGCTGAGATTTTGTCGCACATAGCTAGAGATGAGACAAGAATGCGGATTCCGCAAGTTGTTGTTCCTATTATAGGCGTGACAGCAGACATTGCTACTCCTATGGATTTCCAGATTATTTCAATTGCCCTTGGTTGTACATCAAGAGAGCAAGAGTTTCAAGAGGTTGGTGATAACCTTAGGACGATCGACGCAAGGTTAGACAGAGAAATTGAAGAGAAAGAAAAGTACAGAGAAGAGAATATCAGACTTAGAGAGTATATTACGGGGATAAGGCATGAGAATCTCACCCTTATTTCCCCCATCGCAGTAGACCATGGAATACATTCACACTATGAGGCAGCGAGAGATACACTCTTGGAGGTGGAAAAGTGGATTGAGAGTGCAAGAAAGCAGGCTAATGATTTCCTTACTCAGTTTGTCCAGGCATATGATAGGACAACAGGGCTCGTGTTTAGAATCCAGTATTTGGAGGGAGTTTGGGAAGAATTCCGGCCTATTCAAGAGAAGACTATTCCACACCTCAAGGCTTTGAAGAGGATTCCTAATTCCACCTTGGTCAGCGAAAACATTGTGCACAGTGGAGACAAATATGATTTTCATGGCTGATATTGTTCATTGGCCGTGAAGAGATCAACTTATGAGAACGCCTAGTTGAGTTGTATGGAGATGGAGGGATTGATTCAAGACATTCAGATGAAGATCTTTGCCTCAATTGAGGAATTATTGGGTGTTGATGTTAGTGATGCTAGTGGTTTACATTTAACCAAATTAAGAGACAAGATGAAATTTATGTATTTTTGTCAGTTGGACTCTTTGAAGAAGAGTCAGATAGATGACTTGGTCTCTTTGTTGATTCATGTTCATAGTTCACAGAAGCTAATGCCAGATTGGGAGAACACTTTGGATGCTTCCTCGGATTCACTGGACATGATTGATTTGCAACAAGATACCTTGCCTAGCATTTCCATGGAGGAGTTAGATTCTGTATTGGCTAGATTCTTGAAGTATGCTAGGAGAGAGAGAGAGAGATGCAAGGAGGAATCTTCTAGAAGATTCCCTATTTGATGACTAGGTATCTTTTTATTGGGCCATATGTTGGTGGCGCCATTTTTTATGTAAATCCTAATTAGGGCAATTCTAGGGTTTTCTTGGCATGATCTTGGTCATTGATCTTGTATCAATCTTGGCCATCCATTTTGTAAGAGACTATATATATACCTCCTTGTCTCTCATTTGTAAGGGAAAGTTTTTGTAGAATTGTTGGTATATGTTTCAGCTATTTGAATCATAATCATTGTTCAATTGTTAGTGATTTTGCTCTTCAAGTGTTGTCTTTGAATTCATGGTTCTCAATTCCTCCAAGTTAGATTAGAATTTATTTTCATGTTTATTAGATTGAGTGAAAGATTTGTTGAATATATTTGTGTGGAATCCTTAATCCATACCACTAGCCTCTTGTCGCCGGTAAGTGCACCTTGTGTGGTCAACTGGAAATTTGAGTAAGCTTAACTTCAATTATTATGCAACCTTTGACAAGCATCAACTTGGATGGTGTCAATGTGTGATGGTAATAGTCTGAAAATCCTTAAGTATACCTTAGACGATTGCACTAAGCTTGTGTCAATACCTGTTTGTGAGGCCTTGCCTAGTTTGATTCCACTACATTTGTTCATCATTTCTTACATTCCTAGGCTTAGAATAGATTTCCTGAACCCTATTCCTTTTGCTCATTTTTTTTAGTAAGAAGTAAGTCCAGAGCCATATTGTTAAATCCTAAGTTGTCAACACACCTATTCCGCATATTTTATGATCGAAGAAGATAATCCTAACATTTGCATAATTCCCCAAGTGAACACAACAATTCACATTGACCATTGAGTTACCAACTCGTCAAGAACTGACATGTAGAAACCTTGGAATCATTTTAGTTGATCTTCTCCTTAGCATCTGAGGTGATTTTGGGTTCAAGAGAGGGTAAATTACCTAGGTATTTTATTCTGTAATGTTATGTGCATAAAACACACATCAACAGGAATGAAGAGAGATTGCTAGTAAGGGTCACTTCCATTGCTCCTCTCTAGGAGCGAAAAACTTCAATTGCCCCTTTCTCAAAGCAAATTTCACTTCCATTGCCTTAGGCTGAAGGCAAAGTCACATTCAAGGTGAGTTTTGAGGTCTTTTGGTGTATGGAAGCATAAACTAAGGCATAAAGTGATGAGATTAAACTCAAAGATGCATTCTCTAGTAACTTCCATTGCTCAAAGTTGAGAGCGAAAAACTTAAAGTGCTCCCTAATTGGAGCGAAATTCGCTTCTTTTGCCCTTAGTTGAGAGCGAAATTGTTCATAGAATGCACATTGAGCCTAGTTTGAAAACTTGAATGAATAGAATGAAGGAGAGTAAACAAGAAAGTGCTGAAAGTAAAATTTCAATTCACTTCAATTGCTCCCTAGTAGGAGCGAATTCTACTTCATGTGCTCAAGTCTCAAAGCAAAATTCCCTTAAAAGCCTTTCTTGTGGTTAGTTTGACATGTTTTCATAAATCAATGGTTAAAAAACTTAAGGTTTGAGCCCATTGAATGAAGGGAAGTGAGTAAAAGCGAGTTCAATTTCAAGTTTGAAGATCACTTCAAGTGCTCTAAGTTCGGAGCGAAAAACTTCAAGTGCTCCTTCTTTGGAGAGAAATCTACTTCATTTGCTCTTCCCTTGGAGCGAATTTGTCTCTAAAGCCTTGAATAAATATGATTTAGTGCGTTTGAGTTGTCATGAATGAAAGATGGTGACCAAGACTTCGATTTGAGGGATCATTTCAATTGCTCCTTCTTTGGAGCGATTTCAACTTCGAGTGCTCCCTAGTTGGAGCGAAATTTGCTTCATTTGCCCAAGGTAAGAAGCGAAATTGGTTATAGAGCATTGCCTTAAGTTGATTCAATGCCTTCATGAGAAAATTTTCGAATTTAAGTTGATGAAGGGCGAAATTTGAGAGAACTTCAATTGCTCCTCTCTAGGAGTGAAAAATACTTCAATTGCCTCCTATTGAGAGCGAAATACTCTTCTTATGCCTTTGGATTGAAATGAAGTTGATTTCAAAGCTTTTCTTAAGGTTAATCTAATCTATTGTCACACATGGATGACTAGAACCTAAGATTTGAAGTTGACAGATTGAAGAGAATGAATGAAGTTTTTGATCCCTTCCATTGCTCCCTGGTATGAGCAAAATTCCTTCCTAATGCACTCATCATACCCACAACACATAAAAAATCAGAAATCGTGTCAAATTAGGAGGTTATATAGAAGGCATATATCATGTGTGTTTGATGCTCATTTGTTTGTTTTGCTGGAGGTGAAGAGAGAAATCAAAAGGACCAAGTTGGAGGAAGATTGGAACAAGCCTCCTAAGGAGGAAATTTCAATATTAAGGACAAAATACACGGAAGACGTCTTCAAGAGGACTTCATAGGCAAACAGAAGAAGGTGACTATACAAGAAACATTCACTTATACCAGAACATGATACCCACATTCGAGGATGTCGATGAAAGAAACAAGGAATTCTCACTACAACATCACAAAGAAGGGGTTCCAAAAGGAGTGAAGAAGCAATTATGACAAGGCAATAATCAAGATCCAGTATCAAGATGAAGTCAACATCTACAGCTTGCACCTCTATGATTGAGATATTCAAGAGGATATTTTCAGAAGAGTTAATCAAAGTATAAGATCATCATCATCACAGCCGAAGTTGGATAATGTTGAGTATCAAGAGATATTGCTCAATATTCATTCATGATGATCTATCAAGTCTACAAGTGCAAGTCGAGGTGTCATCCTAGTCACTACTCCACCAATCAAAGAAGTTTCACATCAGCACGTTCGGATTCAATGAACCAAGCTCATCATATGGAGGTACAAACTTCGAAGCACCTACCCCTATTATCTATTGGTTGAATATTCCAAAGATGACATGTCAAATTGTTGTAATTATTTCATTGGCCAGAATGGAATTTGTTGTAACAAACCCTAATTAGGGTTTTCATTGTAAAATCTTGGCCATTGATGGAGATTCAATCCTAGTCATTCATTGTAATGAGCTCTCTATATAAAGCTCAAGTTCTTCATTTGTAAAGGTTCATAGTAAGAGAATAGTAATAGAATAGAGGAATAGAATAGTGAATAGCAATTAGAGTAGAAGTTAGATTAGGAGAAGGCAAAGATTGTTGCTAAAATCTTGTTGTAAAGAGCATATGATTTCATTGAAATTATGGTGAATTAATGTGGTATTTCAACATGTCAAATGGTCTCTACTTCTCAATTCATTTGCTTTCATGTTGATTAGATTCAATGGAGGAATTTGTTTAATGCATTTGTGTAGAATCCGTTTAGTCCATACCACTGGCCTCTTGCTGATTGTAAGCGTGCCTTGTGTGGTCAACTGGAATGATATGAGCTTACCTTCAAATTGTTATGCATCCATTGTTTATGCATTAACTTGATTGGTAATCAATGTTTGATGGTAATGATTTGAATATTATCGAATTATCCCTTAGAAGATTGCACAGAGCTTGTGTCCAATTGTTCAGTTTGATGGTGAGACCTCACCCAATAAGATTCCATCGAATCATTCACTCTTCTCTTGCATTCTTAGGATCAGAATAGTCTCCCTAAACTCCATACCTTTTACTCTTTTTTATTCTCCGAGCAAGTAGTCAGGATCTAAGTTCCAGCGATTCAAGCATTCAACAATTCAACGTAAGTCCCCTCGTGATTCCAGCATAATCACATCAAACCAACGAGCTTATCCACACGTCGTGACCCGACATTGAAGAACCTTGGAGTTATCTCAAGTGATCCTTAAGCTAATCTTCAGCATTCGAGTAACTTTGTTCAAGAGAGGATAAGATACTTTTGGGTATTTTATTCTGTGTTTGATGTTCATAAAAAACACATCAACAAGACCCAACAAGAGGCCATTTGCAGCAATAGTAGTTTTGGTGAAGAAAAAAGATGGACCATGCGGATGTGTATTGATTGCAGAGACCTGAATAAAAAAGACAATCAAGAATAGGTATCCAATTCCTAGAATAGATGAATTGATTGATGAGTTGCATGCGACTCAGTATTTTTCTAAGATTTGAGGACATGGTATCACCAAATTTGAATGAGGAAAGAGGATATTAAGAGAACTGCTTTAAGGCGTCATTTTGGGCATTTTGAGTTTTGGTAATGCCCTTTGAAAGGACGAATGCTCCAGTCACTTTCTAGAGTTGTATGAATCAAGTGTTCAAGAAACGGTAGAGGAAATTTGTTTTGATATTTTTTGATGACATCATAATATTTAGTTAGACTTGGGAAAAGCACATGCAACATCTTGAGGAGGTATTCAGTATCTTTAAGAGTGAGTCTCTATATGCTTAGAAGTCTAAGTGTGACTTCAGGATGACAGAACTTCTCTATTTGGGTCACATCATCGGCACAAAGAGAGTAAGAGTGGACCCTAAGAAGAGCAAGGCTATTGTTGAATGGCCTACTCCTACGAATCCCACATAGTTTATGGGTTTTTTTGGTCTTTGCAAATTCTACAAGAGGTTTGTTAAAGGCTTTTCACATATTACAGCACCGTTTACAAATTTGACTAAGAAAGGAGCCTTTGAATGGTCTAATTCAGCACATAAGTGTTTTGAGCATTTCAAGCAAGTAATGTCTACATGTCCATTCTTGCCAATGCTTATTTTTTCCAAACCTTTTGAGTCGGAGTGTGATGCTTTAGGAGAGGGTATAGGAGCAATTTTGTTGCAAGAGAAGCACGCACCCCATTGCATTTGAGAGCAAGAAATTAAAAGATGTGTCGAGTAGCTACTCTTTGTATGATAAAGAGGTGTTGGCCATCATGCATTCCTTGGCCGAACTTAGACCATACCTAGTTAGGAGTTAGTTAATCATCAAAGCAGACCACAATAGCATCAAATACTTCATGAACCAAAAGGATCTCAATGATAGGCAGCAGAATTGGGTCAGCAAATTGCAGGCATATGATTTTGACATTGTTTATGTCAAGGGAAAGAAAAACATAGTTGTTGATGCACTTTCTAGAAGGCCTCACATATGTTCTTTGACAAAGATTTCTGCTGATTGAAGAGAGTTAATTGCAGCAGGAGCATGCCAAAGATTCATGGGCAGCAGGAGTTATAGAGGGCACACTTCATGATGACAGTTACACAATGATTAATGAGTTGATCATATACAAGGATAGGATCTATTTGGTGCCTTCTTCACAACTTAAGGTGAAGATAATGAGGACTTTCCATGATGCACCTATGGCTGGTCACCCGAGTTTCTTTAAGACTTACAGGCACATCCAGGAAAGGTTTACTTGGAAAGGGCTTAGAAATTAAGTCCTTAAATATGTCAAAGAGTGCCCAACTTGCTAGCAAAATAAGAATGAGCACAGTTACCCAGCTGGTTTACTTCAGCCCTTACCCATTCCAAATCAAAAATGGGAATGTACATCGATGTAAGTCATCACAAGGTTTACCTAAGGCACAAGGCAAAGATTGTATTTATGTGGTGATTGACAAATTGACAAAATTTGCACACTTCTTTGCCATTTTAGATACTTATACAACAACACAGGTAGCAAATTTTTTTTAGAGTGATCTTCAAGTTGCATGGGTTGCCCAAGAATATCATTAGTGATAGAGATAGAAAGTTCTTGAACATCTTTGGGCAAGAGCTCTTTAGGTAGAGTGGGACTAAGCTCACTCCTAATTCTAGTTAACACCCACAGACGGATGGGCATACAGAGATAGTGAATAAATGGGTGGAAGGGTATCTCAAAAATTATGTTTCTAGGCAGCAAAGAGTTTGGACTAGATGGTTGCACCTTGGTGAGTATTGCTACAATACCTACAATACCACCTATCACATGTCCATCAGGTTGTCGCGATTTATGGCATTGTATGGTTATGAGGCTCCTAATTTCACGGATTTGCTTCTAAGAGATAGCATAGTGCCTAAGACAAAGGATTTACTAAAGGAGAGCCAAGATATAATAAATCCTTGAAAGAAAACTTGCAACGGGTACAGAATCAGCAAAAATTGTATGCTGATCAGCACAGAATTGAACGTAGTTCCAAGGTGGTGGACATGGTATATTCGAGGTTATAGCCTTATAGACAATCCTCTCTCAATAGGAGTGGAGCAAAGAAGCTCAAGCACAAATTTTTTATGGACCTTTCAAAGTTATTCGAAGGGTTGGAGAGGTTGCCTATCAGATTGAATTAATAGCTAGCAGTAGAGTTTACAATGTTTTTCATGTATCCAAGCTCAAAAAGGCACTCGGGCACAATGTGATTCCTTCATCTGAGTTACCACCATTGGATGAGGATAAGCTAATTTTGATTTTAAAGGCCATCATCGATACCAAAGAGCAGACTCTTCGGAGGAGGAACATACGAAGTATTTGATCAAATGAAGGAACTTGCCGGTAGAAGATGCGAGTTGGAAGAATGAGCAGGAACTGCACCACCCAAAGTGTTTCAGGAAGGGTGCATTGTAATGTCCCCTTCCCAAGCTAATTCAACATGGTGGAA
The DNA here is from genome assembly GCF_030272615.1 of Cryptomeria japonica. NCBI lineage: Eukaryota > Viridiplantae > Streptophyta > Pinopsida > Cupressales > Cupressaceae > Cryptomeria > Cryptomeria japonica. The sequence goes on along the minus strand of NC_081405.1, from coordinate 132,387,141 downwards.
CCGTTAGCCTATTCAATTGATTCCCATAGGCTAATGTGTGGGTTTAGGGAATCTTGGAGGCAGTATAAGGAGCAGTTTCATGATTAGATAGTATTGTCGATGGGTTCAGTTTTGATGATCATCTCAACTTTTGATATAGTCTAAGGACTTCAAATAAAATAACAATAATTTATAAGTTAATAAAGTTAAATTAAAGATTCAACTTAACCATTATTTTAATTTATTTAATGAAGGGACTATAGAGGCCAGTTATTAAATTAAAGGTGATTTATTTTAATGGATTGGCCATTATTATTTAATGCTACATTGGGAGATTAAAAAGGAAGTGACTTTTATTAAATAAAAGAAAATCAAAAAAGTAGCAAAAAAACACATTTCCAAAAAAGTAGCGGAAAAACAAAAAGTGCTTTTCTGAAAAATAGCAAAAAGGCAAAAAAGTGCTTTTCTGAAAAATAGCAAAAAGGCAAAAAAGTGCTTTTCTAAATGTAACAAAAAGCAAAAAAGTGTTTTTCCGAAAAAAACATCCAAAAGCCAAAAAAAATATAAAAGGAGGATTGGGACTCTCATTTGAGGATATGTTTAATTTATTTTGATATTGCTCTTATTTGGAGGAGATTGTTTCTTCATCTTTGGTTTGTGAGGACAAAAACCCTTACAAGCAACATTCTCTACATTGTTGAGAGATACAATCTGGAGAATACCTGCTGATTTCATTTAAAGGTCCCTTTTGGGCATATTGGAGATGATATATATCAAACTTTCAGAGCTTATTGTCTATTAGATTTGAAGTGAACAAATTTGGAAAAGATTGAGCAGTTTATTTCCATTTGCTGGTTATTAGTTCTCCGTAGCTGGCCATACCATTTCCAGCCAATCGTACCACTTCTTGAAGGGCCACATGAGGTTTCTAGGGCAGCTGTTGAGGTTTATAAGAACTGGAATCTACAAATTTTGGAGTTCTTTGCTGCTATTTGACATTTCTAGACCTAGCTGTCCATTTTGGGAGCATTTTGATAACTCAGCATTGCATATTTTGTGAGCAGCTCTGGTTATTTCTTGGCTTCATTTTGTGGGTATGTGGGATTTTGATATGTAATATCATTTTATGATCTAGGTTGTCATTATATTTGAATAATATTGAAAAATAAAATCAAGAATTAAATCTGGAATGTTCAGCTGTGTAATTTCTGAGTATTATCTGTTTTTTCTTGTATTTAAAGTGCTGCAATATTTTCTATTTAAATGCACTAAATTTGTCATTTCAAAACTATTGCAAAAAACAATCAAACACTTCCCAAACACAAAAATAAAATCGAAGCACAAACAAGGCTGCATATTACATCCAAGCACTAGCTATCATCTTCAAACCGATGGACAAATAGAAATTGTGAACAAATGGATAAAGGGAATTTGAGGAGCTATGTCACAAGGTAGCAAACAGCTTGGCTCAAAGTGCTCCACCTTGGAGAGTATTGCTAAAATTACACTCACCACATGTCTATACGTATGACTCCTTTCAAAGCTGTCTATGGTTATTATTCTATTTCATGCATGGATTTGATTTTTTAAATAGTAAGTCTGTGGAGCTAAAGATATGGTTCAACAAAGCCTAGATATTGGGCATGAACTCCAGGATAATCTACAGCGGTCCCAAAACCAACAAGATGTATGTTAATCATCACCGAACAGAGGGTTTTTGAGGTGGGAGATATGGTCAAAGTTGAGGCCACAAATTTATGGACCTTATAAGATCATAAAGACGATTGGTGAGGTTGCATATGAGTTGGAACTTCCAGAAAACAATAGGATTCATAACATTTTGCATGTGTCATCCCTTAAATGGCTCTTGGACAACAAAATTACTTCTTTATTAGAGCTGCCCCAACTTGATGATGAAGCGAAATTGATTTTGGAGCCCAAGGCAATTGTGTATGTGAGAGAGAGAAAGCTAAGAAACAAGGTTATTCCAAAATATTTGGTGAAATAGAAGATTTTGCTTCTCAAAGACTCAAAATGGGAAGGAGCCGAAATCTTCAATCATCCAAATTCAAAGTTCCTTGATGACAAACAAAATTTGGGAGAAGACGACTATCACGTCCACTCCAGATCAGCCAACTAGAGCTTTTTAAATTCATAAACAACAGTGTTTATAAACCACTATATTCAATAAACAAATAAAAGTATTAATAAGGTAATAAAATTATAAATATTAATAAGTATAAAATTTAAATGTTCTCATTTTTGGCACTGACCTGGAAAATGGCTTATTTTGGGTCGACTTGGGCTTCCTTCTTCCCAATGGCTGGTATATATAATGTATTCACTTCTTTTGAAACCAAAATCTTTTTGCGAGAATCATCTTTTGGCGCTATGCAAGAAATTGGCTCTAAAAACAGAGACGAAACCCTTTGTGGAGAGTCCTGGTGCAGTGAGGACGAAACCCTTCACTCACCATCATTATTGACATTCAAATCTGTTTCCCCAAGGATGATCTGATTGTCCATTTTTTATCAAAAGTCCCCATACTTGAGTGCAGATCTAAGATAATAGCAGCCAGATCAGCAGTATATGCCTATATCAACACTTACCAGCAGCTAGTCAGAGGTTGCAGACAGATCTTTGAGGGCCATCCTTTAGTCTGAGGTTGAGACGAGACCAGCAACTACCAGCACTACAATTCTGGCCTTAGTCCTACTCCTATTGCCAATCTATCAACCCCACAAGCAGCTGGACAATAAAGAACAGCAGATCAAGAATAGGGTCGCCCTTTAATTTGCATTTGCAGAATTACAAAATAGATCTGAGTTCATCCTTCAAGGCAAATAGCCAGCAAGCTGGCCATATATCCCTCAGTGACCTATTACAGTGCCAGGTTTCCAACTGGAGTTCCATCAGTGGATCTTCCATATCATTTCAGAATAATATAGGGACACCAGCCCCAATTTACAATTGGATCTGCAGATCAACAGTCAGTTGAAAAGTGTACTGAGCTATTATATTTCTGTTGCTCAGTTGAAACACAGAAATACAGTTTAAGTTTTCCCTTATCTGTTATCTGAGATCAATTATTTGTCCATCTGTTATCAACTGTGGGATTCCTCTAACCTGAAGTTTGTGCTAAATTGTCTGTGAACTGAAATGAACAGTAGATGTTGACTAGGGTTTCATGGTGTGTTGTACTGTGAGGCAGCTAATAACTGCAGAAATTAACATTGGTTGAATTTCATTTTTATTGTATGAACAAAATTGCCCTAGCCTATTTGTTGTCCCTAAATCTACCATCTCTTGTCTGTTCAGTTGACAGTGAATGACAGTTGATTTTGATTTCTTGAATGATACTCAATACAAAACCTTAGAGGCATTATAATACTCCACTGTGATCTAAAGCCATTGTTGTTTAATATAATAAATCAAAGCTGCCCCCACTCCCCTTTCTCATTCATCCCCCCTACATATTCAATGAACTTTTCTCAACCTGCATCTAACCAATATTTATTCATATAGAAGCAAAGAATAGCAACACCATAATTGAATATCAGTTACTCTACAGGTTTTCCATCAAATGGCTGTGGTATTTCTAAGCCTTGCAGCAATATTCTTCACATTTTCAAAGGGATCTCAACTTGCTTTTGAATCAAAATACAGTAAATAAACATAAAAGACCAAAATATTGCAAACATCAAATGAATATTGAAGCAAAACTATTTGTAATACTTACAGATTCTCCACTTAGGTCCATGTAAGTTTGGGGTTTAGCAAGGAGAACTGGTACGTTGCCAATATGGCCTGCATTAAAAAAGTTGCTCCAACAGTTATTATTTCTCCAGCCAAAAAGTGTAAGCAATAAATTAGTTGGGACTTGATGGGATTTCAACATACAGAAGCAATATCATCAGAGTCTAAAGGCAAACAAGCAAACAGGAATTTATGAATGAGCTTGAAATACATATCCTGTTAGTTAACATCCAAAGCTTGGGTACAACTGTCACCTTACAATGTCGCCGCCTGATTGAAAAGACTCCACAAACAAACCTTAGCCATTTACCTTTTCCGCATAGAGCTTTACAATGAATCAAATGGATAGAGATATTTTCTGCTTGAGCAATATAATCAATCATCTCAAAGCCCACCTAAGTTCACAAGATCAAAAAACAAATATATCAATACAGAAGAACGAAGTCATAATTTCAGTATACATGTATATCAATTAATATTAGCTAAACTATAAATAAACATGAAAAGCAACAGAAGATGTGTACATTGTGCCTAGTGCCTTCATACTTTGGCCCTGGATTGCCCAAACCAACAAGCAGCCAAGGACTTGGTCTATTGTACGAAGAACCATCTCTTATAATGGGTAATGAAGGACCATGCAGCTGTGACAAGCCAGAAACCATGTATCTAAATGGAATTACTGGCATAAGAATCGATAAACGTGAGCAACAGCATGCTGCTACAAGACCCAGCATCACTCAAATCTGCATTGTTTTACAGAAGTCAACTTGTCATAGAATGTCTTACATTCATAATTTGCAAGGAAATGTTTTAACTCAAATCATCCCAAAAACAGCTAAAAATTGATTTTTATTAATGAACCAATTACATAAGGTATAAATATTCGCTGACAGAAATGCTCAGGATGGATGTTCCTACAACTTGATGGTTGTCCAACCTTGAGGCTCTTCGGTCATCAATCTAACTGCCAGCTGCCCCCATAGCAATCATATTTAGTGCAATCCCTCCTTATCTGATATGATTCTTTTCTTAGAAATGGTTTGTCTTTTCAAGTTCACTGATTTTAAGACAATTAGTTTCCTATGTACAATCTATAATAAGTCAATTTAAATCATTCTATAAATTGACTGCCATTGATGAACAAGCTAGAAAACTTCCAATACTCCAGATGTTTGCTTTTACATGTAAAATGCAAGAGTTACTTATGTTGGATTCTATGATACATAAGAGCATGTACATAGAGGTCAAGGAATTTGTGACACATGTTATAAAGCATCTTTGAACGGAAAATCGAGACAAAATGGGACACCTGAGTTGGTGTCAACTATGACAAGTTATAACACGAGAATAATCCAAATATAGCTTGGAAAACCATGACCAAAGGAAGCATTGAAATTTGTGTCATGGCATTTGGAGGCTGTAACTCTTGCATGTCGGTACATGGTTTTTCAAAACCATTGGACGGTTTCTTGTTTGTGTTTTATCTATTTATTGGGTGTTTGGGTTGGAGTGTGAGAAAGTGTATTTGCAGGTATTATTATGCTGTTGAAATTATTTCAGAATTTACTATTGGTGATATACTCATATAAGACCATGTACCTAGATATTGTATTGTAACCTTTTTTGCTAATAATACAATTGGTTCATGGTTTAGAGTGTGGGTTGTTTCTCTAAAAAGCGTTTTCTATATGTATATCACTGCATTATGGTTGTATTTATTATTTTTATCATCCACTTATGAGCTATAAAATTTGATTATACTCTCATACTTAAGTGTCCTCAAAAAATGGACCTCAGACTAGAGACATTCCAGATCATTATAGCTTTGTAAGACACCACATAATTTTCCTTGTTAACACTGTTATCATGTAGAATATTTGATAAGGCAATGCAGGCATCATTTTCCATTACCTGCAAGCTTCTTTTTCCAACTTGGCTGCAACTTTGTTTTGCATGTAGAAATGAATAAATATTAGATATGGGGTCTTCTTTTTTTATGCTAGGGATAAGAGGGGTGTGGGGGCCCACAAACAACAAATAAAAATGTTTTTCTTTTAACCTGCGGGCTTTTTAAAAATAAAAAACATGCTCCATTTGTAGGGGGCGGCCAGCTGTCCTAGGGACAGTTGGGGGACTTTTGAGACATCCCCAGACCTCTCAGGGATGGCTGGCCGTCCCCTATCCGTTCCCTTCCCATCTCTGCATCCTAGGGGCATTTCTGCCTTTTTTTGCAATTGGGGACAGCTAGGAAATATCCCCGGGTTGTCCCCGAAATGGGTACGCCTAGAAAAATCCAGGGGCCACGTCCCCAGGTAATATAGCTTTATAAACATCTAGTTAATCGTTGATATGGCTCTATGAACACTTCAGATTTACTTTTAAGTCAATTGTGATAACTTTTGTTCTTTTGAAGGCATTTAAGGAAGTTGAATCTCATCAAAAAAGCTTCATTAAAATAAATACCTAAATTTCTCCTCTAACTGATACTAACATTGTGTCAAGTTAATAAAATTAGTCCCCTACCTACTTATGACATACTCCGTTCTGGCATAGTTGTGCCATTATCCTCATTCTTTTCTACACTTTTCTGAGCGTTTGGCTCCTTCCCTGGTCAATCACCTCTCCTCTTTTATTTTCAGAAATCAAAGTTTTCTCAATCTTTCATTAAATTTATTAAATGAAATTAAAATACATAATTAATATTACTACTATATGGTTATTACTTCTTTTTTTGGTTGATAATACTTGTTATATTTTATTAATTATGAAAATAACAGCTTACATATATGAGCAGTATACCATCATTCATCGAGCTCTGAGATGAAAAAATCAGAGCAAAAGCATCTACCTACCCAAACACCCCCCATAGCCCGTTACATTCCAAAAAAACCACAGGTATAACCATTACCGTGAACTGGAAAAAACCCATACGCCCAAAGCCCTATTTACAGGGACAAAAAATTACATCCAAAGGGGTATCCAAAAAATTCTCCCCTAGTACCAACGTGTGCCAGAAACAAAAACAACCAGATGAGAAAACAGAGACCACTAGAAAAAACCTGAACCAGGGACAATGTGTTCGCCGCTTTGCACCACCACCCGAGCCACATGCACCCTGCTTCCTCTTTGCCACCCTCCCACGCCTCCGTCCTCGCCTTCCTCTGTCACCAGCCACACCCTCCGCAACCACCATGGCACCACCCCCAATCCTTTCTCTTTATCGGAGCAATGCCTTCGACGAGTCCAAAGCAATAAGGGCCTCAGCTCGCCACTCATCACGATTATACCCAGCAAGACAACACATGAAGGGAATTAGCTCATAAATCTCAGCCAAGGTGGGGTTTTCAATTCCTTCCCGAACATCAAAGCCCGCTCCAGGGACCACCAACTCTAGCACCATCAAACCCACCAGCCACTCATCCTCCAGAATCAACAGCACCAACCACAGAACATTTTCTGTGGAATCTCCCAACTCTAACCCCCAAGAAACCACCATAGTCACTATGTCCTTGTTCGTCTGATACATGTGCTTCGCATGCAGAAAAACCTCCCCCAATAGTAACTCCATCAAATGGATGAATTCATCATCCGCAAAAATGACTAGGCCCTTCATCCGTCTAGCCGAAACAATCCCAAAAAATGCAGCTTGGGGTTTGGAGCTGATGAGAGGAAAATTCGCCTCCATTTTCTCCCACCAGCTCGCACATGAAAAAATGAAGTGCAGCTGAAAACGAGTCCTCTCCATTTAATGCCATCCCAGCACCCCAACATCCCATCAATCACATCCCTTTCCTCCTCGTAAATGCAAATATCATTTCACAACATGCCAAGGAATTTAATCATTACTTGGGAGAGTGAAGATCCTCACTTCGTACTTCCCCAACTTCTTGAAAATTCACTACCCACTTTGATAATGAATCAGCAACCTGATTTGCCGTACGTCTCACATGTCCGATTTGGAAATCCCATACAGTTGCCAACTCATTACAGATAGCCACTATGAATTTCTTCAAATGCCACGCATGAATTTCTCCCGAAATAATAGCATTTATAATGATTAAAGAGTCCCCTTCAAGATGCAAGTTAGTGATAACCATTTTCTTCCCAAATTTTATTGTATTTAACGCCGCCAGTGCCTCCGCAGTATTATTTGTACCATCTTCCACTCTTTGAGCCCCCATGGCTAGGATACTCCTTGTCCAGTCCCGAACAACAAATCCACTTCCAGAAGGCTTCGGATTACCCTTTGATGTCCCATCAAAATTAATTTTCAACCAACCTTCATCAGGGCAAATCCATTCAATAGTCACAGACAAAATGGGATTCGGATTCACCCGATTGAGCCCATTCATGAGCCTATATAGTTATTACTTTATCGCATGGTTATAACAATATTAATATTTTATAATTATTTACTTTTTATTTAAATGTCATAAGGTTATACGATTAAAATATAAAGTCCCTAGTAAAATCTGATTGAGTGAGGATTAATAGATCAGTGTCTTAAACGATTAATACTCATGGATTCTACAATATTATAATCAATCTGTAAGGGCTCTAAAGTGTGAATATTGCATATGTAAAGTGGATTGTAGTAAATGGATGTGTTATGGACTCTAAAGTGTGAACATTGCTTATGCAATGTCACTCACTATGAATGTGGCCCTAATCAATGGTATCTGAGCCCATAATGGCACCAAAAATCAGTAAACCAGCTATTTAAAAATCAGAAGATCAAATAACAATAATTCATGGTTGTAGTTCAAAGTAATAATCTAGTGCATAATGATCACGATTAAGATTTTAAATTTCTATGCACTTGTGATCTATGCACTCTCTTTCTTGGCTAGATAATAAACAATGTCATTTACAACAATGGCTGTATCAAAACGTTAACTTACACAATCACTAATGTGCACCACATAAGTGAGCTCACATAACCACTCAAATCTTCCACTAGGATATCACACCTCGCCAATGTTACAGCAATTCACTTGAATAATATCCATACATTGTCACAGTAATTATTTCACCTTCTAGTATTTACTCACATACATCAATTATGTTCTCCCAAGTTCAGCGAAACAGAAACAAGCACAAGTCACAGAGACAAGGATACAACACCGTGTCAATTCAGTAATATATCACAGAGCCGGGTATCAGTCCTCAGTCAACTTGTTATGGATTTCCTTGGCCATGGCATCAAAGCTAAATGGCATAATGCCGAATGTATGGACACTGCATGTTTTCTAGGTAAGCGATTTACCAAATCAAAAGAAAAAAGGAGGGTTAAAACGCAAGCAATTTACCAAAACAAAATTTAAATAAAAAAGGACATAATTCCTGGAGAAACTACTATTAAACCATGAACTTCAGTATACTCGGTTTATGTGTTGTTCTTAAAAACACACAAGGTTGAATCATTCGTGTACAAGACTTTCTTTAATTTTCCGCACCCTAAATTATTGAAAACAAGAAATTCATTGGAAAAAAAGCATTGAAAGATTTCAAATGCACATTTAGGAGCACACTAAATGATCTAGAAAAATGTATTTGAATTACAAATTCACTTTTAAATAAAAATAGCATAGATGATTATTGATACTGCATGACTTGGGATGGGTGCAAAACCTCGAAATGAAAATTAATTAGACAATTAATCACACTTCTACCCTCCTTACACATTAATCATTCTTATGTGTGTAATAGAAACAGAAATTCCAAGAAATTCCCAATCAAATTTACTCGATGATTTTTTTTAAATTGAGAGACGTCTAAATCCGTAACCAGACCTTCTTGGAGCCCTTACTCACCCTACTCTGCTCGGGGCATCGATTTTTAGAAGTGACTATTTTTATGGTTCTAATTTCAATGGAGAATTTTGGTGTTGACAGTACTTACAATAGATCATTCAGATGCCCTCCGGAAAACGTGAGAATCCCATTTCCGCATTTGCAGAATCTAAAGAGAATTCACTGATCTTTTTCAAAGCTACTCCGAGATGCTGCGAATCTTTACCTTTGCATTTGTTTAAAAGGCACGAGTTCCCAACCAGGATGAAAATTTATGCACACTTCGATTTTCAAAAGTTGCCATGATAGATCAACATCATTAACCTATATTTTATGAAGTTCTAATTATTTTTAATCCTTGTTCGTGACTATTTTTTAAATTTGTTTCAAAATATTAAATTTATTTTTGTGAATAATCTAATTAGTATAGTTTATGTTAGATTTGGATATCAAAATTATTGTAAAATCTAAAGGAATCTATCACTAAAACTCTAGTCTTAAAATGAATCCAACATAAAATCAATAGAGAATCAAAGAGCATGCAAAACACAAAATAAGCTAAAGTATACCATTCACATGCTTCATGGGTTTGAAATCTATTGTTCTCCTATCTCCATTCATCGCTTGATATTATGGTTGCTCTCATATTTAAGAGTTTAATAGAGAATGGATGCAGACAAAGTGTAGATACTTGATTGATTAATTGGAAGAGAGGAAAAAAGGTATCTTTTATAGAGAGCATCCTAGAAAATGGAGGGATAGGATTAAAAGGTGAAAAGATGAATGGTCGACTTAGATTAGAGGATAGGTATAAGAAATAGGAAAATATTAGAGAGTTGGTTAAAGGTGAATTAAGAAATGAATGACACTTGTCATAAAGGGAAAACACTAATGAATTAAATAAATAAAGATTTATTTAATTAATAGAAGAGATGAGATCAATTCAATAAATAAATATTTATTTAATTTAGAAAACGGATAATTTAAATAAATAAAAATATCTATTCAAATTGAGAAAGGTTAGAAAAGGATAAATGAATTAATTAAATAAATAAATAATTTATTTAATTAATAGAAGGCTTAGGCTAAAATAATTTATTTAATTAGATTAGTACAATTTTAGATGTCTAGAGTGTCAAATAAATTAATTTGGCTATCAAACAATTTATAATGGATTCAATTATTTTTATTTATTTTGTATTGTATTGGTTATTCTTTTTTCTTTATACTCACAATTCAAATTTCATATTTGAAGGGTTGTGGAACAACATTATGAAATAGAATTTTGTGTTTACTATATTGAAGTCAATTTTATTTTGTATTGAATGAAATTGTTATTAGTTTCATTGGAACCAATATTTTTATTATGTGCTTACAAAAATTATATTGAAGACTGGAATATGACTCTACAAGCGAAAAACTGTCGCAATGTCTATGCGACATCTAATTTGCTATCGAGATCTTCGTATGGCAACTTTCTGGGCTTCAAGAATAGATTTTATGTTCTGGCTAGTAGCCACCGGGAAGATGGCCTTATCTCGGCAACAACGAAAACTCAGGAACAACAGACCTTCTTCGCAAAAACCAAATACTGACTGATAGAGAGGGGAAGGGCTCCCCCTCCTCCTCCATGCATTGATGACCGAAAGTGGCAGAAGGCAGGGCGCAAGCATCCCAAATGCCCAGCTAGTGGGCCGAATCGTCAGCCAATATGCCATGACCGTCGTCCTCTATATTATTCGGAGGAGGGTCTTTTAAAACCTACCCATAAAGACAGAACCTTTAACCGGGGAAGCACTCACCGACGGAAATTCATAGCAAAGATTTCAAGGGGCTTGGATACCCTTGCGAGTCATTCAGTGCAACATCATCAGAATTCAGCGGTGGACAAACATTTTAAGGGTGTCCAATCGAAGCGTCCATTAGCCACAGAGGATAGTTCTGTTTTAGAAATCAACAATCAAATCCTTACCAAGTACCACAACTTAAAGGAGGCTAAGCATCCTAAGCCTAATTCACCTTCAAATCCTCCAGCTAATCCTAATGGGTTGGTCATTGAAATTGATACCCATACTAAGATCAGGTATCAAATGCACTGCAACGACCGAATGCTCTTTGCTCGGTGGAAAGGTTGGGGGATCCCGTCTGATCAAATTGCTAATTTGGTGTCGGCTTCTCTCAATAACCAGGTAAAAATTAACATCCTTCCTGATAATTTCTTAGCTATTGAATGTGGTAATCAGAATTTGAGAAATTCTTTGCTAAACGGGGACATATTAACATTCAAGGGTCTAGGGTTTGATTGCTGGGAATGGCAACCCCTCTTTCTTCCATCTCAATTCAACTCCTGCATGGTTAATAGAGCAATTTCACTTGCAAAAATTCCTGTAGAATTGTGAAATAATGATTTTTTAAGAATTATAGGCAACAAAATAGGTAAATTTGTAGAAGTTAGGAAATCATCCCTAAGCTTCTTTAACCAGCTTTTGATCGTTAACACGAATATTAACATTAAATCTTTTGAGCCCATAACAATGATATGCGACAATTCTTGTTTAACCCTAGAATTACCCTTTTATAATGGTTCTTTCAAAGATATTATGCCAAGGAAGATCCCCTCTGAGAAACCTTACCCTGAATCATTTCTCAAGTCTTATGGCACCCCATTCAGATTTGTGGAAGGAGGGGGTTTTACCTTTGAGGGCTTTAAGAATAATATTAACACTAATCATCTCACCGCGGACCTATGTCCCCATAGCTCCCCTGTTCAGACCTCTCACTCCCCTCTACCTCCAATGCCAACTATTAATCCACCTATAGTTGACTCTTTTCTTAGGGATTGAGACCTGGAAGAGGGTGAAATCAGTGAGTGGCCCCCTCAGATAGAGCAGCTCGGACTGACACCATCATCTAGCTCTCTCATCCCACCAGAGAGGGTGAGTCCCTTGAGGTCTCCCCCTTTAATGGAACTAACCTCCTCTATACAATTAGCGGAGATGGATAATCTTTCCCCGAATCCAGGGATGGAATCTTTGCAAGGTCAACGATTCTCTCAAGTCTCGTGTATGGAGGCCGCTAAGGAGGCAGATGTTCGCCCTCCATCTCTGATGGTTGTTTTTTATTTAATTGAAGAATCTGAAAGTGATCGTGTGGCCAAGGAAGTTAACATCATTGCCAATTTTGTAGGGGAAGAAGTAGTAAACGACCTTATGGATCAACTAGTTGATGAAATCTGTGATGATGAGGAATTGGAAAGACAAAGGGATCTCCTTGTCAAAAATCTATTAGATATTGCCAAAGTCAACTTAGAATCAGATGAACTCTTCATAGCTTCAAATAACTTAGAAAATGATAATCCAAACACCCTAGGCATTCTTAGCTCTGATAAAAGCAAAGGCTCTCCTGACTGTGCTAAACTCGGTAAGAGAAGAGGCAGGAGATCCCTTGTTGAACTAAGATCCAAGGATGGAGAAGCAAGGGGTCAGTCTAAAATATCTACTCTTTTTAATGCAAGGGAGGGGAAGTTCCTCCCACAGAGCCATGAAAATCATAACATGGAATGTTAGGGGTCTGAATGCCCCTAACAGACAGTGCATCTTAAAGCGCTACATCTCTGATTCTAAACATGACATAATTTTAATCCAAGAAACTAAAATGAACACCTTTGAGATTGTCCTTTTTGAGAAAAAACTAGACGTTAGATAGCTAAAACATTCCCCTGCCATAGGGGCCTCAGGGGGCTTAGCTATCATTTGGGACTCCAGATTCATCTTGTTTACACCTTTAGAGATTAGGCAAAATTGGATAGGAGGAGAAGTAGTAAGCTATAAAAATAACCTAAGATTCAAATTGATTAACGTTTATGGCCCTACTCAGAATAGGGATAAGGCTAGGGTGTGGATGGAAATTGAGTCTTTCCTTGGAAGTTTCCCAAATGATGTATGCATCATTGGTGGAGATTTCAATGCTATCACCAAGGTAGCTGACAAAAGAGGAGGTAGCAGCAAACTCCCTCCTGTAGCTGTAGATTTCAATCATTGGATCAATAGGAATTCCCTGTTGGAAATCCAGATGGCAGAGAATGCCTTCACCTGGAACAATAGAAGGACTGGTTTCTGTAACATCACTGAGAAACTCGATAGGTTCTTTATCCATGGGGGCCTCTTGGACCTTAATTACTCCCTGAAGGCAGAGCCTCTCTCTTTATCAGGATCTGACATTTCCCACTCCAATTAAACTTGATACCTGATCACCCCCTTAAAAAATGCCCCTTCAAATTTGAGAGCATGTGGTTTAGAGATGATAACTCTTTAATCCTTATTGAGAACTAGTGCAGAAGCTCTGTCTTCTATGGTTCAAAGATTTTTATTATCACAAGCAAGTTAAAGCTTATCAAAAGGAAGCTCTTAGAATAGAACATAACTAATTTTGGAAATATTTTCGATAAAAAAACTCCTAATTGAAAATGATCTTAAGAATGTTAACATTGAGGTTCTTGAGAAGGGGATGAATGAACATCTCTTCCTCAAAGAAAAGGCTCTCCTCTCTGAATATGAAAAGACACTCTCAAATGAAGAGATCTTTTGGAAACAAAAATCGAGGGAGTCTTGGTTGAGTGATGGGGACTAAAATACTAAGTTTTTCCACAATAGTACTAAGCAGAGGCAATAGGTCAATCGAATTTCTAAAATTAAGAATTGCCAGGGTTCCATCCTATCTGAACCAGATGATGTTGCCTCCGAGGCAGCAAGGTTTTTTGAGAAAATCTTAAACAATATTGAAGGCTCCAATCTTAGAGGCCAACTCAATATTATCAAGAATCTTCCAAAACTCATTAACGATAAAATCCTGTCAAAGAAATTCTCTGAGGAGGAGGTTAAATCTATCCTTATGAAGATGAATCCCGACAAGGCCCCGGGTCTGGATGGCTTCCCCACTAGCTTTTTCCAAAAATGTTGGGGTTTTATGGTGACAAAGATCACAGACACCTTACAAGGTATTAGGAACTCTGGTAAGATTCTCAAGGAAATCAACAATACCTTCTTAGCTCTCATCCCCAAAAAAGAGAACCATGAAAGCTTTAATGACTTCAGACCAATAGCCCTTTGCAACACTCTGTACAAACTCTTAACCAACCCTAGTAGCCAGACTCCAAAATCTTCTCCCCATTATTATTAGTGAAGGACAAACCAACTTTGTAGTAGATAGATCAATCTACGATGGGGTTATTATAGCCCAAGAGACCATTCATTCGATCCAACTCAACCAGGCCCCAAGTATGCTAGTCAAATTAGACATAAGCAAAGCTTACGACAAAGTTGATTGGTGCGTCCTATGCAAATGCTTGGAGGCCTTTGGATTTTCCAAATCCTGGATCAACCTAATCTTTGAATGTATATCCACCCCCAAATTCTCGGTCTTGGTTAATGGTTCCCTGAAAGGTTTCTTCTGTAGCTCAAGAGGGCTCAGGCAGGGAGATCCTATGTTCCCCTTCCTCTTCATCATCATGGTTGAAGCCCCAAGTAGGTCCATCTCTAAGGCCAAAGAGGAAGGTGGGATCCAAGGAATCCCCATTACCAACGGCCTCCCTTCCTTTACCCACCAGCAATTTATCGACGATATGATGCTTTTTGGGTATGGAAGTGTAAGGGAAGCGAGCACCTTCAAAGGCATCCTTAATTCCTATATGCTAGCCTCGAGTCAAGAGGTGAATCTGGCCAAGTCTGCAGTATTTATGTTCAACATAGACCCCTCCTTAGGAAAAGTGATCAGCAATGTCCTGGAGATTAGTGAAGGAACTCTTCCTTGCAAATATCTAGGCATTCCCCTTGACAAGGGTCGGAGACCCTCAAAATTATGGGACAACTTGGTGGATAAAATCAACTCTAGGATTAACACGTGGAAAGGAAAATGGCTCTCATCTGCAGGTAGAGCAACCTTGGTTAGATTAGTCTTGTCAGCTATGCCCATTTACCAGCTCTCCTACCAACATTTATCTTCTTCTAAACTTGCAGAGCTCAACAAGCATCTTAGGACTTTCTTTTGGCAAGGTGCTAATGATAATTGTAAAATATTACTAATATCCTGGGACAAGATTTGCAAACCTAAAGAAGAAGGAGGAATTGGCTTTAAAAACCTTCGGGATCAGGGCAAAGCCTTGGGTGCCAAGTTGGTTTGGAGGATGTTCAGAACCCCCCACCTCAAATGGGATCGCTTGCTGCACCACAAATACCTTAATGGAGGGAATCCTATCCAAATCTTCAGAGAACCCAACCCTCCTAGAGGGTCCTGCCTATGGAATTTTATGTTAGACTGCAAGAGGATTATCTCAGACAGACTTACTTGAAGCCTGGGGTCTGGGGATAAAGCCCTTTTTTGGTTGGATTCATAGGGTGGATATAAGGCTATTGATAATATCCATGACTTTGGTGTTACTCGTATCCTTCTTGAATCTCATAGAGGACCCCTGTTAAACAACTATATCTCCCCTTCAGAGGATGGGGCTGGTTGGCAGTGGATCGATAAGGAAGATGAGGATATCCCGGTAAGGGATAAACAAAAACTTATGGCAATTCTTGAATCAAGGAACATTGCCTTAGGTCATAATGAGGACAAACTCATCTGGGATGGCTCCCTAAGAGGAGAATACAACTCTAAGGATGGGTACTCTCTCATCTCCAAATCATTTTTAAGACCTATGACTAAGCTTCCCTTGAAACTTTGCTAGGATAAATACTGTCTGCCTAAGGCAGGTATCTTCTCTTGGCTTGCAGTTCAGAACAAGCTCCTAACTGCAGACAAATTTAGAAGAATGGGGTATGAGGGCCCTCGTAGATGTCCTCTTTGTGAGGCAGACAAGGAAGACACCAATCATATCCTCCTTAACTGCCCCTTTGCTCACAAATGTTGGATCTGGTTCACCAACAAACTTGAATGGTCTGCGGCCTTCCCCCACACCATCTTTGGAATGCTCAAGGCATGGCCTCTCCTTAGGTGTGGTTGTCTCTTTGAAGGTCTATGGACAACTCTTCCTTCTTCCATTATGTGGGAACTATGGAAGGAGAGAAATAGGGGTCTCGTTAAGAATGAAAAACTCGAGGTTCCTAGAATCATTAACAGGATAGAGTCAGCTATCACTGATCTCTTGAACAACCGACTATCATCAGGCACATTGAAGAATGCCTCTATCACTTATTGGGATGAAAATATGAAAAGACGGTGGGAAGGCTTGTCCTTTCCTCCCTTTGTAGGAGAGGGTCCTATTGCTAGTCTTCGTTCAAGGGATGCATGCAGATGGCAGCCCCCAGGCGAAGGCTGGGTGAAGCTAAACTTTGATGGGGTTTCCCATGGTGACCCAGGGCAAGCAAGGATAGGATGTGTTGTTCATAATTGGGAAGGCAAGGAACTTGCAACCCTTGCCTCTCCGGTTGGCATCAACACCAACAATTGGGCATAACTTATGGCCCTAGTGGAGGGTCTGCATTTATGTAGGAAACTAAGAGTTAAGAACTTGGAAATTGAAGGAGACTCGACTATAATTGTCAATGCTCTTAGGAAAGGTAGTATGCCTAATTGGAGACTAAATTCTTTGTTGTCAAAATCCCTTGACTTATGCAGAGATTTTGATAGGTTCACAGTCAATCATATTTATAGGGAGGGCAATAGAAGAGTGGATGAGTTGGTCAACTCGGGAGTCGATGGCATCAATCTCCTATCTGTGCCACCTTAAGGCAATCCCCTCTTTGGTTTTTGTGTCCTAAGTGATCGTTAGCATGTTTATCCTTTCATCCCCTTATGTTTCTCTTGCCTAGACTCTATTTTAACCCCCTTATTTTCTCCTCTTCCTGCCCCTATATTTTCTAATAGATACTCAAACAAACATTCAGTTTAAATATGCCCATATATCTGGTCTCCCAAACTTTAACTTAGGTAGTTAGGCTCAACCCATTAGCAGATATATCTCAATCATATATTTTTAGTCCTCTCCTTCATACCCATTTAGTCTTCCATCCTTTAGCCCAAGGAGAGGCCCCTCATCTACTATTTTTGTATCTACTTTTATAAAACCCTCACCTTGATTCAGTCATCCATCCTCATATTCAGCCTCTCATCGGTATATATACATATATATATACATACATATACACATATATATGTATACATATATATACATACGTATACATATGTATACATATATACATACATGTATGTATATGTATATGTATATATATATATATATATATATATATATATATATACATATATGTATGTATACATATGTATACATATACACATGTGTATATACACATATGTGTACATATGTGTCTATACACATGTGTATACACATGTATATAGACACATATGTACACATATGTGTTTATACACGTGTATGTATACATATGTGTATATACACATGTGTATGTATATGTGTCTATACACATATGTATACAGTGTATGTATACATATGTATATGTATGTATGTATGTATACATATGTATGTATGTATGTACATACATATATATACATATGTATACATATGTATATATATACATATGTGTGTGTATATATATATATATATATATGTATGTACATACATACATACATATGTATATATATACATATGTATATATTATACATATATATGTATATATATGTATGTATGTATATATATACATATATATATATACATATGTATATATATACATATATACATACATATGTATATATATACATATGTATATATGTATATATTATACATATGTATATATATACATATGTATACATATGTATATATATACATATGTATACATATGTATATATATACATATGTATAATATATACATATATACATATGTATACATATGTATATATATACATATGTATACATATGTATATATATACATATGTATGTATATATGTATATATATACATACATACATATATATATATATATACATACATATATACATACATATGTATATATATACATATGTATATATTATATATACATATGTATATATTATACATATATATGTATATATATACATATATATATATATATACATATATATGTATATATATATATATATATATATATATATGAAGGCTTTATCCCTCATTCTTGCAGCCCTAGATCCCTCATGGATTATCTAGGACTTATCCATCTCTTCATTTACCTAAAGGTATATATGCCTTTTCCCATTTTCATAATTTCTTAGAGTCATACTCTTCGATCGCATCACTTTATCTCCCTTCGAAATGTCATTTTTCATCGAAGTTACCTTTGTTTCGATGAAACCATTGTTTTCGTCAATGAGCCTTGTGGTTTCGTCGATCTCCTTATTTTCACTGAAACTTTCACCTTTCATGTTCATCGTTGTAATGCTCCATCAGTTCATCGAAACCTTGTTTTTGATAGGTACCCTTTTGTCGTTGCGTTTCACAACCGCCTTTTCGATCTTTAAGTTTATCGATTATGGATCCTCATTATTCAGATTTTGCTTTGGCATCAATGAAATCCCTTATGTCGATGAAAGATGAATATCTTCCTTCGACCTTTTGTTTTTACCGATGGCATGTCTTCGAAAAAATAGGTGTACCTTTTCGATAAAATTAAACATTTCGATGAAAGGTTAGTGTGCACCTTTACTTCATTGATGTTACCTTTGTTTCGATGAAACCATCATTATCGTAAACGAGCTTTGTGGTTTCATCTATCTCCTTGCTTTCATTGAAAGCTTTACCTTACGTGTTCGTTTCGATGTAATCCTCCTTCGGTTCATCGAAACCCTATTTTTCGATAGGAATCCCAACCATCTCATCGATCTTTAAGTTTATCGATAATGGTTCCTCATTATCCAACTTTGCATTGGCATCGATGAAATTCCTTATGTCGGTGAAAGAATAATATCTTCCTTCGACTTTTTGTTTTTACTAATGGTATGTTTTCGATGAAAAATCTCTTATGTTTTATCGACCTTTTGTCTTTCGATGGAACTTTCACTATCGGTCAATAACTTTAGTATCTCTTCGACATCATTCTTCTCTCGAAAAATCCTATCGATGAAACCTTCCCAAGTTTCTTCAATCTCATTGTTTCGGTAGAACTATCTCCTTCGGTGAATTCTTTACGTGTCCTACCAATGACGTAGTTTCTTCGACAACCTTGCTTCATCAATGAAACCTCATTTGGTTTCTTTGACATACACTCTATCGATGAAAATAGTTCTTTCGATAAGTCCCTTTTTAATTTCACCGAGGCCTAAGTCTCCTTGATAAATCATCTCATCAATGAAACATCGATAGGTTTCTTCGATACAACAGGTGCACCATTTCGGTAAAACTAGTCATTTCGGTGAGAGGTTAGTGTGTACCTTGTTTCATCGATGTTACCTTTGTTTCGATGAAACCATCGTTATCGCCAACAAGCTTTGTGGTTTCATCGATCTCCTTATATTCATCGAAATCTTTTCCTTACATGTTCGTGTTGATGTAATCCTCCATCGGGTCATCGAAACCCTGTTTTCGATAGGAATTCACAACCATCTTATCGATCTTTAAGTTATTGATATAGGCTCCGGCATTGGCATCGATGAAATTCCTTATGTCGGTGAAAGAATAATATCTTCCCTCGACTATGTTTTTACCGATGGCATATTTTTGATGAAACATCTCTTATGTTTTATCGACCTTTTGTCTTTCGATGAAACTATCGTTGTCACTCAATAACTTTAGGATCCCTTCGATACTCTTCTTCTCTCAAAAATTCCTATTGATGAAACCTTCCCCAGTTTCTTCAATCTCATTGTTTCAGTAGAACTATCTCCGTTGATGAAATCTTTACATGTCCTACCAATACTGCAGTTTCTTCGACAACCTTGCTTCACCGATGAAACCTCCTTTGGTTTCTTTGACATACCCTCTATCGATGGAAATAGTGCTTCCGATTAGTCCCTTTTGAAGTTCATCGAGGCCTAAGTCTTCTCATTAAATCATTTTCTGTTTACATCTCTCTATGTGAGGTTTCGGATTGATAGTTTTGTATGCAGGAAAAGCGGGTGGATGGAACTCAATATGTGAAAATGTTCCAAAATACTTCTCCACACACACACACAGGACTTCTTGGTGCAAGCTATGGAGTAATGAAGTATAACTCAGCTTCCCAAGATGGGTCCCATGGTTCTCTATCTTACAATGTCCCTCAAACCAATATTTTTGCTCTCAGATTACTGAGCAAAATGGTTTAGGGATGGCAAATGCAAGAACGAGGGATGCTTTGATAGATTTTTAGAATGAAATGCATCCTAAGCTATGCATGATCTTAGAAATGCAATAAACTAGATGATAAGATTGACAAGGTTAGTATGAGTACTATCCTAACATGATATATTTAGTCTATGATTGAGCTAAATGATAAAGAAAATATTCTAAACATGCATATTTAGAATAATTCCTGATTTCAAAGAGGCTAAAATGATGAGCATAAAAATGATATATGAAAGCTTGAATGTATTTGGGCATAAGTGTGATACTACAAATTTGGAGGATGATTTAAATTGGAGGAATGAAATCTCTATTTATAGCAAAAACATGGTAATGGATGGTTAGGATTGAAAGAGTTGATCAAGGGTTGAGTTTGAAAGTTGGGGATCCATGTTTGCAATTTGCACCAATGAAATGGTGACAAATGTCAACCTAGGGTTGGGTGAGAAAAGGGGTTGGAGGCATTAAATGCTGGAGAAGACCTTATGGTTATCTAGAGATAAGGGTTAAGCTTAAGTTAGGCTTACCCATTGGATTAAGAGTTAATCCAAGGATAAACCTTTGTGTAAATGATTTAAGAGATAATCATGGTCAAAGCATTAAAGGCCTAATGAGACCCTTGGGTTGGATAAAGGTTGGGTTAAAAGAAATTCTTTAACCATGTAAGAGGGTTTGAGTTAACCATTAATGGTTATTGAAGACTTTGGGGAATTAAGTGGTTGAAGACTTGAAGCCTTTAATGGTTATCAAAGACTTTGAGGATTTGAGAAGTGACCTCCCTTTGCTTAGAGATGTGACAAAGTTTAGAAGATGGGTTAGGCTAATTAGAAACGATTAGAAGAATCTAGAAGAATTTAGGAAGGGGTTTAGGAAGCAAGTGGGAAATGTAGGAGAATGCAAGTGGATGGAGGGATAATAGGATTTAATTGAATTTAATGAATTTCATTCAATTTGGTTGTAATTAAATAAATTAGATTTATTTAATTTAGGATAACTATTTAATTAAATTTGAATTTAATTAAAAGTGGATAGGAGGAATTTAATTGAATAAAATGATTTATTCATTAAATGGGTATAGTGAATTTAATTTAAATAAATTGAGTAATTTACTTAATTAAATAGAGGAATGCGGGTAATTTAATTAAATAGAAAAATGAACATAAAATATTTATTTAGGAATATGGTCATTTTTATACGTCTACATTTTGCCCCTCTTTGAAGTGACGTGTGTGCACATGTTATTTCAATGAAAATGATGCATTATCGTAATTTATGATCAAATGTCATTTATGTGTCGCTCTTTTGATTTGCAAGTCGTGCCCTGGATTTGATTTGATGTGTGATGCCCCAGATTCGATATTTGATGGTGATGCCCCCTCGGGAGATGAATCAATATTTTGAAATTTTTTGATTTAATTTGATGAGTTGTGTGTGGTGTGTAGGATTTCGTCGATGTAAAATGTGTGTAAATTGATTCATCTCCCGATAATGTATAGCGTGTAGGGTATAGGGGAGACCGCGACCATAGTACATGTCCGTTTGGCTAAACCTAACTTCATTTTCCCTCCTATAAAAGGGGAAAAGTGGTTTAATTAGATTCATTTGTTCATTGTTGACTTTGAAGAAAGAGAATTTGGTCTGTAGAGAAAATGTCTATTCCGTATTCCAAACACCGTTTCGAGCGTGTTCGGAGGTACTGGAGACCTACAGCGTATGGACCACAGTAAGTCAACATTTTTGACCCTCTTTTGAGTTTTGATTTGGTCGTTTTTAGTCATTTTTTTCATTTTTAAAAGTTGGTTTTAGCGTTTTAGCGCGCCAAAGTCATAGATTAGCGCATACAAAGTTTTAGGTAGCGCATCAAGTCGAATTTTAGGGTTGCGTCCGAAATAAAATAGGGCAACGCATAGGAAATATAGGTTAGCGCATAGACTTAAAATAGCGCATGGCGATAGTCGGGTAGCGCGTCAAGTCAACATGCGTAGGGTAGACCTAGCGCATAGGGGTCACAGGGGTTCGCATGGGTAAGGGGGTTTAGCGCATAGGGTTAACCTAACACATAGGGTCAAACAGGTAGCGCCCGAGAGGTATAGATTAGCGCGTGGGTAGGGTTTAGCGTATAGGGTAGGTTAGGTGGCGCATGGGGGGAAAGATTTAGCGCGTAGAGTCAGTCTAGCGCATAGGGTGAATAGATTAGTGCGTAGGAAAAATAGCCTAGAGCATGGGAGAATTTTAGCGCAGCGGGAGTTTGTTTTAGCGCATCGAGAAAAATTTTGCAAAATGAGGTGGTTTGTAAATTTGTTGTGTCGTGCTATCATGATTTTATGGATTTGTCCAATATGAGTGTCGATATAACTTGTTTTGATTTTCGATATTGCAAGTTATGTATAGATATCAATGTGTTGTGTTTGATCAGAATATGATTTGTGTTTGCACTCTGTTTCAAGTTCAATGTATGAAGCCTGATTTATGTTACAAGCTGATATGGGTTGGAAACTTGAGTTGTGTTACAAGCTGATATGGGTGGGAAACTTGAGTTGTTTTACAATTTTATGTGATTGTGGAGACTTGAGTTGTGTTACAAGTTTTGATATGGTTTCTGAGAACTTGAGTTGTTTTACAAGTTGATATGATAGGATTTTGAACTTGATGTAGATGAGCAAATTGTTTCATTTTGTTGATGTGAGTTTAATTTTGATATCATTGTTTTGATGTGGAAACTGATATTGGATTTGTTGTGCTTGTTGACAGGAGCGATTGGGTGTGGTTTAGTCGCGAGAGAGATTTCCGAGACCGTGGTCAGTGATATCGCGGTTGACCCAGGCTGATCTGGATATCATCGAGAGATGTGGGTTGACCTCCCTATTAGATATGCCTCGGTTCACTTTGAATCGGGGGCTACTGACAGCATTGGCAAAGAGGTGGCATAGCGACACGAACACCTTTCATTTTTCTACTGGAGAGATGACAGTCACACCAGAGGACTATTACAGGATCCTGCGGATTCCCGTAGTAGGTGTGCTGCTACCGTATGAGCAGTCGGAGGAGGGTGGTACAGAGGCTCTTCGCCGTATTTTCCATGATGAGACGATCTGCGGTTATGAGATCCCGTGGCAAGAGTTCTTAGACCTAGATTACGCACCCCTTCCATCTATATTAGTAGGGTTTATTGGTGGATTCCTTTGTCCTGATCGTAGGTCAAAGGGATTCTCTGTGGGATGGGGGCTAGTATTGGAGGAGATGGTCACACAGGGCTGGAGGTTTTCATGGGGATCAGCTATGCTGGCCCATCTGTACAGGGGCTTACATGAGGTGGTATACCTTGGTTACGACAGTTTGTCAGCTGGCGTGACACTGTTGTAGGTATGGTGCTGGGAGCACATTCTAGCGGCGAGGCCACTAGCGGACAAGGACAGGCCCGTTGGAGCGGCATATGCCTATGGATACAAGGGTCTAGTTGTCCAGCGAAAGCTGGGCAAACTAGAGCATTGGAGGAGAGTACTCGATGATATTGATACGGTCACATGGCGACCGTATACAGGATGCGAGGTGTGGGCGGAGGACAGGCTAGAGATGCCCTTTGTTTTTATGACCAGATATCTAATCGGGAGGACCCCGTTTGTTATAGAGAGGTTTGTGGTGACCCAAGTTTTGAGACAATTTGGTCGCCAGCAGGGTATTCCGCAGGGAGCTTGCTTATATGTACGACGAAGGCAGGATGTAGCCGATTGGGGCCCGACCATTGATAGCGCAGTGGCGGTGGAGGAGTTTGTCGGGTTGGCGGGGCAGATATGGGATTATGCCCTAGAGATTTTGGATGCGAGCATGACCGATGAGTTTGCCAGATTGTTTGTTGTGCGGGCGGTGGCCAGGATATCGGATCCGGAGGAGATGCGGCCAGCTTTTAATTTTGATGATGAGGAGGGAGAGGGAGATGATGATGATGATGGAGAGGATGGAGGAGGATGACGAGGGAGAGGAGTCAGAGGGAGACGAGGAGAGAGAGGGAGGAGAGGAGATAGGGGTGTGGGGAGAGCGGTGAGACAGGGGGTGATAGACAAGAGGAGAGGTGGATTGGCTATTGGAGTCGGTGGAGAGGGGAGAGTGGGGGAGGTGTTAGCTGCAGTGGGGGGCACTGATGAGGCGAGACGACTAGTGCAGAGGAGGAGGACATATGTGCTCCCACCCCCAGCACCGAGGACAGGTAGAGTGGGAGGGGTTGCCCCTGCATAGGTACCGCTATGGGTTTGGGTCCTTACACATGTGGAGGATGCTCAAATTCGGACCCTACAGGTGACTGTACAACAACTGCAGGCACAGGTTTTGACATATCAACGACAGATTGCGCAGTTGACTACTGAGCGAGATACGAAGATAGAGCGGAGAGGGCAAGCGGAGGAGCTGGTATCTAGTATGCAGAGAGCAGCGGCGGGTGGCCCGATGAGAGACACCCTGAGAGAGCTAGCATTGAGAGCTTAGGAGGTGGAGTACTATTGGCGGCACTATGAGGTGGCGGTACCCAGGGATCGGTGAGTACAGAGCTTTACACGGTCGAGATCCAGTCGATCTTGAGATACTGGGTCGCGATCTGAGAGCCGAGGTGTCACAGGGCCATCGAAACAGGACCCTCCTGGAGATACAGGAGCGGGGGCATCTAGAGCCAGACCATCACCGTCCGGGGATAGTCATACTTGAGAGACGTGGTCTTTGTTGTATTTTTTATCATTTGTATTCTTTGTACTAGACACAGTGTTGATACATTTTGTACATTTTGATTTTATATATATATATATATATATATACGGCACCATTTTTGTTGATCATGTGGTGTGTTTATATGGATGCATGTTATGTGGGTTATTTCTTTATGATGATGCAATGCCTAAATATATGATATAATGAATGATGCAGGATGTATGCTTTTATATGCTGTGAGATGTATCTTAAAAATGAGATGTATGATTTGTTATGCAACTAAATGTAAAATGATATGCAACTATGTTAAAATGATATGTAATTAATTGTAAAATGGTAAGCAACTATTTTAAAATGATATGCAATTATGTTTTTGGTAGCATCCTCATTCTGTATTTGCCATCCGATATAGCCATATGTTGTTTGCTTTCTTTGGAGGTATCATCATTGAGCATTGATTTGTTTAGGATATGTTGAAAATTTATACAAGCATAATGGTATAATTGAACCATGATGACCTGAGAAAAATTTACATGATGTTTTTATTTTGCAAGATAGCACAAGCATCGAGGTATAATTGAACCAGGATGACCTGAGTGCATATTGCGTAAACAAACAAGATTAAATCATTTGTATGCGTGAAGTGGAATCAGGCCTTCAGTGATATTCGATGTATCACGTCTCAAGGCAAGTATTCACACAATACAAGTGATCGCCTCCCAGACAGAAGACTAAGAAAATATTGGAAGTTCCTTATGATCTCTATCTTTGAAGCATTTAGTGAGAAAAGGAAGAGAATCCAATAATTCAAAAAGTGCAAAATGCAAAACTAGTCAAGATTTTTATGCGATAATGCAACATTTAGTACTTTAGAAAATCATCCATCCTTGGTATTTTTGTGAATTGTTTTGTTTTGTTTTGTGATGAAGCATAGTTTTTGGTTGTTGGATGTCATGCTTTTGAGTTTTGCAAATAGCTTTGATGTCTGGAATGTTTGCAATATTTAGACAATTTGAATGCCCCTAGCTGAGTGGGCCTCTTGATGTGAATATGTACAGTGATTTCCAAACCATGGTGGATTTGTGGTAAGAGGATATATATGGATAAACCAGGATAGTGACTACGCTAAATATGTCCTGAATGGATATTTGCTAAGGGTCGGGCGATGGCCGATAGTGTTTGTACGGATGAAATGGTATGGAGATAGATAGAGGAGCCATTCTTTCACAAGAGCGCCTGTTTACCAGGTTTTCACCATTTGTTTTTATTGTACTTTATGTTATTGCTTTTTCTGGATTTTTTTTTATTTTTTTATTTTTCGTGCACTAGGCTTCTTAAGTGTAGTACTTTTTCAGATGAATGTTGTTAGTTGGTTCATCGAGCACATCTCCTTCTGAAGTTGTTAGCTGATAGGCACCTGATCCATAGACTGATATGATAACATAGGGACCCAACCAGTTAGGTTCAAATTTCCCTTTCTTTTCTCGATCTTGTTGATTTCTTGGACTTTCTTTCAGGACTAGGTCACCAACTTTGAAGTTGCGGGGGATGACCTTGTGATTGTAGCTCCTGCACATGCGTTGTTGATATGCTTTGAGATGACTATAAGCATGCTGACATCTTTCATCTAATAGTTCAAGTTCTTGCAGTCGGTTAACTCGATACTCTTCATCTGGGATTAAGCCTTTCAAAGAGACTCTGAGAGATGGGATTTCTACTTCCAGGGGTAAAATGGCTTCTAATCCATATACCAATGAGTATGGTGTTGCTCCTGTAGGTGTGCGGATGCTGGTTCTGTATGCCCAAAGTGTTGTATTGAGTTGTACGTGCCAATCTTTGCCTGCATCATTCACTATTTTCTTGAGGATTTTCAGTATAGTTTTGTTAGATGCTTCCGTTTGACCATTTCCCTGTGGGTAGTATGGTGTAGAGAACTTATGTTGGATTTTGAATTTTTCACATAGCTCTTGGACATCTTGGTTTTTGAAAGGCCATCCATTATCTGTGATGATTGAACTTGGAATACCATATCTGCAGATCAGATAATTTAGGATAAAAGAGGTAATTTGTTTCTCAATCACTGTGGTCATGAGAACTGCTTCTATCCATTTGGTAAAGTACTCTGTTGCAGTTATAATGAACTTGTGTCCATTTGAAGATGAAGGATGAATTTTGCCAACTAAGTCTAGTCCCCATTGACAAAAGGGTCAGGATGTTGTAAATGGCTGCAGTTCCTGTACTGGTGCATGTATCAAATTGCCATGGATCTGGCATTTAGGACATTTCTTGGTGAAGTGATATGAGTATTTCTCCATTGTAGGCTAGTAGTATCCCATCCGTAGAAGCTTTTTAGCAAGAGTAGTACCACTTGAATGTGTGCCACAAATACCTTCGTGAAGCTCGTGTAAAGCAGAATCGGAATCATTACGATCAAGGCAATGAAGAAGAGTACCATCTAGACCTCGACGATACAAAGTATTAGCGGTAAGGGTGTAACGGGAAGCTTGTCGGATAAAGTTACATTTTTGGTTATGGGATTGGTCAATTGGTAAGATATTGTGCTTGAGGTAGTCGTATATTGGTCCATATAGTGGAGAATCTGAACCAGTCAAGGCATAGATAACTTGGGATTCAGAGTGGTCATAGGCTAGGGAGAACAATTGCTCTACCAGGAACTCGTAACGACTCTGTTGCTCTGGAATTTGTAGTAGTGAAGTGATAGTAGCCATTGCATCGGCTACTTTGTTGTTTAACCTTGGTATTTGCTCGAAGGTGATGTGCACAAAATACTGTTTGAAATCATCCACCATTCGCTTGTAGGGTAGTAGCTTGTCATCCTTTGTCTGATAGTTGTTGTTGATTTGATGGATGACTAGTTGCGAGTCTCCATAGACTTTTAACTCTGTGATTTTCCATTCTATGGCCATTTTGATGCCTATAACCAATGCCTCATATTCAGCCACATTATTTGTGTAGGGAAACATAAGCCTATATGATCTTGGTATAGTGTGTCCTTCAGGAGTGATGAACAGAATGCCAGCACCCGAACCATGTTGTGTATAGGATCCGTCAAAGTATAGGGTCCATTGTTTGGTAGAAAGAGCAAGAATGTCCTTGTCTGGAAATTCAATCTCCATGGTGTGTTTGCCTAGTAGCGGTGCTTCACCCAGCTGATCTGCAATTGCTTGTCCTTTGATGGCTCGTCTTTCTGTGTATTTAATGTTGAATTCACTGAGAATCATGACCCACCCATTTAGCCAATCGGCCTGTAAGAGCTGCCTTGCTGAGTAGGTATTTGAGAGTATCAATTTTTGCAACTAGCTTAATGGTGTGTGCTAGCATATAATGTCGGAACTTCTAAGATGCGAAGACCACAATTAGGCAAGCCTTTTCAATGAATGTATAGTTGAGTTCATAGCCATTCAATGTCCTACTGATATAATATATGGATCTTTCCTTTCCTTGTTGATCTTCTTGTGCCAATAGTGCCCCAGTGATATATCTGTTGTTGAGATATATAGGATAAGTGGCTTTCCTGCGACTGGTGGTATGAGAACTGGTGGATTCATCAGGTATTGTTTGATTTGGTAAAAAGATTCTGCACACTTGGTCTCCCATCTGAATGGTACATTTTTGTGTAGTAAATGGTTAAATGGTAGACTTTTATCTACTATTTGAGCGATGAATCACTTGATTGATTGAAGTCGTCCTTGTAAATATCTAAGTTGACTGATATTCTGTGGTGGTGGCATGTCCATAATGGCTTGTACCTTTGCTGGATCTACTTCTATACCTTTAGCTGAGACTATATAGCCTAGTAACTTGCCTGATGTAACCCCCAAGACACACTTCTTAGGGTTGAGCCTGACTTGGAATTTCTCCAATCGATCAAAGATCTTTGTTAGGATGCTGAGATGTTCTGCTCTGGTGAAGGATTTAGCTAGTAAATCATCCACATAGTCTTCCATAAACGCGTGCATCATGTCATGGAATATTGTTGTCATTGCTCTTTGATAAGTGGCCCCTACATTCTTTAAGCCAAAAGGCATAACATTCCAACATTATGTTCCCCAAGGACAGGTGAACGCGGTTTTATCTTGATCTTCTGGAGTGATTTTGATTTGATTATAGCCTGAGAAATCATCCATTAGTGAGAGCATTGCATGGCCTGCTGTGAGATCTACAATTATGTTGATATTGGGCAGAGGAAAGTCATCTTTTGGACAAGCTTTGTTGACGTCTTTGAAGTCAGTGCATATTCTGATACTACCATCTGGTTTTGATACTGGAACGATGTTGGAAATCCATTTTGCATAGTCAATGGGTCGGATGAATCCGACATCTAATAGTTTCTTTAGTTCAGTTTTGATCATGAGTGCCACCTGTGGATTCATCTTTCGTAGCTTTTGCTTGACTGGTTTAACTCCTGAAGAGATGGATAAGTGATGCATGATTAAGTGTGGATCCACTCCAGGCATATCAACATATGACCAAGCAAAGTTAATTTGTTGTTCTTTAAAGAAAATGATGAATGCTGATCTTTTTTCCTCTGTCAGAGATTCTGCAAGGTGTAGGTTTCTGATTGCTTTTGTGGTACCAATGTTGATTGATTTAGTGGGCTCAATCAATATGGGTGATCGCTCATGAAAGTGCTCGGGAAGAGTGTCAAGTCTCCCATCGTTAGGTGCCTTAAAAAGGTTTTCACCCTTCGATGCATCCTTTATTTTTACTTTTTTGTGATCTAGAACTGCCATTACTGGTTTTCAGCATTAGATCTCTTACTTGGTACATTTTTGCGATTGAGAGACTTGACACTCCCTGGTTTACAGACATCATTACTTTGTTCATTGGTAGAGCCTGTTTCTGGATTTATGGTACATAGGTAATGGATAATAGATTCATCATCTAGGAAAATTGGTATATCATGGATTTCAGGTTCATCCTAGTCGATGAAGTCAGGAAAGACAAGCGGTAAGGAATCGTTAGGTGGATCAAGTTCGGCTACTATGAGTGTTAGGACAGAGTTTTCATCGTGATTGTTCTTGGTTTTAAAGAAGGCTAGGATTTCGTCGATATCTTTGATGGTATTATCTTCCACAGACTTGTTCATAATGTTTTTGTTCACTTTCCCCGACGTCATAGATATTTTGCGGTCCAAATTCAAGAGGTCTATCTTATGCGTTATGTTCTTTTTGAGAAAGGGATACAGAATCAGTATCATTAGGGATATTTGTAGTAGCATTGGAACAGGTACCCCATTCATATTCATTGGAATCAGTCTCAGAGGCATCATCCCAGATTCTGTCAGTGTTGTAAACTGGTATGTTGTATGGTGAAAACAAATCTTTGATGATAGATACCATTTTGATAGTTTTTGTTGATTCTGTGTTAGATCCGTCTTCTATTTTCTATATTTGTTCATAGACTGTGCTTCCTCGGGGAGGAATAATGGTATCCGGAGATGATATTATTTGTTCTTGAGATATTGATGTTTGAATATGAGCTATTGCTACAGATACGGCCCTTTTGTGTTTTAGAAGCTTTTCCTGATGTAATTTCTGATCTTGACGTTCCCGTGCCTTGAGGATTGTTTCTACTGATTCAAAGAGTGCTTCCTGCTAGGATTCTTCTTTGTACTTCTTCTTTACTTTCCATTGAGGTTTTGTAGTTAGGTGGGGTGGCCTTTTTAATAAGAAAGTGAGCTCACAACCCAATCCTGCTTTGTTTCCATTGGGTTGTGAAGGAAGATCTATAGGTTTAGTGACTCCTTCTCTACGTTTCCCAATAGGTCCTTTACCATCATATCCCATTCACTGCATGATTAAGCATCCTTTTCCATATAGGAGTGTAGGTAGAACAATGTCTAGGGCGGCTGCTCTATTATCTTCTTTCTCATCTTTGTATAACCAGCTAAGAACATCCTTGTCTTCTGATTCATGTGCTAGAGTGCCCAATTGGATAAAGGTACCATCAAATTTGGTGATGGGCTGAGTGACCAAATATGTTGATGTAGTAGGCAATCCATGAGATCTAGGTGATGTTGGCAATTTGACCAAACATAAAGGCTCCAGAGAGTATTCTCCCATACCTTGGTCTTTGATTTGCATTTTCTGTTTGAAGTCTCCAAATAATGAGTTGGACTTTGCTGTTTGTAGATCTGATGTTAAAGATCGTTGTTTCTCTCTATTATGAGGAACCAAACTATCTTGGGCTGCCCCCATTGCGTTGCAATGTTGAAATGGATTGTGATCAGCAGATATGGAGACTTCTTGTCTATCATAAGGAAATTTGACACACTGGTGATATGTAGAAGGTACTGCTTGCATTTCATGTATCCAAGGTCGCCCTAACAAAATATTGTAGGTAAGATCTATGTCCAAGACCTGACATATAGTATCCTTTTGTACCGGTCCCACTTGAATAGGTAATATCACAGTTCCTTTAGAGGACCTTTCCTCATCATCATATGCCTTTATAGTAATTTTCTTGCAAGGATCAATAGACTCTTCTGAGAAGCCTAATGCATGGATAAGCTTTAAAGTACATATATTAAGTCCGACTCCTTCATCTATTAAGACTCTTTTTACTCGGTGTTTGCGAACAATGACTTCGATATGGAGAGGAGTATTATGTGATTGGCTCAAGGAAGCATCGTCATGTTCTGAGAAGGTGAGGTTATGAGGTCCTGTCATATGGGCGACCATAGCTTGAAATCTGTCTGTATCCAGATTTTGAGGTACATTAGTTTCCAATAGCGCTTGTTCCAATATGTCTTTGTGCTTTGGTGATAGTTTCAGCAATTCTAGTATAGATATCTGAGCTGGAGTTTTGCGTAGTTGGCTAATCAAGTCATATTGGATTTTTGGTGTGGTAGTTGTAGGTGATGTATGTCCTTTTAAGACATATTTATGAGTTCGGGTTGTTACATTGACAAATTCATGATCACACTTATCTCAGATGGTGATGACATTTACTTGACGATCTTCAGCTGATATGTGATTTATGGTGTTTTTGTAGATATGGTTGATACGAGCTCCTCGTGGATCGTTTGAGGTTGAAGCTCCATCTTTGTTATAATTTGGAAGAGGATTTTTAAAGGCTCCATGATCACCATTTGTTTTGAGACCATCTATTGTTAAGTCACCTTGATCAATCATATCTTGCACCACGTGTTTTAATCTCATGCAATCGTTCGTCTGATGACCCTTGTTACGATGGTAATCACAATAGTGTGAATCATTCCACCAAGGTGGTTTGATTTGAGGTTCATAGTTGCTGATTGGAGGCAAGGAAAGAATATTGTGTGCCAAAAGTTCTCTGAATGCTGATTCTAATGATTGCCCCAGTAGTGTGAAGATACGCTTTTGGAAATTGTTTGTGTTGTTGCGTGAATTGTTGTTAGGTCCTGGATTCATGTTTTTGCTTTGAGTATCATTGGTGTTGTTTGTGTTGAATTTTCCTTGATCGATGTTTGGTGCATATGTGTTAGCATTTGGATTAGCATTTTTAGGATTTTTCGTGTTTTGAGGATTTCCGGACAATGCGAGCACTAGTTGCTTAGATTTGGGATCATGTGTTTCATTGTTGCCTTCATTTTTGTTTCGAGTCCAAAATCAAGATTTGTCGAGGTTGGTGTTGTTCTGGTTATTGTAGTTTGATGAGTTTGTTCTTTCCTTGTAGAATTTGAGTGTTCCCTTTTTGACACATGCTTCCTCTACTTGAATGCCATTTTCAATCAATTTAGCGAAAGATGGTATACATAGAAGTTTTAGTTTGTAACTCATTTCACCATTCAAGTTATCAATGAAGATTTCCATTTTCTCCTTTTCGAGAATATCTCGAGGATATCCGGATACCGTACGTCGCCAGTGTTGAAGGAACATCATGAATGTTTTGTTGTTCTTTTGTTTGGTGTTGCAAACATCTAGCATGGTTATGGCATGTTGGATGTTATAGGAATATTGGGTTATGAATTTGTTAACCAATTCATCAAATGATCTGACAGGTGGTGTAATTTTGGATAACCATTCCATTGTTTGCCCTCCCAAGCTTCTTGGGAATAACCTCATCAAATAGGTGTCATCATGAGCAAATTCAAGGCTCATGGTGCAAAATTCTCGAACATGATCTCGGGGATCACTTTTCCCATCATATTTATCAAATTTGGGAACATCTGAGTTGGGAGGAAAAGGTACCATGTTCATTCTTCTGTCAAATGGATAAGGACAGATTTCGTTTAAAGAGTACCGCACTGTTGTCCCTTGTTGCATATCCTGTATTTGCCTTTGCAACATTTGCATTTGTTGAGTAAGGGCAGCCAAAGGTATATTGTCTTGTCAAGGGAAAAGTTCTTCCCTTGTATTTATTCTCAGCTGAAAAGGTGTGGTAAATGGTATATTTTGCTCTGGTGTTTGTAGCTCGGGTATACGCATTTCTGGTATGCGTTGTTCTGAAATGTGTTGCTCAGGTATGTGTTGTTCAAAGTTACGAGTTTCTTCTTCTCTTTGTTGTTCTTGATATGCATATTGTCGAGATTCGGTTTATAAGATGTTTGTGTCTAAATCTTCGAGAAGTTTAACGCCTTTACTTGTGAGCATGAGTAGGTATTTTTCTTTGTCATTTTCCATGAGCTTTTCTACAAGTTTTTGGAATGAAGGGTTTTCCTGACATTTCTAAAGAAGTGCTTCAGAAATTTCAGGTTCTTCTAAGTGTGGAATTTCAAAAGGATTTGACAATCTTCGATTCATACTAGACTCGACGTGTGTCTTGCTTTGTTGGTTTCTTTGAGAGCAAGTAACAGGCATTTTAGTAGAAACTTTTCAGTGATGAAAGGGACAAAAGCCTCGTTGATATGTTGTTCGGGGGTGGGTGGTTCTGGTTGAGATGTGTTACAAGTGATACATTCGTCGGGCAAGAATGCTGGATTGATTTTTCCTCCGCGGTTTATGATTTGATTAAAAGCAGACTTTTGACAGTAGGCTCTTGTCTTCAAGGGTTCATTGTCAAATTCATTAGATTTGTGTTGGATATAACGTTTGACGTGATGAAGGAATACCCGATGAGATTTGAAGAGTTGACGATTGATGTATAAAAACTTGTTTTTCTTGATGAACTTGGAAAAACTAGGTTGTTGTCCTTCAACGTGATGTTACGATAAAGGTTCTTTCTTCTCAGAATATGAGGATTAGTCATGCATGAGTGATCAGTGGTTTCCTTTGATTTGTTTGGATTCAGTTGATCTTGTTTGAAAAATTTCAAATCTTACTCTATCAAAGTGAAGGTTTAGATGCCCCTTCACGACAAAGTGTGTCAAATGATATGGATAAAAGCGTCCTGATATGGATAAAAGCATCCTGATATGGAAACTTGATTTGACAACTTAAAAATTTTAAACAAGTGTTTTTGTGAGATAAAATTTGTAAGATGGTAAAGGATTCTATTGATACTAATGATGAGGTTTCTAGATTATGATAAGATAGACATGTTTTATCGTGCGATTCGTTTAGGATTTTACAACGTTTGTTTTGACACAAATTTAGCTCAAGAAATAGTCTTAACGGTTTGTTTTGGCTATTCTGTTTTGATAAAAAATGTTGTTGGTAATGAGAGGCTTTTTGAAAATGTTTTCAATTTTTTAAAAATTCTTCATTGTTTTGCTCGCTGTTTTTATGTTTTTGATCACGCGCTAAAACAGAGACTATATGCGCTACAAAATTTATCCCAAACGCTAAAATAATAACCACACGCACTAGGCTGCCCCAATACATGCGCCAAAGTTTTGATTGCTCAAAATTGTTTTCTATTTGTTTTGAAAAATCTATGCGCTACCCTGGGCCTACAATGTGCTAACCTGTGAACCTAATGCGCTAATGTTTAGCCTCCATGCGCTAAGTTGATGCTTCCACGCGTTAGACTGTTTCTCTAATGCGCTAAACGATTTCACACTGTTTTGCTTTGAGATTAAATGCTACTGTTTGGAACCAACGCGCTAATTTGATGGTTGGATGCGCTAACAGAAGTTCCTCACGCGCTAAAAAGTTGCTCTTATGCGCTAAACTGCCGTGATTTTTCTTTTGGTTGATTTGTTTTTTTGGCAAATTTTGAATTTTTGTCGTGAATTTTTCAAGTTTGATGGATGATTTTCTGAAGTAGTAAATGCAAGCACGACACAAAAAGTGTATATTTTGCGAGGATGTGTTCAAATCCCCAATGTTTTAACAGGTTTTGATACGAATAATACACTTCAGAAAGACTCTTTATTCAAAGGTCATAAATAACATCATAGCCCACTAGTTTCGATACTCCGCCAGCTCAAACAGCCGTGTCACCCCTTAGAGGGCACTTGTTTTTTTACCTTTTGCCAGAAATTAACCCAAAGTGAATCGCTTCACAGTTGAGTAGTTATCTTGGGAGATATATGGTAAGTAATCTTGGGGGCGGATTCTTCCCCACCTTTGCACTATGATGTTATAAATGTCTGGTTACTGACTTGGTTCAAAGCTTCTATTTTCTATGGTTCGTAATTAGGCTTCTTGTTCGGTCATCAATGATAAACTCCCTCAGGAGGGTTCCCAACCTTTAGAACAAAGGCTTTACGTATCTCGAGGATACTAGGGGAAGGCTAATTGCTGCGTGCAACCGTTGAAAAGGACTTTCGTCACTTTCCACGTTTGATTATAGTGGGTTGGAATTATTGGCGTTAAAGTCATTCCCTTCATACCGGCCATAAACGACTTTAAGAGTTGATTTCAACTCCTCGGGAAGGCAAGCTTGCTAAAGGATTTATGCTTGAAATACAGAAAGCTTTAAGAGTGGTCTGTATTTTTGATCACCCAGTTAAGGGGAGAGCATATTCCTTCCACTTTCGAGACAAGACAATCAAGTTGTTCTTTTTACTTTTCAATTCAGTGATTTGCTAATCTCTACTTGGAGATGTTGCTCCAACAAGCATGATGTTCTTTTTAACCTTTCATAGCAAAGTGTGTATTTCCAAAACTTTTGAAAAATAAGCCTGGTCAACAAAGCAAATCGCGATTTTGGTCAACAAAATTAAAGTCGATAGGGGAAAGTTTTCCCTCTTTGCTTTGCACAAAATGAAGATGAGGTTCTTTTTACTTTGCAAAATGAAGTGAGTCCTTTTAAACACCAAAGGAAGGTGAGGTTCGTTTTAAACTTTACAGAAAGTAAATTTGCTTGTTCTTTTTTTAGAGCTTCCAAAAGAAGTGTTTTTCCTAACTTGCAAGAATGAAAGGTTTGCTTTGTTGTTCTTTTTAACATGCAAGAAAGAAAGATGAATTCTTTTTACTAACTTTGAAAGAAGCAAAGAAAACGAGACTGATCTCCTTTGTTCCTGCATAAAATATTAGAATCTGCACACAGTCAGTTAGCAGAAAGAAAATCAAATCATCATGGTGGGCTTCACAAGCCTAGTTTTTATCTTTCGGTTACAAATTATATTATGTCTGTGATGCGCTAAAGAAAAGACTGTACACGCTACAATATAACCTAGATGTGCTAAAATAATGTCTCAATGCGCTACACTGTTTTCTAGATGCGCTACTTTGTGCGCCGAAAGCGTTGCTCTATTTTTCTCCCACGCCAAGACCTACAGGAAAATTAGTGATTTGATGCGCTAATCTATAAACTCCACGCGCTAGATGATGGACTCCACGCGCTAAAGAGTGAATTGGATGCGCTATCTAACAGACCTGATGCGCCAAACTATTTTTTAAATGCGCTACTCTGTTTTTCTCCCGCGTTGATACCTACAGGAAAAGATTAGTGGAAGTCATGCGCTAAAGAAAGGACTTCACGCACTAGAGTATAAACCCCACGCGCTAAACAGTAAGCGATATGCACTAGACTGTTAACCGGATGCGCCAAGGAATGTTTCCCACGCGTTGATTCCTATTTTTTGTGGACCTGCAAAAGTGGTTAAATTCAAAAACCGATTTGATATATGGGTTCGAGCTCCATGGTGGGCGCCAGAAATGTATGTGGGAAAAGCAGGTGGATGGAACTCAATATGTGAAAATGTTCCAAAATACTTGTCCACACACACACACAGGACTTCTTGGTGCAAGCTATGGAATAATGAAGTATAACTCAGCTTCCCAAGATGGGTCCCATGGTTCTCTATCTTACAATGTCCCTCAAACCAATATATTTGCTCTCAAATTACTGAGCAAAATGGTTTAGGGATGGCAAATGCAAGAAGGAGGGATGCTTTGATAGATTTTTAGAATGAAATGCATCCTAAGTTATGCATGATCTTAGAAATGTAATAAACTAGATGATAAGATTGACAAGGTTAATATGAGTACTATCCTAACATGATATATTTAGTCTATGATTGAACTAAATGATAAAGAAAATATTCTAAACATGCATATTTAGACTAATTCCTAATTTCAAAGAGGCTAAAATGATGAGCACAAAAATGATATATGAAATCTTGAATGTATTTGGGCATAAGTGTGATACTACAAATTTGGAGGATGATTTAAAATGGAGGAATGAGAGCTCTATTTATAGCAAAAACAGGGCAATGGATGGTTAGGATTGAAAGAGTTGATCAAAGGTTGAGTTTGAAAGTTGGGGATCCATGTTTGCAATTTGCACCAATGAAATGGTGACAAATGTCAACCTAAGGTTGGGTGAGAAAAGGGGTTGGAGGCATTAAATGCCCGAGAAGACCTTATGGTTATCTAGAGATAAGG
This sequence comes from Cryptomeria japonica, assembly GCF_030272615.1. Lineage (NCBI taxonomy): Eukaryota > Viridiplantae > Streptophyta > Pinopsida > Cupressales > Cupressaceae > Cryptomeria > Cryptomeria japonica. The sequence continues at coordinate 132,348,938 of NC_081405.1, read as the reverse complement.
GTTAAGCTTAAGTTAGGCTTACCCATTGGATTAAGAGTCAATCCAAGGATAAACCTTTGTGTAAATGATTTAAGAGATAATCATGGTCAAAGCATTAAAGGCCTGATGAGACCCTTGGGTTGGATAAAGGTTGAGTTAAAAGAAATTCTTTAACCATGTAAGAGGGTTTGAGTTAACCATTAATGGTTATTGAAGACTTTGGGGAATTAAGTGGTTGAAGACTTGAAGCCTTTAATGGTTATCAAAGACTTTGAGGATTTGAGAAGTGACCTCCCTTTGCTTAGGGATGTGACAAAGTTTAGAAGATGGGTTAGGCTAATTAGAAATGATTAGAAGAATCTAGAAGAATTTAGGAAGGGGTTTAGGAAGCAAGTGGGAAATGTAAGAGAATGCAAGTGGATGGAGGGATAATAGGATTTAATTGAATTTAATGAATTTCATTCAATTTGGTTGTAATTAAATAAATTAGATTTATTTAATTTAGGATAACTATTTAATTAAATTTGAATTTAATTAAAAGTGGATAGGGGGAATTTAATTGAATAAAATGATTTATTCATTAAATGGGTATAGTGAATTTAATTTAAATAAATTGAGTAATTTACTTAATTAAATAGAGGAATGCGAGCAATTTAATTAAATTGGATTTAATTAAATAGAGAAATGAACATAAAATATTTATTTAGGAATATGGTCATTTTTATACGTCTACAAGTTCCAATTGCTGTGGAATAATCCCGGTATGGAAGACAAATTTTTTATTAAATGTTACTAACAAGCTTGGTAAGTGTTTTGAAAATTAACCTGGCAGGAGGAGCGAGGCCATCTTTAACAAGTAAAAGGATGAGAGTTGTGCTAAATAGGCTTTAAATAACATGCAACCAATGGTCAAACTCAGGACACAAGGAAAACAATGATAATTGTAAATGGTAATAAGGGCTTGTAAGGGAAAGAAAATATCTTCCCATATGTTCACCCTCAGCTAGGGGTGCTACTGTATTGTTCAAAATTTGTTCATAATTGAAATAGATATAGAAACTTTCTGGACTATGGTCCCGAGCAAGGCCGAAGATTTTCTCACCTCCACTCTTTCCTACCGGCGCCCGCACGAGTGGAGTGTTGTTTAAATTATGATTAATAAAAATTCTTGGCTTCGGCCTCTTACCGATCAAAAAAAACAAAAAAAAAAATTATATTGAAGATAGGAATAAAGCACCAAATTTTTATTAATTTTTAAGTCGATAGGCTTTTAGTGGGAGCTTTTGCCCACCGAAGTGTGAGACATTCTGACGATTATGATTTCCGGTGGTTAGAAGATTTTTCCTAGCAAACGTGACATGTTCGTGGCGACGGCACGTGGGCAATACCATTTTGGCTTAGATTGTGACATGTGTATTGCACGAATCCTGAAGATGTATCGAACAGTAAATGGAAGGCAATAGAAACCAATTAACCCTAATTTGTCTTTTGCTTGTGTTTTGTTTTCCTGTCCTCATTTTTCCGTGAATTGTTTTTGCTCTGCAAGTTATCGGTTGCTTAGGGTTTACCCTAATCTGACATTATCTTGTGTTTGTTTTGCGGCCATCATTTTCCCGTGAATTTTTGTTGCTCTGCAAGTTTGTGGTTGATTTATTTTGCAAGTTTTCAGTTGATTGGGGTTTACGAATGGTAAGTGATGGGTAATTAAAACTGGTTAACCCTAATTTGTCGATTTCTTCTATTTTCATTTTTGTTTCATTACGGTTTAAATTTTCTCCTCTTTTGTTTCCCGGTCCTAATTTTCTCATTAATTCTTTTTGGTATGCAGGTTGGGAGTGGTTTTATTTATTAGGGTTTTGTGGTGGTTGAGGTGCAATAGTTTAACACCCATTAATCTGCAGGTTTCTGGTTTATTAGGGTTTCATTCTTTGCAATTTTTCTCCTTTTTTGTTTGTCGGTCCTAATTTTCCCATTAATTCTTTTTGCTCTACAGATTGGGAGTGGTTTTATTTATTAGGGTTTCATGGCGGTTGAAGTGCAATAGTTTAACACCCATCAATCTATAGGTTTCTGGTTGATTAGGGTTTCGTTCTTTGCAAATTTTCTCCTCTCTTGTTTCCCGGTCCTAATTTTCCTGTTAATTCTTTTTGCTCTGCAGGTTAGGAGTGGTTTTATTTATTAGGGTTTTGTGGTGGTTGAGGTGCAATAGTTTAACACCCATTAATCTGCAGGTTTTCGGTTGATTAGGGTTTCGTTCTTCACCTGGAACTGGTTTTAGTGAATACATTAGCGCACTTGGAGGTAAAATTTTTTAACTTCTTAACCCTAAATAGTTTTTCCTCTGCAAGTACTTTTACAGTTTGTAATTTTTGGAATCTAACAGATCGCTTCATTTTTGGGGGTTTTCCTTTTGTTTATTAGGGTTTCGTGGTGGTTGAGGTGAAATATTTTAACCCCCATTAATCTGCAGGTTTCTGGTTGATTAGGGTTTCATTCTTCACCTAGAACTAGTTTTCGTGAATACATTAGCGCAGTTAGAGGTGAACTTTTTTAACTCCTTAACCCTAAATATTTTTTCCTTTGTGAGCCCTTTTATAGTTTGTCATTTCCGCAATCTAACATGCTACTTCATTTTTTGTTTGTTTTCTTTTGTTTATTAGGGTTTTGTGGTGGTTGAGGTACAATATTTTAAGCATCATTAACAAGGTTTGTGAAACTCAGTGGGAGACCAAGTGGAACTGGCAAGAGAAATTTCCAAGTAAGTTTTCAAACCTATATGTTGTGTAAGTTAACTATAAAGTTTGTTTGAAGAATCAATGTTGCACCAAGTCAGTGTGCAAAAGTAATTCCTAAAACTTAAAATCATGAACATATGACATAAATTTGAAAACAACTTTACTAGAAAGTTTTAGCATAATAACCAACTAGTTCAGCATCTCAAATAGCTCACATTAGCCAATAGTTGAAACAGAATAGCTCATATTAGCCAATAATTGAAATCGTTGGATGCAAGAGCATGAAGTTTCAAATCCCAATGTGAAAGATAAATTATTGGTAATAGTGTACAGTAAGTATGTATTAGAAACTTACCATATAGTCAAAATGCTTAAGGAGTTGAATATTTATAGAATAGATGAGAGAAATCAAATTTCAATTTCTTTAGCCTTTACATAAATGTTGGTCTTAGTCAAGATGAATATATAAGGAAACTTGGGTATAATCAATTTAAATACTAGATTAAAATAGCCTTCAATTCAAAGTATATAAACTTTCCAATTTTAGATGATATTTGCGTTCAATTCATATGAGCCTTGATATAAGGATTACTATGATGAATTAGTGGTAATTGTACAGTCTATTCCAACAGTCAATGAGGCACCAAGTCAGTGTGCAGAAGCAATTCCTAAAACCTAAAAGCATGAACATATGACATAATTTTCAAAAGAACTTTACCAGAAAGTTTTGACATAATAACCAAACAGTTCAGCATCTCAAATACCTCACATTAGCCAATAGTTGAAACAGAATAACTCATATTAGCTAATAATTGAAAGGGATGGATGGAAGAGCATGAAGTCTCAAATCCGAATATGAAAGAGAAATTATTGTTGATAGTGTACAACAAGTATATATTTGAAACTTACCATATAGTCAAAATGCTTAAGGAGTTGAATCTTTATAGAATAGATGAGAGGAATCAAATTTGAATTTGTTTCATTTACATAAATGGTGGTCTTAGTTAAGACAAATATATAAGGAAACTTGGGTATAGTCAATTTTTAAATAATAGATTAAAATAGCCTTCAATTCAAAGTATATAAACTTGTCAATTTAAGATGATATTCGGGTTCAATTCATGTGATCCTTGATATAAGGATGATTATGATAAACATGGATTATGATTTATGTAGTCTAATAGTTCTATGCATACTTGGGTATAGTCAATTTAAATAATAGATTAAAAAATATTTTAATTTAGAGTATATAAACTTGCCAATTTGAGATGATATTAGGGTTCAATTCATACGATCCTTGATATAAGGATGACTATGATAAATTAGTGGATATGAATCATCTTAATGTATATATGAACATATGACATAAATTTGAAAACAAATTTACCAGAAAGTTTTAGCATAATAACCAACCAGATCAACATCTCAAATAGCTCACATTAGCCAATAGTTGAAACGAAATAGCTCATATTAGCCAATAATTGAAACAGCTGGATGCAAGAGCATGAAGTCTTAAACCCCAATGTGAAAGAGAAATTATTGGTGATAGTGTACAGTAAGTATATATTTGAAACTTACCATATAGTCAAAATGCTTAAGGAGTTGAATCTTTATAGAATAGATGAGAGGAATCAAATTTCAATTTCTTTACCCTTTACATAAATGTTGGTCTTAGTCAATATGAATATATAAGGAAACTTGGGTATAGTCAATTTAAATAATAGATTAAAATAGCCTTCAATTCAGAGTATATAAACTTTCCAATTTTAGATGATATTCGGGTTCAATTCATATGAGCCTTGATATAAGGATTACTATGATAAATTAGTGGTAATTGTAGAGTCTGTTCTAACAGTCAATGGCACACCAAGTCAATGTGCATAAGCAATTCCTAAAACTTAAAATCATGAACATATGACATAATTTTCAAAAGAACTTTACCAAAAAGTTTTGACATAATAACCAAACAGTTCAACATCTAAAATACCTCACATTAGCCAATAGTTGAAATAGAATAACTCATATTAGCTAATAATTGAAACAGATGGATGGAAGAGCATGAAGTCTCAAATCCGAATATGAAAGAGAAATTATTGTTGATAGTGTACAAGAAGTATATATTTGAAACTTACCATATAGTCAAAATGCTTAAGGAGTTGAATCTTTATAGAATAGATGAGAGGAATCAAATTTCAATTTCTTTAACATTTACATAAATTGTGGTCTTAGTTAAGACAAATATATAAAGAAACTTGGGTATAGTCAATTTATATAATTTAGATTAAAATAGCCTTCAATTCAGAATATATAAACTTGCAAATTTTAGATGATATTCGGGTTCAATTCATGTGATCCTTGATATAAGGATGATTATGATAAACATGCATTATGATATGTAGTCTAATATTTCTATGCATACTTGGGTATAGTCAATTTAAATAATAGATTAAGCTAGCCTTTAATTCAGAGTATATAAACTTGTCAATTTTCGATGATATTAGGGTTCAATTCATATGATCCTTTATATATCGATGACTATGATAAATTAGTGGATATGAATCATCTTTATGAAAATATGACATAAATTTGAAAACATATTTACCAGAAAGTTTTAGCATAATAACCAACCAGTTCAGCATCTTAAATAGCTCACATTAGCCAATAGTTGAAATAGATTAGCTCATATTAGCCAATAATTAAAACAACTAGATGCAAGAGCATGAAGTCTCAAATCCCAATGTGAAAGAGAAATTATTGGTGATAATGTACAGTAAGTATATATTTGAAACTTACCATATAGTCAAAATACTTAAGGAGTTGAATCTTTATAGAATAGATGAGAGGAATCAAATTTCAATTTCTTTGCCCTTCACATAAATGTTGGTCTTAGTCAAGATGAATATGTAAGGAAACTTGGGTATAGTCAATTCAAATAATATATTAAAATAGCCTCCAATTCAGAGTATATAAACTTTCCAATTTTAGATGATATTCGGGTTCAATTCATATAAGCCTTGATATAAGGATTACTATGACAAATTAGTGGTAACTATAGAGTCTGTTCTAACAATCAACGTCACACCAAGTTGATGTGTAGAAGCAATTCCTAAAACCTAAAATCATGAACATATGACATAATTTTCAAAAGAACTTTACCAGAAAGTTTTGACATAATAACAAAATAGTTCAGCATCTTAAATACCTCACATTAGCCAATAGTTGAAACATAATAACTCATATTAGCTAATAATTGAAAGAGATGGATGGAAGAGCATGAAGTCTCAAATTCGAATGTGAGAGAAATTATTGCTGATAGTGTACAACAAGTATATATTTGAAACTTACCATATAGTCAAAATGATTAAGGAGTTGAATCTTTATAGAATAGCTGAGAGGGATCAATTTTGAATTTCTTTAACATTTACATAAATGGTGGCCTTAGTTAAGACAAATATATAAGGAAACTTGGGTATAGTCAATTTAAATAATAAATTAAAATAGCCTTCAATTTAGAGTATATAAACTTGCCAATTTTAGATGATATTCGGGTTCAATTCATGTGATCCTTGATATAAGGATGATTATGATAAACATGGATTATGATTTATGTAGTCTAATATTTATATGCATACTTGGGTATAGTCAATTTAAATAATAAATTAAAATAGCCTTTAATTCAGAGTATATAAACTTGCCAATTTTAGATGATATTAGGGTTCAATTCATATGATCCTTGATACAAGGATGACTATGATAAATTAGTGGATATGAATCATCTTAATTTAAGTTTCCAAACCTATATGTTTTGTATGTTAACTGTAAAGTTTGTTCCTGTATGCGGGAAAAGTGGGCTGATAAAACTCAATATGCGAAAATATGTTAGAATACTAGTCCACACACACACACAGGACTTCTTGGTGCAAGCTATGGAGTAATAACGTATTACTCAGCTTCCCAAGGAGGGTCCCATGGTTCTCTATCTCACAATGTCCCTCAAACCAATGTTTTTGCTCTCAGATCACTGAGCAAAATGGTTTAGGGATGGCAAATGCAAGAACAAGGGATGCACTGATAGTTTTTAGGATGAGATGTGTTAAGCTATGTATGATTTTAAGATGCAATAAACTAAATGATAAGATGACAAGATTAGTATGAGTACTATCCTAGCATACTATATTTAATCTATGATTGAGCTAAAATGATAAAGAAATTATTCTAAAGAGAGGCTAAATGATGAGCATATATAAAATGAGAAAGCTTGAAAGAATTTGAGCATAAGTGTAATGCTTCAAATTTGAAAGATGATTGTTAAAAATGGAGGAATGAGAGCTCTATTTATAGCACAAACAGGGCAATGGATGGTCAGGATTGAAAGGTTTAATCAAGGGCCAAGTTTGAAAGTTGGGGATCCATGTGCACAATTTGCACCAATGACATGGTGACAAATGTCAACATAAGATTGGGTTGAAAGAAGGGGTTGGAGGTATTGAATGCCTGAGAAGACCTCATAGTTATCTAGAGGCTAAGGGTCAAGTCTAAGTTAGGATTACCCACTGGATTAGGAGTTAATCCAAGGATAAACCTTTGTGCAAATGATTAAGAGATAATCATGGTCAAAGCATTAAAGGCCTGATGAGACCCTTGGGTTGGATAGAGGTTGAGTCAAAACAAATGTTTTAACCATGTGGGAGGGTTTGAATTAACCATTAATGGTTATTGGAGACTTTGGGGATTAAGTGGTTGAAGGTTGGAAGCCTTCAATGGTTTTCAAAGACTTTGAGGATTTTGGTGGTTGAAGGTTGAAAACCTTTAATGGTTATCAAAGACTTTAAGGTTTTTGAGAAGTGACTTCCCTTTGCTTAGGGATGTGACAAAGTTTAGAGGAGGGTTAGGTTAATTAGAAGTGATTAGAAGATTCTAGAGGGGATTAGAAAGGGGTTTGGGATTTTGCAAGTGGATGGAGAGATAATAGGATTTAATTGAATTAAATGATTTAATTCAATTTGGTTGCAATTTGGAGAAATTAAATAAATTAGATTTATTTAATTTTGGGATAATTATTTAATTAAATTTTAAATTTAATTAAAAGTGGATAGGGGGGATTTAATTGAATAAAATGATTTATTCATTAAATGGGTATAGTGAATTTAATTTAAATAAATTGAGTAATTTATTTAATTAAATAGAGGAATGTGGATAATTTAATTAAATTGGATTTAATCAAATAGAAAAATGAACATAAAATATTCATTTAGGAATATGGTCATTTTTATACGTCTACAGTTCCAACAGTCAATGTCGCACCATGTCAATGTCTAGAAGCAATTCCTAAAACTTAAAATCATGAACACATGACATAAATTTGAAAACAACTTTACCAAAAAGTTTTTGCATAATAATCAAACAGTTCGGCAACTAAAATAGCTCACATTAGTCAATAGTTGAAACATAATAGCTCATATTAGCCAATAACTGAAACAGATGGATGGAATAGCATGAAGTCCCAAATCCCAATGTGAAAGAGAAATTATTGTTGATAGTGTACAATAAGTATATATTTAAAACTTACTGTATAGTCAAAATGCTCAAGGACTTGAATCTTTATAGAATAGATGAGAGGAATCAAACTTCAATTTTTTTAGCCTTTACATAATTGGTGGTCTTAGTCAAGGCGAATATATAAGGAAACTTGGGTATAGTCAATTTAAATAATAGATTAAAATAGCCTTCAATTCAGAGTATATAAACTTGCCAATTTTAGATGATATTCAGGTTCAATTCATGTGATCCTTGATATAAGGATGACTATGATAAACATGGATTTTGATCTATGTAGTTTAATAGTTCTATGAATACTTGATATATATCAAGATTAATTAAATTCACATTATGAATTGAAAAATTGATTCATTGAGCATATTATCATTATGATGGCTAAAAAAGACTATTGTTGTCATCCCTAATTTTCCTGTTCTTGTAATGTTAATCAAATTCATAATCTATTAAAGCAAATATATTTATGTAGTTTTCTTCCCTTTTGTTTTTTGGTCCTCATTTTCCTCTGAATTGTTTCTACCCTACAATTTTGCAATTTATTTTGTTTTACTTTGCTAGTTATCCTAAGCAGTGAATTAGTCCTTTTTAACCTCTAGACCTGATTTCTTTAAATATGCAGTTTAGTTAGGAGTTGATTTATTGAGACGATAGGCTTTTAGAGGGGTCTTTTGCCCGCCGAAGTGTAAGACATTCCAATGGTTATGAATCCTAGTGGTTGGCATATTTTTCACAGCAAATGTGAAGTATTCGCAACAACGACATGTGGGCAATTCCATTTTGCCTTAGATTGTGCAGTGTGTATTGCACGGAACCCGGAGATGTATCAAATGGTAAATGAATGGCAGTGGAAATCGGTTAACCCTAATCTGCAATTTCCATGTGTTTGGTTTTCCCATCCTCATTTTTCTGTGAATTGATTTTGCTCTGCAAGTTTTCTGTTGCTTAGGGGTTTACGAATGGTAAGTGATGGTAATGAAAACCGGTTAACCCTAATCTATCATTTTCTTCTTTTTTGTTTTCGGTTGATTTATTCTACAAGTTTTTGATTGATTGGAGTTTACGAATGGTAGGTGATGGGTAATGAAAACTGGATAACACTAATCTGTCGTTTTCTTCTATTTATATAATCAACAATCAACAAAACAAAGCCAACAATTAAGATTCTAAGACAAACACAATACGATAAAGTAAGTGCCCATTACAAAACAAAGACCTTGTTTTCATTAGGTGATAACTTGTATACTTTATTTCTTACATGTACTTTTTGAGTATCTTTGTGATACCATAGTCGCCTCAATATTGATTTATAAAGAGGGCAATCATTGATAATTATGCACCTTACATTTATTACAATTTCATTTCTTGTTCGTTGACTTTAACTGTCTGCAAAGTGCATTTGTTGAATGCAAGAGAGCTTCTTGAGGTGCATCATTTAGACCGCCTACAATAGGTGCTTTAGAGCTCATTGAGGTGCATTGTTTTGATCGCCTAAAAGACATTTCTTTCTGTAATATTAACCGAGTTTGTAATTTACTGAATGTAAGGATCATCTCCACTTTCCCTATTCTTGTAATGTAAAGTAAATTTATAATTTATTAAATCAAATTCATTTCTGGAATTTTCTTCTCTTTTGTTTTCGGTCCGCATTTTCCTCTGAATTGTTTCTACCCTCCAAGTTTTCGATTGATTATGTTTTACTTTGATGGTTGTCATGAGCAACGAATCAGTTCTTTTTGAATTTTTGAACAATGTTTTGTTTTACTTTTGCATTGGCTGCCTATTTCTCTAGTATTAAGTTTTTTATTTAACGATGTATTTTCATTTGTTGGTTCTCGCAGAATAGTGACACAATAATTCAATCAAAATTTTACAATGAATAGAGGGATACAAGAAAGAGAGGACATTAACAGTGTCATGAGGAATCTTTAGGAAGAGAGCAACAAGATAAAGCAGAACCTCAAAAAGCTTATTCATTAGCTCGAAATTAATATGGCTAGGCAGTCAAGAACCCCTCCTCTTATTGTTGTCACTCTTGTTTCCACCATTCCCAATATGGGCAATAATGATGATACTATTAACAAAGTCAAACTATGCACTCTTCCTATACCAACTCCTGAATAGTTAATAGATCCACTAGGTGTTTTTGAGCTAGGAGATAAGATGCTTAAGTGGAATGATAATCAAGATGGATGGGTTGCATGGGTAGATACTAGCTACAGTTAATTACTCACTATTTCGTCGACTTAGTTCTTATTTTGATTATATTTTGAGATTCAAAGTAATCTTCATATTCTTCGTACTTGATTCTTATATGTGCAACTCATAAATTGGTACTGTGATTTTTTGTCTTGGTGTGCCTATTACAAGTAACATAAAAGAAATATCCATGCACCATAGTTTTGTTTCAGTTTTGCTTTACTTTATGTTGTTTTTTGGGTTTCCTTCTATCCCATTCTGATGAACACATAAATGCATTCATACAAGTATTGAAATTTACAATGGCCCATTACATTAGAAACATTATAAATCGTGTTAGAATTACAACAAGACGAATTTTGTAGTCGGTCAAAATTCGTTGATATGAAACCTCAGATGCAATTAACAAATTTCTTTATTGTATTTCAAAACCTATATCATCTGATTGAGAAAATAAAATTAAAAGAAATAACTGACTGCAAATTTGTTGTTCTTTTGTCTTCATTCCTCATTTTCATGTCCATTATTTTTGGTGTGCAAGTTTTCGATTCACTAGGGTTTAGTTAGGTGCTTATCCTCGGCATAGAATTTCTCAATCCATTATGTCATTCTATGTCTTCTAATAAGGATATTTGCAACCTCATAATAGGATCAAAATCAACTTTATTCTACAAGGCAATACACCAGTCTAGAGGATAGCACTCCTTTCCTCACAGTGAAACCAAAACCGATTGTACACTAAAAGTCAGGTAAACCGTCCTTCTCTTGCGATGTACATCTGTCTTCTCTACAAATGAAAATGCCTTCTTTTCTATAATTTAATTCAAAGATGCAAACTTATTTTCATCTTGCTAAGTTATTCATTTTTGCACATATCTTTGTCTGTCAATAGCTTTATTTCATGACAACATGTACAATATTACAATTTTAGAATAAATTAAACATATACTTACAAATAATTATAACAGTTTGTTAATAACCTGTACTACCATGTACGTTTAGTGCTGCCATTCCTCTCAAATTTAAAGAACTCAATCCAAAATGTCTTCTCCATCAGCTACCTTTGAATCTCTACAACAATCCGCAATGGATACTTCGATAAGCTAATACATCCTACCTTTTCAAAACCACAACTTTGTTGCCATTACTTTCATAATATCCTTCATTCATAATACATTTTAAATTGATTCCATGCCTTCCATTTTGACATGATCCTTGTTTTCTAATATACACAAATATAGTTAAGCATTTTGTAATTGATGCATTTTTTAATCATTACGACATTTAATGGTTCAAAATTCTTTAATTGCATGCACTCCAAAACACTAAACTATACGTGAAGGGATTATCAGATATATGTCTTAGTACCCCTTCACATTAAGTCCTCAGTGTTGATATTATCTTTTTGTAGGAGCTTGCCCAAGACTGTGCCCCCACCCCATGTGCAATTCAATCTATCAATGTTGGGGATGAACTTCCTTCACCATTGCTCCAAGTTTTGTCATTCCAAAAAATGCAGGGTGCCAAAGATGACACAAACATATATAAACTTGTGTTGTCTGATGGCACATACATGCAGCTGGCAATTCTGCCTTCTGAGTGTGGAGATCTGATGGATTCAAATGCTCTAAAAATAGGTTCTATAGTTATATTGACAAGTTATACTTGCAAATATGTATGGAACACAAGATAGGAAACATACTATGTTTATTAAAATATCCTTCTTTGATATTCAATCGTTTCCAGCTACAACCCATATAAACTTAAACAAAACTATTTTTATTTTATAGGACTATTATAATACTTAGTTTACAGATCGAACAAAGCGACTGTCAATTCTTTGGTAAACCTACATACATGTTCAAAGAACAACAACTAAAAATTTTGGAGCAAGAAACACTATCATCCTCTAAACTTTCCCTTCAGTTTGTTGCTGCACTACCATCCCCATAAAGTACGACCTCAGAGAATATAAGCCCTATCAAAATTTTAAATTCCTACCAAAATAAATGGATAATCAAAGGAAAAGTCACTAACAAACGACCAATACGATCATATAGTACACCTACTAAGAATGGGCAAGTCTTTAGTTTTGACATTGTAGACACTAAGGGTTGTGAAGTTAGGGTTACATGTTTTGATCAAATAGCTCAACTACATTCTGATCGTGTGGAGGTAGGTGCTCACTATGTTATTTCTAAGGGGTCCATTAAGGAGGCAAACACAAGATACAATAAATTAAACAACCATTTAGAGATCTTCCTATCTGATGCTTCAATATTAAAATGATGCACCCATGATGATAATCCAGCTCAGACCAGCTCCCCTTTCACCCCAATTAGCGAAGTGGTTCAGCTGACTAATAATACATTGGTTGACATCATTGGTGTTATTGTATATGTTGGAGATGTCATCGCAATTCATAGGAAGGATGGCAGTGAAATAAAGAAGCAAGTTGTTAAAATTAATGATCTCTTTGGTTCAACAATTGATGTCAATCTGTGGGGTTTAGCATCAGAACAAAGAGGCCGTGACTTAAAAAATATGTTGACCCCTGATGCTGTACTTATACTTGTTGTACGCAATGTCCGTGTAGGGAACATTAATGGGAAGGTTGTCAATATGACATCTGCAACAACATTACATATTAATCTTGCTTTCTCAGAGGCAGAACCCCTCATGCTAAGAGGATGTCTTCCATTGCATTCTCATGATTTCTCTGTAGGATTTACGCAGATTGATGAAAGATATACTAGGATGACTATTGCATCAATCTATGAATGCATGAGTGTCAAATCAGAAACAATTCAAACCACTATACTTGTTCTTCTGAGATTTGTGAACATAATAGATAAAAAATTATATTACGCAGCTTGCCCACTGAAAGTTAATGATAAACCTTGTAAAAAAAAATGCACTCAACAGGTTGATGATTCATGGTTTTGTCCTAGATGTGAAATGACCATGGCAGAATGCAATTACAGTTAGCCTTTACCAATGAAACTACAAGATGCAACAAGAACTGTTTGGGCAACTGTTTTTGATGAGGTGGGAACTTATTTGATAAAGAAAACTGCAAAAGAACTTTACATACTCCAAAATGATGCCACCACAACACAAACACCTTGTGTTGTCATTAATACACTTGTTTCGCATCGCTACTCGTTCACTCTGCTGGTTTCTACTGACACATACAATTATGAACCTAAGATGAAGGTTACAATCAACAAAATCTGCACTGTTGATTATAAAGCTGAGTGTGATGCTTTACTTACAGAGATCGCTCGCCTCTCTGCACATCCTTAGCCCTATACTAGACCTGTTGCCTAATTACAATACTTTCACTTCATACAACACTTATTACATTTCCAAATTTACCTATTTTATATTAGTACAATCCTATAGTTAGCTGTACATTTGGATGTTTTATAATCTTGTTGCTTTTCCTTTCAATCCTACGTTGTGTACACCTTTGTTTATATGTTTGCATAATTGTATTTACATACATGTCTGGTTTCTTTGTCTAAATGGTCAACTATATATATATATATATATATTTCTTACAGTTATAACTGCTTGCTCCTTTGTCAGTATAATTTACTCTATCTAACAAATGTAAAACCTCCATGCTGGTATTGGCACCTTGTTGTGCATGCATTAAATAATTGAATGTTATTTCTTTGCAAATACTTTCCTTCTATCATATAATTTCCTTTTGTCATGCTTATTAGTTTTGCACCATATTACAATTAAAATTAGTTCATTTATGTACACATAGAAATTATAATAGAAAAATGCTTCCACTTCTTTATTTAATAAGTAACTTCTTTATATCAATGTCTGCAATAAGAATATCTAGAATATGCATCTATGCTTACATGTTTTTAAATGCACACACCCGTGTGTATGCCTGCACTCACATATTCAACGCTAAGAATGTGCATCTCTGCATATAGATAAATAAAAATGTACATGTACTTCTAAATATATACAAGGTGTTTAACTTCTCTTGAAGCACTCATCGTTGCATTGTACAATGTGTTTGACTGCATACTCATCTATGCTAATTAGTTGCCTTGCAGAATAAATTTGATTTCCTTGAGATTTCTTCCATATATAAGTATTGATTGTTCATATACATAGAAAACATCAAAAAGTAATCTTTGCATGAAAAATAATATACACATACATATTTCTTTATATATATACATATGTATATATAGAATTGTATATAAACATAATCATGTACATTTCTATATAGAAATTACCATATATATATATATGTATCTCTAAATAAATATATATATAAAATTATATGGTTTATATAAACATATAAATGTATTTATATATGTGCATATCTATCTATACAGATATACACATATTTTCATTCATACGTATATATACATGTGCATATTTATACTTATACATGTCTGTATATATATATATATCCACTTTCTCGAAATGCTCTCGCAGCAGAACCATAACCTCAACAAACTAGATACTAATAATTTGAAACCTTACAAAGAAAAAACAATTCACGGGAAAGTGAAGACCAGAAAACAAAACAGACGAAACTTAAATATACACTTATTTTTATTCATATGTATATATACATGTGCATATTTACACATACATATATATATATATATATATATATATATATATATATATATATATATATATATATATATATATATATATATATATATATATATATATATATATATATATATATGCAAATAAATATTTATACATAGTTATACAGTTATATATACATATATGTGCATATCTATTTATACATATATACACATATTTCATTGATATGTATATATACATACATACATTTGTATGTATATACAATTATATATCTATGTATATATATTTCCATAATGACTTCGGCAAAGGATCTCATAGCTAAAGTGTGCACTCACCAAAGTAAATACTAATCAATTGAAATCTTGTAGAGCAAATAAAATTCACAAGGAAATGAGGACCAGAAAACAAAAGAGAAGAAGATTATAGATTATGATTAACTAGTTTTCAGTTCCCATCACTTTTTGTTTGCCAATTCACCAAGATTTGAGCAAAAGACACACGTCACAATCCAAAAACGTCTGTATGTACCAAAAAATATCCACAAAAAAGCATATATTTGTTCTTATATAGTTTAATATAGATACACACGTATTTATATATATGTATATGCCTCAGTGCAATTATATATGTATTTACATACATACATATATCTATGTACATATGTATGTATGCATGTATACGTATTTTCATACATGCATGCATATATATATATATATATATATATATATATATATATATATATATATATATATATATATATATATATATATATATATATATACACTGTTGGCATATGGACATTCCAATGAGACATTGTATGTGATTCAAGGTTTTGTCATTGATGGCAACCTTGCAATCCTATGGCACCGGCAAGACATCACACCGGAAAAGCATTACACAGGCAAGACAGTGCACCGGCATCAACAAATCACTCTACACCGGCACCGACACGGAAGAAAATATGTATACCGGCACAAAGGCCGACAAGATTTTTGTTATGTAATATTTTGTTTATTATTGTAAGCCAACTTGGCAAATTGTAAAATGACTCTTGTATATAAAGGAGATCATTGTAGACATTTGAGAAGTGATGTAAGAAGCATAAAAGAAAATTATTAGGCAGACCTAATGTGCGAATTATAGGTCAAGGGTATATGTAAAGAATAGAGCAGGAACCGGTACTGAATCTGGCATTGAAGATGCTATTGTAAAGCAGTACAAGTCATTGGATTAGTATAATCCTTATTGTAAGTCAGTGTGACTTCCCATTGAGTAGTGAGCTCTAAGCAGTTGGCCTTCCTGCATGTGCAGGCACCTATTGTAAGTAATATTCTCTTATTGGCCAATGAGTGAATATTGTGGGTCACAAATCCCACCGAGGTTTTTCCCACGCTGAGTTTCCTCGTTAAAATCCTGTGTTATGGTGTACTTTTCATGTGGATATTCTTGATTCTGTTTATTACATTATTTCTTGCAAACCGGTACACTGTTATATTATGTTCTGCATGTTTTAACTTAAGAAATACTTATTACCGGTTAGATACTGATTCACCCCCCCCTCTCAGTATTTGTGGGACCCCTAACATACACATGTATTTATCTATATATAAATATGTAACTATAGAGATATATATTATATGCCTATGCATATGCCTTGATTTTCTTGCAGTTCCATTAATATGAGATAATTTAACTGTATGCTTGTTGTCATACATGCTTTAATGCCTTCTCTCTTCAATTGTTAGAATTCTAACACACTTGTGTTCCCTTACAACTACTAGATCTCTATTCAACCTTCCACCCAACAAGGAGATGCCATCAAATCCAGGAGGAAGCAAACAAATAGAACTTACTATGCAAAAAATAGGGTCAATATTTTCAACAAATGACAAATGAAATGACGTGCACACCAAGCATCTAATAATGACTTCCACACACTATTAGAAATGCAAACCAATGACCCTCAGCCAAATAATGTTCCCCAAACACATTGTACTGTTCTTGAGCTCATCCTGCAGACTTCTGCATTCCAATACACATTGTCTAACTTCCAAAAAAGAATTGACAAGTTGCAACTCATAGAGGCATGTTCTGTTTGTAGAGAAAGCTATGTGGGCATGATTATTAAACATGTAGACCATGCAGTTGTTTGCATGAGATGTTCTACTGAAAGAGGCATCCACCATTTCTCTTCATCAAACAATATGGACCCAGGTGAGCAACCTTATATTTTAAAGTGTCTTTCCCAAGTAGAAGAAATGCTCATAGCAAGGATTGCTCCTATTTTGCAAGTTACTCATGCAAGGGGTGGCCAATATAAATATTCAGGCCACACAATTAACTTCCCACAGGATATTTCAAAAATTGCTTTTTCCTTGCCACGAAAAAATCAAGATCTAGAAATCCTTATTGTCCATAGAACTAATTTGGAGGGGTTAACATATGACTATTACGTTAATAGGTATCACGTCATGAATGCATTGACTTACAAAATTCAGCATGACCAATATTATAAAAATGTAGTCATTGATCTAGTCGTACTACAACTATTGTCTGAATCTAGTACTGACATTTCAGACTTGTTACATTCAGTAGATATTGTTTATGGTAAAAATGGAAACAACAATATTGAAAGACTAAAATAGATTCAACCACAAAACCCTAGCCTAACTACAACAAAGATCCACCATAACATATGAAGATTACCTAAGATGATGTATATCAACAAATCACAAAGATTATACCATCACAATGTCTAATAGGGTCTGAATCTCCATTCATCCTATCTCCATTGATCTTGCTTGATATATTTTCTCTCAGATTTTATGCGTGCACAAGAATTCAACAAAGAACGAAAATGTGGTTGATAGCTAGATCGCATATGAAAGTTTGAATGCTAGTCCAGGAGAGAATAGAATGATTAGAATGCGTAGCTAAGGGTTGATAATGAAGGGGAGTATCTTCTTATATAGAAGACACTGTAGAAAATGGAGGGATAAGATTAAGAGGTGTAAAAGATAGATGGTCGGCTAGGATTAGAGGGTAGGTAAAAGAAATAAGAAAATAATGAGAGGGTAGGTATTGTAGGAATTAAGAGATGAATGACATGTGTCATGGGTAGAAAAGGCTAATGAATTAATTAAACAAATAATGATTTATTTAATTAATAGAGGAAGTGGGATCAATTAAATAAATAAAAGTTTTTATTTAATTTATGAAAAGGCAATTTAAATAAATAAATAAATTTATTTAAATGAGAAATAAGGCTAGAAGAGGGTAAATGAATTAATTAAATAAATAAAGATATTCAATTAATAGAAGAATTAGGCTTAAATAATTAAATAAAAAAAAGTATTTATTTAATTAGACAGGACAATTTTAGGTGTCTACATTTTGCCCCTCTTTGAGACAATGCAGCTTGTCATGTTGTTTCAAAGAAGATAATATGAACTGATACAAAGTTGCCACTAGATGGGAATGATATGCCCCCTCGAGAGATTGGATGAAAATGTTTGAAAAGTTCATAGACAATCTCTCGATAAGAGAGAAAGGTTATAAAGGACTGACAAGATAGGATAGAGTGACAAAGTCATGAGATAAAGAAGATTGACTCAGGATACTAGGGCTAGGGTAGTCTATAAGATAGATTACAAGGGAAAACATCCTCATTGTCATCCACACACCTAAGAAATCAAAGTGCAGAGACAACAAAGAGCAATCAACAGTCAGTAGCGATGGCATTGGTGCATAGATTTGATCGCATTTAGCGATATCAGAGGTCGGCAGATGCAAGAGAGCCAATGAGTACCACAAAACCTCTTTTTACCTTGATGCATGAACTGTTGTCATAAATGCATGTTAGGTAGGTAATAAATACACATTAGGTATGTTGCAAAAAAAGTCAAGTGGGGTAAAAAATGTTAAGGCATGTCTGTGTTAGTGTTAGGCGCGTCTGGGTAGGTTAGGCGCATTTGGGTAGGTTAGGCGCATCTATGTCGAGTTTAAGAACATCTATGATTAGAAAAGCGTCTATGTCCAATGCGAGCACGTCTGTGAAATGCAGGCGCCTTTGTGCAAGACAGGCACGTTTATGTAGGACAAGCACATTTGTATCGAATAGAGGCACGTTTGTGTGATTCAGGTGCATCTAGGTAGTATGCAAGCACGTTTATGTCATGAATGCGTGTTTATGTCTTCAAGGTCGAATCGATAGTTCTGTGATAAACATACGCTATCAATTGGATAAGTTGTTGAGAGGGTTCACTCAAGCAAGTCCTATAGGGAATACTAGGATAGCAGATAGGGCTAGGACTGACAATTTTGTGATAGAACATACGTTTCCAATCCAGAAACTACGCAAGAGGATACACTCAAGCTGAGGACCTAGGATAGGATAGATCGAGGCACTTTGTGATGAACAGGGAGTACCAAAGTAATTGGTAATTCTATGATAAAACATATGTTGCCAATTGGATTAGGCTGAAATTGACAATTCTCTGATAGAACATATGTTGTCAATTGGATAAGATACTCAAGAGGATACACTCAAGTAGGTGCCCTAAAAGATAGGATAAAAGTAGCACTTTTTGATGAACGAGGAATGCTACTAGGATAGAGTGCCATATGATAGTTATACGCACTAGGATTAAAAAAATAGCACTTTGTGACGAACAGGGAGTACCACTAGGATAGAGTGCCATATGATAGATATAAGCACTAGGATAAAAAGCAACACTTTGTGATGAACAGGGAGTACCACTAGGATTGACACAGTTGATTTGCTTGACTGCAGGAGGACCTATCGATATTGGAGTCACGGGAGAGATTCTCTTTGATTCAAAGTTTATGATCAGAGCTGACATTCAAGGATAGAGCAACAATGGAGGCTATGGGCTTGTGATACATTATGTATGTGCCTGAGTTTCGGGCGAACATGGAATTGCTAATTGCATTAACTGAGAGATGACACTCAGAGACATGCACTTTTCATTTGTTGATGGGTGATATGACAGTCACCTTAGAGGATGTATACAGGATACTGAGGATACCGATCGTTGGGGAGTTAGTTCCTTACAATCTAGAGGGAGGGAGGGATGCACTGAGACGAGTGTTTTAGGATCCAGGACTAAAGATGAGGGCTAGACCCATGGCGTGGGACACCATGACACGGACAGGATTGGCACTACTGGCGGTGCTGGCAGGAGTTATCAGTGGGTTCCTTTGTCCAGACAGGGCGACATGAGGGTTGGTTGTGGGATGGGGGAGGACTCTAGAGACATTGGTGACTGAGCACACCAGGTTTGCATGGAGGTCGTGTCTGTTGGCACACTTGTACTATGAGCTGCATCAGTTTGTATATCACGGATCAACGGGATTAGGATGCAGAGTGACATTGTTGCAGATATAGGCATATGAGCATCTACCTATTACATGTTTGATATACTTTAGAGGTAGAGGACATGGGCGCAACTATGCACACTTGTATGACATGGTTACTTCTCAACCATAGATTGGGAGGCTAGACTATTGGCGTCGGGTTATTGATGAGGTAGACAGTGTGGTATGGAGGTCGTACTTAGACTGCGAGGAGTGGGAGGATGATGCAGTGGAGCTGCCATATGTGTTCAGGAGCAGGTATCTGATAGGGAGGACATCTTATATTATTGAGAGGCAAGTGATAGATAGGGTATGCAGGCAGTTTGACATGATATAGCGGATTCCATGGGGGTAAGGGATGTATGCACAAACAATGAGGGATCAAGTGCATTTAGGTCCATTATTGTCATATGATCAGGCTGTGACACAGATGTTGGAGATGGTTTTGATGCCTTGGGATATATGGGTGGATGTAGAGGATGCAAGGATGGATGCAGAGTACACTGCATATTGGGCAGAGCATTTGTTTCCATGGTTGACGGATCCAGGGGAGCCGATAGAGGGAGATGGTGGAGGTGATGGAGATGATAGTGGGGATGGTGGAGGCAGAGGCCGATGGTGGAGGCAGAGGCCGATGGTGGAGGCAAGGCATAGTGGTAGAGAGGAAAGTGGCTCAGAGGAGAGAGGGCGGAGATGAGAGATAGGCTCATGTAGTGAGGGGTAGAGGTGGATTATCATTACAGGTGCCAGCAGCACAGGTTCCCAGATAGGTATAGGGACAGGGACAAGGACAGGGACAGGGTGAGGGGAGAGAGGAGGAGGATGAGCTATTATCCTTGAGGGAGATCTGCCAGGGGCAGGCATATGAGATCCAGGATTTGGAGAGGGATGCAGATAGGCTCAGGAGACAGCTGAGGGACACTAAGCGAGAGAGAGATCAGGTTATTTAGCGCTACATAGAGGCTGAGACAACACAGAGGGAAGACAAGCAGGCAGCAGAGGACACAGGGGCCGGATACGCCTATGTTCTATAGGTAGGGGAGGAGATAGCCTATTGGCGAGACCTATTATATGGAGTGGTACCACCAGATCAGCGGGCTAGGAGCTTTTGGAGATCATCGCAGACTGCGATGACCTCTGGAGGGAGAGATAGGAGATAGGCGTCTAGCAGTAGGGTCATGGGTCCTCCACTACCACCTGATAGAGGGGTCAGGAGAGATGATCCTGGGGTAGGTCCATTCAGGGCTCAGACTCCATCAAGGTTAGCTGGCTCCGAGGGAGGGATTTCATCATAGCCTTAGAGGGCTCCCTATATATCAGTTTTTGTACCATTTGTGTATGATGATGTTGACACCTTCAGGTGATTGTGTAGCCATATGTATTTTGACATCATTGTATCATGACACATGATTTTTTGAGATATATACGAGATGATTCATCCTTGCAGCAACTATATGCATGTGTACCTATGTGATGTTGCTTCTATGATGCTTATGATATGGATGCAAATATGTACATGATGGAATGCAATATTTTTGTTCTTTTATGTTTTATATGTTATGCATGATGCAAATGTGAATGTATGAAATGCATATGAATATGATAATGCAAAGAACTATTTACATGATGAGAATGTAAAATGTGCTAACATGTGTTGTGTGCAGGATGTGATGCAATTGTGATATCTATATGTATGTATGAAATGCTAATATGTGGTAATGCAGGTGAAAATTACATGAAATGCAGATATTTTTGGTGTGTCATTATACTTAGTCATGTGATAGCAGGCTACACAGACTCAAGAAGGACGATGGAGGTCAATCAAGAAAGGGGGATGGAAGATAGAAGATATGGAAGTGAAAGAACTTGTGTGTTATCATCATTGAGCTTTATTATGGCAAATAGGTTATGACAATCCAGGTATATGTTCGACCCAGAAAGTCATTGTACTCGTTTGCATGGAGATCAGACAATCACAAATAAGGAATACCCCAATTCATACTAGACTCATAATGTCCTCATATCCTTAGACAAGTCATAGCATTAATAAGAGACAATCCACAGACAACAAAGAAAAATAGGTGACGATACCCCATCCTCGCCTTTCTAGCCAAAGACATCCCAGAGATAAAATCTCTAGTCAGAGACATCCCAGAAAAGCTAAAAGACATGTCACCAAAAGATAAAATCAAAATAAAACCAAGACTCGACACCAACATCCACTGTAGTCCTCAAGTTTAGTGTCTCTTGTCACTCGTATAATTCTATTTGATCGTGGTCTCAATGTTTTCATTCACAAAAGGATAGATAACACTGAACCATAATGTTGTCTGAGTCTGTTGAAAGATTTTATTTGTTGAAACCCATTGTTGTTGTGCCTCCTCTGAAACTAACTAAATCCATGAAACTAATAATTTATTGTGGAGAAGACAAAACTTTATTGCAGATTTGTAATGTAAGTGTTGCTTTATTGCAGATTGTGCGTGGATAGACTGAAGAAATCTGGAAGAAAATGTACTCCTCGGAACGTGTGATGCTCTTAGTTCCACACCCATCACTAGACATAGGATTTTCCTTATCCACAGATAGGAGCTGATTTATTATGGATGAAAAGAGGTGAAAAAGGAAGGATTATTAGGAATGGCTAACCAATCATAGGTAGATCAATAACAAGCCATGATGGGAATGGGTAAGTTTATTATGGATGGATAGGTTGTGAGTGTGTGCAAAGTGAAGGATGAGATTGAATCCTGAAGGAGGGAGGAGCAATTTCTCTACACATGGTGCCAATAACCTGGTTTTCACCATGGTACTTGTCGAGGGCGCCATCGAAGTGAATTTCACCGTTGGACAAATTTATTTCTCTTTACTTTTTTTGAATATTTCAATTTTTTTGTGTCACAAGGCGCCCGTTTGCCAGGTTTTCACCAAGTAACGATTTTTTTGTATTTTTGTATTTTTTATTTATTATTATTTTTTTTAGGATATGTTGAAGAGCTATATGTAAAACCTGTGAAGGTGCATGTTGTTGATAGGATCCTCCAAAGATTCGCCTTCTGGGTTTGAGAGCTGATATGCACCAGATCCATAGGCTGTTGTAATGATGTAAGGACCAAGCCAATTTGGTTTGAACTTGGCCTTCTTCTCTCTATCTTGCTGATTTTTAGGATTTTCTTTGAGAACTAAGTCACCTACCTCAAATGTGTGAGGCTTTACCTTGTGATTGTAACTATGACTCATTCATTGTTGATAAGCCTTGAGATGATTAAAAGCAGTTTGTCATCGTTCATCCAATAGTTCTAGTTCTTGTAAGCAAGAGACCCTATAGTCTTCATCATTGATAATGTTGTGCAAAGAGACTCATAAAGATGGTAACTCAACCTCAATAGGAAAGATAACTTCAGTGCCATAGACAAGTGAATAAGGTGTGGCTCCTGTAGGCGTGTGAACACTTGTGTGATAAGCCCAAAGTGCGGGATTAAGTTGGATGTGCCAATTTCGGCCAGTATCATCGACTGTCTTTTTTAGGATTATAAGAATGGTTTTATTAGACACCTCAACTTGACCATTACCTTGGGGGTAATAGGGAGTGGAGAAACGATGGGTAATATGGATGTGATCACAAAGTTCATGAACATCTTGGTTTTTTAAGGGACGTCCGTTATTAGTGATGATGGAAAGAGGAATACCGTACCGACAAATGATATAGTTAAGAATGAATGTAGCAATCTATTTTCCAGTGACTTGTGTAAGAGGCACGACTTCAATCCATTTTGTGAAATACACTGTTGCAGTGATAATGAATGTGTCCATTGGAAGGAGGGTGAATCTTGCCTATGAGATCAAGTCCCGACTAACAAAAGGGCCAAGGAGTCACAATCGGTTGAAGTTCTTGTGTTGACGCATGAATAAGGTCTCCATGAAGTTGACATTGCTTACATTTCTTGACAAACTGATATGAGTCTTTTTTCATAGTGGGCCAATAATATCCAGTCCTGAAGAGTTTCTTGGCTAAGGTAGGACCACTTGAATGTGGACCACATATTCCTTCATGAACTTCATGTAATGCAATCTGAGCTTCGTCCCTTTCTAAACATCTAAGAAGAGTGCCATCTAGACCTTGACGGTATAGGATATCAACTAAAATGACATATCAAGAAGATTGGCAAATGAAAGTGCGGCGTTGGTTGTTGGATAAGTCAAGAGGAAGGGTGTTGTTACAAAGGTATGTGAAAATGGAACCGTATAAATGGGAATCAGGACCAATGAAACATATCATCTCAGTAGGAGTGATCTCATATGAGGGAACCAAAAGGTTATCCACCAAGAACTCATAGCGGGTTTCATTCAGCGATAGATCGATCAATAAGGCAATAGTAGCTATGCCATCTGCGGCTCGATTCTTCTCTCTTGGTATTTGCTCAAAGGTTATCTTTATGAAATATTGCTTGAATTCATCTACCATTTTCTTGTAAGGCATTAATTTTTCATCCTTTGTTTGGTAGTCATCGCTTGCTTGATGAATTACAAGTTGAGAGTCCCCAAAAACATGAAGTTCCTAGATCTTCCATTGAACTGCAATCCGTAATCTAGTTGTTAATGCCTCGTATTCTGCTATGTTATTAGTGAAAGGAAATGACAATTGGTATGATTTGGGAATGGAGTCTCCTTGAGGTGTGATGAAGAGGATGTCAGCTCCTGCACCATGCTTTGTGTATGAGCCGTCAAAGTATAGTTGCCATGGCTTTGTGTGTGATACCATCAAGATGGATTCATCTGGAAACTCTGAAGTTAAAGGAGTTTCATCTATCATGGGTGCGCTCGCTAACTGATCTGCAATAACTTGTCCCTTTATTGCCTTTTTGTCATATTCAATGTCGAATTCACTCAAGAACATCACCCATTTGGCTAGTCTGCCAGTAAGCGTCGCCTTATTGAGAAGATAATTCAATGGATCAATCCTTGCGACCAACTTAGTTTTATGAGTTAGCATGTAATGTCATAAATTTTGTAAAGCAAAAACCATAGCGAGACATATGCTCAATTGGTGTGTAGTTTATCTCATAACCAGCCAAAGTACAACTAATGTAATATATTGCCTTTTCTTTGCCCTCAACATCTTGTTGTGCTAAGAGTGCCCCCAATGTTGTTGATGTAGCTGATATGTAGAGTAACAGGGGTTGTTCTGGGACTGGTGGCATCAAGACTGGTGGATTCAGAAGATAATCTTTGAGTATCTAAAAAGCTTGTTGACAATTATCATCCAATTTGAATTTGATGTTTTTGTGTAGCAAGTGCTGAAAATGATGACATTTATCCGCAAGTTGTGCTATGAATCTTCGTATGGATTGGAGTCTTCCTTGTAAAGATCAAAGTTGACTGATATTTTGTGGTGGTGCATTTCTAAGATCGCTTTGACTTTTGCAGGATCAACTTCAATTCCTCTTTTTGAAACAATGTATCCAAGGAGCTTCTCGGAGGTTACTCCAAAGACACATTTTGTGGGATTTAGTCTCACTTTGTATTTTTCCAACCGATCAAAAAGGACTGAAAGGATGTCCAAATGTGTATCTAGGTCTATTCATTTTAGAGGTCATCAACATAATCTTATACAGTTACATGCATAAGATCATGAAAGATAGTAGTCATGGCTCATTGGTATGTAGCGTCAACATTCTTTAGCCCAAAGGGAATGACATTCCAGCAGAAAGTTCCCTAGGGACAAGTAAATGTTGTTTTGTGGTGATCCTCGGATGTGATTTTTATTTGATTGTAGCCAGAGAATCCGTCCATCAAAGATAACATTGCATGACCCACCGTGAGATCTACGATCAGGTCAATGTTTGGCAATGGAAAGTCATCCTTAGGACAAGCTTTATTAATGTCTCTGAAATCTGTGCATATTTTGATGCTGCGATCCAACTTGCTAACTAGTACCAAGTTGGAGATCCATTCAGGATAATTAAATGGGCGTATGAATCCGACATCCAACAATTTTTCAAGCTTTGCCTTGACTAATAATGCCACTTGTGGATGCATCTTTCTTAATTTCTGTTTCACTGGATTTGCCCCCGGTTTGACTATCAATTAATTCATTACTAAATCCAGATCCAGTCCAGGCATATCGGCGTAGGACCATGCAAAATTGATTTGTCGCTCTGTGAAGAAACTTATGAACTTTGGTTTTTCTCTCTCTGTTAGAGATTGTGCCAGGAATATGTTATGTGGAATCTCTTATGTACCAATGTTTGTTTTGATGGTCTCCTCTACCAACATGGATGATTTTTCTTCATATGATATCGGGAGAATGTCGAGCCTTCCATCTTTGGGTGCCTCAGAGAGGTTTTTACCCTCAGATACGTCCTTTCTTTTTACTTTTTTAGGATCAGACAGTGCCACAATGTGGTTTTCACCACAAAACCCATGATTTGTTTTTATTTTTACATTTTTGTGACTGGAAGACCCAACACCCTCACCAAAATATGCCATCCTGTTGATTTCTATAGTGTATCCAACCTTATGGTCCCCAAGCAGAAGATCATCTCGTATGCCTAAATAGTCGATAAAGGCTTCATTATTTTTGAATGTGTCGAATTGTACAGGTCCTTCATGGTCCCAGTCAATAAGTTGGTAGTGAACAAGGGGAAGACCTTCAATGTTTTCAAAGTCAGCGGGTGTTAGGATGCAAATAGAGTTATATTCCGGTATGTCAAGGTAGTTGTCAAGGTCATTGTTGGCACTCTCCTCATCTATCTCGATCGTGAACGAGTCCAAATTGTCATTAATAAAAGCACATTCTGGAACGAATGCCCTCATCCTTCATGATTTCGACCTAGAACCTAAAGAAAAAAATTGTTTATGATCCTCAGGGGTTGTTTCTTGACCAACTTTGAATTTTCTATGAAATTCCTCTTCTTCTGTGGGTTCACCTAGTTCTCTGAATGTCTCAGTGAGTTGATAGTCACTGGAGGATTTGTTTGAACCCCATTCCCATTCATTAGAATTGGTAGAATAGAGGTTCTCTTGTTGATCATTGGGAATCCTGATTTACAATGCTTCTTCTGATTTATGAGTGTTTACCTTGAAAGAGATGAAACCAAGCCCTTTTGAGTGCTGATTTTTAAATGTCAATTCTAGTTGCAAAGGTTGAGTGATACCTTCCTTTCTTAAGCCAAGAGGACTTTTACCATCGTACCCAAACTTTTGTAGGATCTTGAATCCTTTGCCATATTTTTCATATGGTATCTTGATGTGATCTTGTGTACCATCTTCAGGATCTTTGTAAAGCATTTTGTATAAGTCTTCTTCTTCCATTTCACCCCACTTTTGGAATATAGTAGAATCCCATTTTAGTGTAATGATAGACACCCATTTAGAAGGATGTGGTCGTCCATATTCTTTTGGTGAACTCATGACTTGTTGTAAGCACATGGTTTTATTTAGAGTGTATTCACCCATGCCTTTGTCCTAATATTTCCCTTTAAGTTCACCTTGCTTTGATGTTGAAGGTTTTAATGATTCAGGGTCAATATATGCAGAAGAGGGGATAGCTTCTCTATTAATTGGAATTATTGTCTCGGCTTTTGGCCTCAAGTTATTGCAGTATATAAATGGATTAGGATCACCATTAACTGTTACTTCAACTCCATTATGAGGAAAATTAATGCACTGATGGTATGTAGATGGGACTACTCTCAACTCATGAATCCATGGATGTCCTAGCAATATGTTGTATGTGAGATCAAGGTCTAGGACTTGACAAACCACATCCTTTGTAACTGGCCCTACTTTGAGAGGTAAGGTGACTGTGCCTTTGGATGAACGCTCTTCCTCATCATATGCCTTGATGGTGATTTTGTTTGTAGCATTCATAGCTTTATCTAAATATCCCAATTGTATTATTGTGTTCAAAGTATATATATTGAGACCAACTCCTCCATCTATCAGGACTCATTTTATTCGATGTTTATGTAGGAAGGCTTCAATGTGTAAAGGTGCATTATGTGGTTGTCTTACGGAGGCGTCATCAACTTCAGTGAATGTAAGGGAGTGCGAAATGGAAAGATATCCCACCATGGCTTGAAACTAGTCCACATTCAGATCAGTGGGGACAGAGATTTCTCTCAAAGTTTTATCAAGGATGGCTTTATGTGCGGGGGATATGCGTAAAAGCTCAAGGATGGAGATAAGTGTGGGCATCCTCCCTAACTGTTCTACCAGATCATACTCAGGTTTGGTTGTTGAGCAAGTGGTGGTTTTAGCTGGAGCACCTTGCAAGGTGACCTTACCTCGATGAGTTGTGACATTACATTCAGAGGTAGATTCAGAAGAAGGTACAATTCCTTTTAGGACAACTTTGGCTCTTTGGGTAGAACTTTCAGGTGTTTTGTCCTTTATGATAATAGTAGAGACATAATTGTCCATCGAAATGTGATTAACAGTTGAATCATAGTTATAGGATGCTTTGGTATAGTTGGCTTTCTCATCTGTGGCTTTTGTTTTTCCCTTGTCATGTTTCGGGAATGGTTCCTTAAACATCTCATGTTCTTGGTTGGATGTATGTCCTTCGATCTTAATGTCACCTCTATCAATAAGATATTGTATAATGTTCTTCAAGTGATGATAATTTCCTGTTTTATGTCCCTTGCTCTTATGATATTCATAGTACTCATCATCATTCCATCAATTTGGTTTGACTTTTGGCTCATATGGAGGATTGTCTGGAATTGTTATTATCTTGTTTGTCACTAGCTTCTTGAAGGCCGATTCAAGTGGTTCTCCTAATGGGGTGTATTTCCTTCTTGGTTTCGAAGTTGTTTGAGTATTCACTTGGTTGTTTGTAGAACTTGATCCAGAAAGAATGATTTTGGGTCTCACTGTATTAGCATCGACAACACCATCATTTATTGTGTTCTTGTACTTGTTCCAAAATCGTGACTTGTCTTTTCCTTTAAAGTCCTCTTTATTTTGTTTGAATATCTTAATGACTCCTTGCTCAATTAAGACCTTCTCTGTTGCTAAGCCTTTCTCAATGACATTCTTGAAGGTGGACAAACAAGCTTTTCTTAAGTCATAACCAATCTCTTTGTTGACATTTTGTGTGAACATCTCTACCATTTGTTTTTGTGGAATTTCACAAGAGCATTTGTTGGCTAAATTCCTCCATCTTTGTAAGAATGATGAAAATGATTCCCAATCCTTTTGTTTGGTGTTGCACAAAATGTTAACTGATATATCTGTCTCTATGTTGGATAAAAGCTTCTGCTAGATCACCCCATGACTTAATTCCGGGTGGAAGTTGGGAGAACCATTCCATATCTTGATCACCTAAGCTTTGTGGGAACAGTCTCATCAAGTATGTTTCTTCTACTACTACCTCAATGCAAGCTATGAAAAACTATCTTATATGTGCCTTAGGGTCTCCCTTGCCTCTATACTTATCAAACTTAGGTGTTACGAAGTGTGTAGAAAAAGGAGGCATTGGAATGCTTTTGTCAAATGGATAAAGGGCATATGTCTCTCACTGTGTAAGTTGGCTTTGGTGTATTTATGTCCTCCATTTTCTTTTGTAAGTCCTTTATTTGCTCTTCCAAATTGTTCTTAGGTGGAGACCAACTTCTTGGACCATATCCAATGCCCAAGCCACCGGGTGGAGGAGGAGCATACTACATGTATAGATGGTATTGATCATACACATGTTCATAAGGAGGAGGTCTATAATGATATTGTGTATGAGAACCACCTGGTATAGAGTCATAATGAGGAATGGAATGTCTGCTTTGTCCATGTATATCATATTCTACGGGCATTTCATGAGTTTTCTCTTGTGTGTTGCCCCCAAATTTGACACGGGGTTTCCTTGTGTCCAAATTTTGAGCATGTCTCTAGATATCCAATTGCTTTTGAGGTTGGTCCTTAGCATTGGTATACAATTGAGTGTATTTATTTGCATAAGACTTCCATAAGGGTCTGCGTAGATGAGTATCATAAGCTTGACCATGTGTATTTGGGACCTCAGGTTTTTGAAACAAGGATGATGGTGACTCAAGCACGAAACGTGGTCCTCTAGTACCTCCACTATTAGGTCTCCTTTGATCCATGTTGAGTTGGGTTTCTTGCATAGGTCAATTTTCCATTATTTGAGACATGTCAAAATCATGAGGTATCTTAGCTCCACTTTGTTCCATCACTTGTAGGAAATATTGTCTATCTCTTCTCGTTATTTCCTCAACCAATCTATTAAAAATGGGGATCCATGATGGAGTCTTCCACTTATGCTGAATGCACTGAAATGCTGTCCATATTGTCATTGTGTGTATCATTGTTGTTTGTATTATCCATGTTTTCAACATTTTGAGTGTTTCTATAGTGTCCATGTCAGGTAATGTGGTATGATCAGAATTGAAGAAGATATCATTGTCATACTCATAGGCACTCATGTTTGCGGACTCTTGAGCCTCTTTAGCTTCTCTCCTAGATTTTTTGGAACAACTTTCAACCATGAACTAGGTCATGACCAAGATGTGTGAGATTAGATGAAAATGGAAAGAGTATGGAAGAACAAGAGTCAGATGAAATCTAAATGAATCTGAGGTGTACTTGCAATGTCCAAAGTGTAACACCAAGTATGTATGTAGTAGAGTATGTGTGGCTTCCAAAGAGATGATAGTTTCTCTTGATGAGGTAAGTTGACCTTGACTCTAAGTAAGACCAAATGAGACCCAAAGGTGATAGACCTTGATGAGGGATTACTCAACAAAATGTTGTTGTATGTAGTGTGCTGACAAAGCAAGATGAGGAAAAGCAAGTGACCTTTTGACTCAAATTTAGACAAATGTGAATGTAATGCAAGATGTAAAGCAATGATGAACTTTGTGAGACCTAAAGATAGGCTGAATGCTAGATGAAACCCAGAGAAATAAATTAGGAAGCTCAAGAATTCTGAAAATGATTGCTCTTGTTTGTTGGACTGTAAATGTTTTTCAATACAAAACACAGACGTGCCTACATACTTCACAGACGCGGTTAAATGACACAGACGTGCTTAAACACTGCACAGATGCATTTCTAAGATTTTTGTAAATGCAGTTTGTTTATGATAACACAAACGTGTTTCTGTCCTACACAAACGTGGTTAAAGGACACAGATGTGGTTCTATCAGACATAGATGCGTTTCTAGAATCTAAGTGCAATTTTTCCAATTTATGAAGTTGTTGTTGTGACCAAATCCGAATTTTTGATTGTTTTTATAGTGACAAGAGGACACAATGTTTATGAGGAATCAATGTTTGTAGGTGTTTAGACTCAAAATGACTCCAAAGAAAGTGTTTTGTTTGATGTAAAAATGTTTTGCATACACTTGAAGACACAAAAGACACAATGATTTGATGTTTGATCTTGAATGTTTAAATGTTCAAAAGAAGACAAGCACAATTCTTATGGTTGGCCAGGACAATAGTTGTTGATCCCACATGGGGTTTCCCCCGAGGCTACGCTATTCAAAGCAGATACTTAGATGCTTGACCCCACTGGCTCCACCTTCGACACTCACTTCTCTAGGGCAGCCAAGCACCAGTCCCCATGAAAACTCCTCGTAGCGAACTTTGTATCTCTACTAAGAACCGTATGTGTGTGGGCCACTCTAGAGGTCCGACCTCCTACCCCAACAACTAGAAGGATTTTAGATTTTTAAAACAAAAAGGTGCTAGTTAGGGCATCCGCTCATGGGGCCACACATGCGTCACTTTCAGCTCTGTAAATACAGAAGGCTCCTAGCTGGTAGGGGTTACGCCCTACAATTGATCAAATAAATTTGATCAAATGGGTTTATGGGGAGACATAGTGTCAGTATGAACTAATCAACACATGTTACCCATGGCTTTCACCATGGATATAGTTATTTATAATGGTTTAGAAGAGGTGGGTTTTTCTCACTATCACTTGGGTTGTTATCTCCTCACTAGTAGTCCTAGTGACCACACGGGGAGACAGGCCCTCTAGAGATTAAACAAAAAGAGCCTATTGCTCATGACACAAAAGACATTGGTTCAATTTTAGTGCACCGATTGAAGTGTTTGGTAATTTATGAAAACAAGACACACAATAAAGATAAAAAACCCTTGCCAAAATTCTGCAACAAAGATTTGTTAGTAGTTTTACAATAATACCCCTCCTGCAAGCACACAAGTTAGGTATATTTTAGATCCAAAAGACTTTATGAAAAAAGGGGCCTTCAACAATGTGTTTCGCTTCAAGGACAATCTGCACCAATTTGTTAGCTAGATCACAAGATGTTAGCCCAAATAAACCAGATCTGAAATCAAAATGATGAAATAAAGCCCTAAAAACTGGAATAAAAACCAAAATTGCAAAATAAAAAACACAAATGCGATTGGCTCTGACGTGGTTAGAGGACATAGACACGGTTAGAGGACACAGACGTGGTTTCAACTCTCACAGACGCATTTCAGCAACATAGGCACGGTTAAAAGATGCACAGACACATTTCGGGAACACAGATGCAGATCTGCAACTTGAAAAATTGTAAACTGATGTTGAATACGCAGACGTGATTCCAGGGATCACAGACACGATAGAAAAGAAAAAACACAGTTCCAGTATGCGCATACGCGAAAATGTCAAAATATTGTCAGAAATGTTAGATCTGCAACTTCAAAAGCATAAAATCTGCAACCAAGATATTAAGTGCAAAAGGATAAGAGTCCCACCAAGCATGCCAAAATGTTTATGGTAAAAATGGAAACAACAATATTGAAAGACTAAAATAGATTCAACCATAAAGCCCTAGCCTAACAACAACAAAAATCCACCATAACATATGAAGATTACCTAAGACAATGTAAATCAACAAAATCACAAAGATTATACCATCACAATGTCTAATAGTGTTTGAATCTCCATTGATTTTGCTTGATATATTTGCTCTCAGATTTTATGTGTGCACAAGACCTCAACAAAGAACGGAAATGTGGTTGATAGCTAGATTGCATGTGAAAGTTCGAATGCTAGTCTAGGAGAGAATATAATGATTAGAATGCATAGTTGAGGGTTGATCATGAAGGAGAGTATCTTCTTATATAGAAGACATTGTAGGAAATGGAGGGATAAGATTAAGAGGTGTAAAAGATAGATGGTCGGCTAGGATTAGAGGGTAGGTAAAAGAAATAAGAAAATAATGAGAGGGTAGGTAGTGTAGGAATTAAGAGATGAATGACATGTGTCATGGGTAGAAAAGGCTAATGAATTAATTAAATAAATAAAGATTTATTTAATTAATAGAGGAAGTGGGATCAATTAAATAAATAAAAGTATTTATTTAATTTAGGAAAAAACAATTTAAATAAATAAATGTATTTATTTAAATGAGAAATAAGGCTAGAAGAGGGTAAACGAATTAATTAAATAAATAAAGATTTATTCAATTAATAGAAGAATTAGGCTTAAATAATAAAATTATTTATTTAATTAGATGGGACAATTTTAGGCGTCTACAGATACACCTCAACAAGAACTTGTACAAGAGAATGACGATGTAGCCACCATGAACCATGCCAAAGAAGTAATGGAAAACTCTTCTTCATTTATTCCATGACTTCCATCCTCAATGCCTGAACTAGATGCAATTAGGACAATCCTACATCTGAATAGTACAAACAACAATATTGTCCCTTGGCCACAAATCAGTTCATCACCTATCAATGAATACAATACAGAAGGTTTACTTACAATGGCATTCCCAACATTATTTCTTAATGAATTGGATTTACCACTTCAAGACAGAACAAAACATGTACATTTGCATGAACATGCTTTGCAATTGATAAAATATTATGATCAAAGATTTGGCCAGCATGTCCATTTCAGATATTATATCTACAATCTTATGATGAGGCATTGATCTCAACAATCAGCTATTGTTTTCATAAAAACAAATTTAGAAGATTCTCTTCCAGCCAATCTTTATGCCCTGAGGGAGCACTTACAGGAACACACCTTCAAATGAATTTCCAAACCACATCATGCGATATGCTGCCTCCTTGTGGGACACGTGCATTTTGGAGCAAATCGCGTAGGGATCTTACCACAATGATAGAATAGTTAGGACCACCAACACTTTTCTTTACGCTAAGCTCAGTTGATACAAAATGGCCCGACTCACATAAAATGCTTCCAAACACTCCCTCAAATACTTTACAACCCACTAGAAAACAATCCATTGAGAATTTAGTCAATAACCCACATATAACAGCTTTATACTTACATCTAAGATTTCAGATCTTTCGTGATGAAGTAATTGTCAACCTGTTGCATGCGATTGACCATTGGTACAGATATGAATGGCAACATTGAGGCTTTGCACACATTCATGATTTTCTATGGTTGCCACAAGTACCTAATATGGACAACCTTGATTGGACAGATCATGAAAGCATTGAATCAATTAAAACCTGCTTTGACCGATACATCACAACATGGAATCCACGCAGTGAAGTAGAGCGATCAAATAGGTAGTATAATCCTGCAATTCCAGATCCATGCCTCTCAAACACAGATGCCATTTTTAGATCTGATCCTTCCACAGACTACACTGAATTGGTGAATGTTGTTCAATGCCATACAAAGTGTTCAGAGTTTACTTGCTTGAAAAATAACAACGCAACTCTTGAATATCTTTTCAAATCACCTTGGATTGAACAACAAAACTCATCATTGACAATAGACCATAATAATAGCCCATCCTACAAACCAGCAAGGAAAGATAGTCATCTCAATGTTCACAACGCAACGATGCTAGCCATATGGAGGGCTAATGTTGATTGCCAGGCTGTCTGCTCAAAAAAGACTATTCTCCGATATTTTTAAATACGCATAAAAAACTGAACGCAAATCAAAGAGCTATATTGACATGTTAAAACAGATTGTTGTATCAACAAATTTAGAAGATACAATTCTCTTAGCATATCAGAGATTTATGATGGGTATTATTGTTGATAGGGACATTAGTGCTCAGGAAACTTGCCATATGTTGTTGAAACTCCCCTTGATCTCCTGCACACGTCAATTTGTCACCCTCAATGTTGGCAAAAATATCTTCCAGTGTATAATAAACTGTAATGAAGCTTCTCCGACATGCATTTCTTTCATTTTAGTTACATGAAAAGACTATCTGAGTTATCAAACCTAGCTTTGCTTCATTCAGCCCAACAATATACATACAACCAACAACGCAAAACAAGTAAATGATAGAAAAGAAAAGTAACAACGATTGTAAATGTCTTCCCCCAGTTCAAATCCTTACCTGCAGAAGATCACAGTACTTTTAAATCTTTCTGTTGGAGTGAATTGCTTTTGTACAAGTCTTTCCACAACATTCCTCTACACATAGGTACCTCAAGTGATGAAGTTATACTGAATTGGAAATAACTTCAAATCACTCATTACACCTGATGGCATGTAAAAGGAATTGAAGAACAATCCACTATTGAAAATAGTGAAGACCTGCACTTGCAAGATATTCCACAATCTACTGATCAGGAACTTTACGAATAGGAGTTCCTGTCACAAATGGGAGCTTCAAATAGCTTTGATGTTGCTACTCTTCCAATGCTTGGCAAATGTGATTATGACCTCCACTTTAATTGGAGTGAATCCATACCTAATGAATTCCTGCATAGCATAGCCTCTCAATTCGTTTCAATAGAAAAAAGACAATCAGTTGGCACCCTTGGCAACATTCACTCAAGTGCCCCTAATACTTTTGAGCTTGTAGCAAATAAAAAAATTGCACTTGATACTATAACCTCCCACACTGCACAAAATCTGAATAGCTCACCATTACGATTAATTATTCAAGGCATAACAGGTACCGGGAAATCATTTCTTATTGATTGTATACAGAAAAAGTTAAATTTCCATTTAGATCCAAAGCAATAGCCATTGCTTGTGCTAGCACCAACAGGTGTATCTGCATATAACATTCAAGCTACTACAATCCATGCTACCCACCACATACCTATTCAAGAATATCATCCTTTAACAGGGCATTCCTTATTAACTTTTAAAGAGAAATGCAAACATTTACGGTACATTTTGATTGATGAAATGAGATTCCTTAGCCCACAATTACTCATCAAGCTTGATAAAAAATAGCAACAAGCATTTACCACCAGATAAAGCGAACCATTTGCAGGCCTCTCAATTGTGTTGGTTGGTGATCTTGCACATCTACCCCCAGTTATAGACAAACCATTATATGCATCCCACTCAACAACACTCGCTTTATGACACTCCTTCACTGATGTTGTCACCTTAGATGTTTCTTTCTGTCAACAAGGTACATCCCCCTCACAGATGTAGTTCTGTGAGCTTTTTCTAAATGTACGCAATACAACACCATTGCAAATAGACTGGGAAACTCTACAGATGCGCTCAACCCATGCGTTGACACTTGATCAAAATAACCACTTCGACCAGAAAAAAACATTTGTTTGCAACCAATGCGGCTTCAAACTCACACAATATTAAAATGTTAAAGCAATTGCACTCACCCATTGCATGCGCAACAACAATCATCGCACATCACAAAGAAAAACGAACTCACCAAGATGAGCAACTCTCATTCAAAATTCTTCTTTCTATAGACCAACAAGTCACGCTCATTGCAAATTTATGGATAGAAGTTGGTCTTGTGAAGGGTTCTTTGGGACAAATCAAAATGATTGTCTATGATGCAGGTGTCATAACCCTCTTTTTAGACCTTCATTAGACTTGCTATTATTACTACTACTACTACCACTACCACCACCACCACCACCACCACCACCACTACTACTATTGAGCAATGTTAGTTAGAGATGAAAAATTTAATAAGGGTGGAATTAGTTTAAAAAGAGGAATTAATAAGTGGTGACTTGCACGTGAGGTCATAATTTATTTCCTCAATATTATAATTGAGCACATGGTGTAGGAAAAATAAGAAGATTCTAGAAATGAATTCAAATTCAGATTTTAAATGCATGGTCAAATGTAACTATCACTATGACAAGTTGTAAGGAATATGTCTTGCATGAAAATATTTTTGGGAAGGAATCTCAAATTCCAATGCATGGTCAAGTGTAACCCCACTATGACAACAATCATTTTGCATGAAATTAATTTTAAAATTTCTTATTTTCTCAATTTATTAATTTAGCACATGTCGTAGGAGGAAATAGAAGCTTCTAGAGGTAAAATTCAAATTCCATATTCTTGCATGTAACTCCTCCACTAAGTGATCAATCAATTTTGCATGAAACCAATTTTGGAAAAAGAACCACCATTTTCAATTAATTATCTTGATAGTGGAATTGGCGCATCTTTTCTATATAATGTATGCAAAGCTTTCAAAAAGGGAGTTCATAGTTGGGGATGAAAATAAATTTTCTAGAGTTCTTGTTCTTGTTGGTAGAAGTAGAATTTGGTAGTCACTTGTATAATAGGTTTCTTTTAAGTTTGGTTGAAGAATTTTTCATGAAGTTACAAGGAAAGATCTAAGAAGGATATCTAGAAGATTGGAGAGGATTCAACATCAAGCTTTGACAATCCAGGTTCTCCTCTCTTGCATTATCTCATTTACAGGTGTAAAATTTGTATTTTTAATATATAGATTTTCTCTCTCTGGAATCTTCATTTTTATAAAAAAATTGTCCATCTTAATTGTTTAGAAAGATTAATCAAAAGAAAATCTATTTTCATTAAACAAAAATAAAATTTTAAAAATAGTACATTGATAAAAGTTCTTTTCAAAAAAATGCATATGGAGATTTCTTTTTATATATTTAATTTGTTTTAGAGAAAAAGAAAGAAAAATCAGATCTTTGCTTTTGCTTTCTTGAATTTTAAAATCTAGAAAAAGGGATCTATGTAAAAACCAATCTTATTTTCCATATGTAATTATCTCTCTATGAATAAAGTTATCTTTTGTGAATATATGTTGATCATCTCTATATAAATCTTTTTTTTTTTTTTTTCTTCTTTTTTAATTACTTTCATGTGAATAAACCTATTTCTGTGAGCATATGATCACATGTGTATAAATATTACTTCTCTTATTTATTTATTTTCTGTGAATAAATATTCTCTCTATGAATATAAATTTATTCATCCGTGTATAGATTTTATTTTATTCTTTTTGTGAGCATAAAACATAAAATTGTTCCTCTATGTAAACATCTGTGAATATAATCTTCCTTATGTGTAAATAAATTTTACTCTCGCGTTCTTTGTGAATAATTTTATTTTATTTCTTTCTCTGAACATATACTTGATCATCTATTCAAGAAATTTTTTCATCTCCCTGGGAACATGTGTTTTTCTTTCTCCCTGAATAATATCACTTCTTTGAGAGAATATGAATTAATTTAATTGTTTTCCTATGAATATATACTTGATCATCTATTCAATAAATTTTTTACCTCCTTGGGAACATGTGTTTTTCTTTCTCCCTAAATAATATTATTTCTCTGAGAGTATGAATTAATTTAATTGTTTTCCTATGAACATATACTTGATCATCTATTCAATAAATTTTTTATCTCCCTCGAAACATGTGTT
Source organism: Cryptomeria japonica (assembly GCF_030272615.1). Lineage (NCBI taxonomy): Eukaryota > Viridiplantae > Streptophyta > Pinopsida > Cupressales > Cupressaceae > Cryptomeria > Cryptomeria japonica. The sequence goes on along the minus strand of NC_081405.1, from coordinate 132,309,887 downwards.
TTTCTTTCTCCCTGAATATATCACTTCTATGAGAAAATGAACTAATTTAATTGTATCTATTCAAGAAAATTTTTATGTCCCTGGGAACATGTTTTCTTCTTCTCCCTGAATAATATCACTTCTATGAGAAAAAAAATTAAAAATTAAAAATTATATCTTTCAGTGAATACATTATTTAATTCCTAAGTATATCTCTATTTTTTATTTTTTTTTATATATAAACCTAGATCAAATCAATATATACATAAATACATTAAAAAAAGAATATAAACATTTATATATAAACCTTTTAATAATTAATGTCAATTAAGTTTCAGACATGTAAAATTATTATGGCATCGCAATCATGTTATATCAATTGGTATAACTGATGTTATTTTTACAATTTTGTTTTTAATTTAATTATTTATAAATTATTAATATAATTGATATATTATATGTAGTTGACTATAATAAGTTTAGGCTATAAAATAATATTGGTATATGTTGTCTTAAAATTGGTACTAATTGATTATAAATAACATCTTGTCAATATGGTTTGCGTTGATTTGAGATGAGTGAATTAAATTATAATTTATTAATTGTTTAATGAATGAATTTTAATTTATTAGATCAATTTTTATATAGTTTGTTTACATCGTTAAAATTTAAAATTTTTATTTTTGAAATTAGTAATAATGAAAAAAAAAAGAGGAGGGGAGGCTTTATTTAAAGTAAAATACAATTAGGATTTACAATTAAAATTTATTTTTGTATATATACTAAGGGGTTTATTTAGTTAAAATTTATTCATTAGAATTTGGTAATTAAAATTTATTTATGTCAATAGAATTAATTTATACTTGAAATTTAATTTATAACCTACTCTTATAAGAAGGGATTTATTCTTCACTGTCTAGTAAAGTTTGTTTATTAAAGAGAAAAAAAAATTAAGAGGGGATTAAGAGGGAAAATGATATTTCACCAATGTTACACTTATTCTACACTATTGGTTCTTTTCTTCAAGTGTCTCTATTTAGTAGTACCTAGTAGTAAGAAGATTTTTCCAAGGCATATAATACATTTCAAATATCTAAGTTATTTGTTTATTTGTTTATTTATTTATTGGATTTCAAAGTACCTTTTTGTATATTTCAAAATAGTGCAAGTATTAAAGGTCAAAAGAATTTACCTACCAAGTAAATGAGTTTATGTATTTCAAGCAAAATTGATTTATGTTTAGTAAAAATTCTCCTCAATTCAAGAAGTTGAACATTGTACATACCTTTACGTGAGTTAGTTTTCAAGATACAAAGTATACAAGGCTATTGAGTGTAGACAAGCTTTAGAAGCACTCATGACTAGTAAAAAGAAGTAATCATATTTATATTGCAAATAAATGAATTTATTGACATTTAAACTTAGAGGAGAATTTCATAGTTAAATCTTCATATTGAATAGTATAATCTATTTGGAAGAACACTTGTATTAATTAAGATGTAAAGAAACCATAGTTTTTAGCAAATAGAAATGGAACCAAAATTGCTATTGTTTTGCAAGATATTACTAAAATAGACCTTATTATAATTTCTTTTTCATGGTTGTATTAGTATATTACTTTAGGAGCTTTACTTATATTGGTTAATTAGCAAATAATTAGGCTCTCTTCTAATTTGAAGTTCAAACTTTGGTACTTAAAAGTAATGTGGTTATTTGAAGCTTATTATTAAGTAATTTTTTTTTCCCTTCAACAAGTAAATGTTAATTTCTTTTCCAAAGTCTTGTTATTTAATCATTTAATTTTCTTTCAAACAATCTAGTACCTTTGAGGTATTAGGATTTATGCTTAAAGTGTAATGTACATTTTTATAAGCTATCTTATATAAGTATCATAGTTTTCAAACGAATAGTACTTTCATGCATTTAGTTCAAGTTTTAGAATTTTAATTATTATCATAGTTTTTCCAAAGTAGATGATTTGATTGTGTTACTTTCAGTCACGCAAAGATTTATATCTTATTTTTAATTTCAAGCAATAATTCCTTGTATATTATGGTTCTTTTTCATGGTTGTAATAGTATATTACTTTACTTAAGATTCATAAATTCAAAGTTAAAATTCCTAGTTAGGAAACTAAACAAGAGGAGTTGAAACCAAAAACCTTAGCAACGTTTGGTATCTATGGTGCCTCTGGGTCACGCTTACGAGTAATGTCATCGTGTTGAACTATTGCACTTAACGCCTAATAAAGCTGCAACAACATCTGTGGCATCGTCCCTCTAAATCGTCGGGGAGAAATAAGGGTCATTTGGAAGTTAAATCCAAGGGTCGGGTAATCCCCCTTGGATCAATAATCTAAAAAGATAAAATCTAAAATGAATTTACATCCGCTCAGTTAAACCTCAGAAAACCCCATTAGGGTTTGGTTGTGTGTTATGATTTTTGGAAATTTATTTTATCTTGGTGATTTCAATGATTGATAATGGATTAAGGGTGATGTATTTAATAGAAAATAGGACTTAGTTATCTTAGGCCACAAGCGAAAGGCCACCTTGAGCCTTTTTGCTATAGAGCCACCATCATGGGTAGCAACCACAGAGAAACTGTCTGGGACATTGACCCTTGCGTACCCACCAAACAGTTTACATTAAACCATAGTTAGAAACCAAAACTACATACTTTACGCCTTGATCCCATGCCGAAACAGGTATGTAGGTAGTCTAGGGACAGAGTTGTCCCTTGTACTCAGGCGTTCAAGGATGGGGGTTAGGATTTGGTTATGGGTGAGTAGTTGGTTCTTGAAGCTCCTTGGTCTTTTAATCAAATGGTGCAAATAATAATTGAAATGCTAAAATTAATTTAATGCATACTCAGAAGGAATCCCATATGGATTCACTTGACTTCCCGAGGCTTTAGGCTGAATTTTGAGGCGAAACTCAAGATTGTTTATGTAATTATTTTTATACTCCTAAGGACGACGACCTCAGTGCACTCCTAATAGGGGAATGTAGTATTTAGAGAGTAGCTCAGGACTTGGATGGTCCTGATGAGTCTAAAGTCTCTTGCCAGAGCATATCCTATTCTTATGAATAGATGCCTATCCCGTTTGGGTAGATGCCTATCTATAATTGGATAGATGAAACCTTCTGTTCCATATGGACAGATGCCTAACCCGTATCGTTAGATGCCTAGTCCCGAATGGATAGATGCCTAACCCGTATGGTTAGATGGTCATTCCAGTTGGATGGATTCCTATCCCGTTTGGATAGATGTACTTGAGTATGTGATTGAATCAAACACAATTAAGAATAAGTAAGAATAAGAAATCAATATTTTTATATCAAAAAAAAAAATCAATTGAAATTTTGGGTTAAGTGTAGTGGGCTATTACAACAGGTTCTAAACCACCAGATCTACCTAAATATGTTGTTGTCCTCTTCCAACATTACACTGGACCACCATGGGATGCTGCAAATCCAAAACATGTTCCCATTCCACCAATTACTAGAGGAAACCGCACACATATTCCACTAACAATGGCATGGGGTATTATTATTCACAAATCACAGGGTCTGACACTAGACTTTGCTACAATTGACACTGGTAAAATAGAGAAACAAGGTCTTACGTTTACAACATTGTCTCGAGTAAAATCAATTGAACACCTCTGAATTAACCTCCCTTTCACTTACCAGAGGTACTCAAGTGGTCCATCAACCATTTCAAGAAAGAATGAAGAAGCTCATTTGCTGAAGCTTTCTCAAATCACAAAAGAAAATTACTTACAAAAAAATCCAACATGGGTACTGCAACCACAACGTCAATCCCCTTTTGCATACCATATGTCTTCTTTCATTCATTGCCACACATTATAACTCTTGAATCTTGCAGGGTCAGCAAGAAATGTAAAAGATTGCATCGCAACAAGAACTTGCCTTTCTCATTGCTATTCACATTCAAAAAAATATAGGTTCGCACATCACATCCACTAACACTTCACATTGTTTTCCTTGCTTCTATTTACCCTCTTTCTAATGGTTACTCCCTACAATTATAGTATCTCATATATTACTAAAACTTCTCTTGTGTTCTTCTACTTGCAGGCCATCAAAGAAGACATCATTTTAAACCACACATGCTACAAGGGTATCTCAATCTCTTTGACCTTTGCATTCGATGATGCTAACTTCTATTTGTACTATCCATCTTGTTTGCAGATTTCGCAACCACCAGAAAGGTTTACCAAACAAATTGTCCACCATACTTTCAAAAATTGTAAGTACCTTCCTTTCCTATTCTTTTCAATCTCCAAGTTTTATCACTTTCAATTATTTAATGGACTTATAATATTCTAATAGAATGTTATTTATTGCAGGTACGCAATGACAACTTAAAATCAGTCTACAAAACCAAGCAAAGACATACAAAACAATAAAACATCAACAACTACTCAATGCTTTGATTCAATTTTGTGACCAACATTTTACATAACATCAATTCTATACTTCACAAATATATACATCAAATGACTGCATAACATGCTGCCAATGCCAGCATGGGGGTTGGAGGGTGGCTAACTTATATTTTATGGGACCAACACATTAAATTGGTTGGGTTTTATATAGTCTAAAATAGAAAACATTTGTAATAACTACTTTATTTTTCTCTTTCATATTGTACATCATGTTGCGTTCAACAACATGGGGGTTGGCGGGTGGTTAACTTCATATTTTGGGAACAACTGAAAACATTGGTTGGGTTATGTACAGTTACATATTTACATATATATATATAAAGATTACACTTTTCTAATCCTTTCATTCATTGCAAATTTCCTTTAATTGCTTTCTTTCTCTCTCTATGATGCCTTTACAATCACACCTATCGGCCTCCTGTTATAGGCACCCCCCCTGCAACTGCTAGTTTTATTAAATTGGAGTCTATAAGATTTGGCTATGCAGATAGCCATCGAAGATCTAGAAGCCTAATGGAAATCACAATGAAATGTGAAGACCATTGTGACAAGATTAAATTGTATTCCTATCGATGATTGTGAATATACAATGATGATAGAATCTACCATGAATTGAAATTACAAAGGGAACCCGTTAGTTATATAGGTCAAGGTGAGAAATATGATATCATAAGATTATAACAAGTGTCTTAATCTTATGATATGAGACATAAAGAAATAAGTATCTCATATGTATCACAAGTAAACTTAAATGATAAGGTGTGAAAGGAACCTAATAGTGAAACTAGTTAGATAATATCCCTATTCACACTAACACCCCCCTTCTTAAGTGCAACTTAGGGAGAGCGAGAAAACTTGCAAGGATACAATGATGGGTCCTAGATACAAGGCCATGTTAACGTACCCATGTAAAAATACAATTTCTCATAAATGGAGAAAAGGAGAGAATAGAGGATATGCAAGAAAGTGAAAGAAGGAAGAGGACTCGATATGACCCCCAAGGGCTACTTGTACCACCAATATATAATCAACGACCCCTCCATAAGAAGGAAAAACAAAGACTATGTAGCCCCCTTTCCACCGCCCATGCCCTCCTCCCCCCTCTCCCCCACCCCAAAATATACACTCTATTGTAAAAATGATAAGTGCTAGTAGACAAATGATAATTCAATGGCTTTAAACAACATTCATCCCTTTGGGAATAAATAAAACAAGTACAGATGCAAGGAAGAATTCCCATTCTAAATAGGAATCAAATGGAAGAAAACTCAATATATATGGAGTCTCTAGTAATTGCTCAAGTATCTCCGTGTTGATGTCAAAAGTTGCTCCTTCCAAATTAGGCATTCTAGGCCACATTGTTAAAAATGATAATTTAGAACCTAGTGTAGATGGATGTAGAACATTTTCCAAAGACACTTGTGTCTCATGTAAATGCTCGTCAAAGGTCTCTACATCAATGTCAGAGTATGACAAATGATGAGGTAGAGATCAAACAAGAGTGTCTAAATTATCCCCCATTTGAAGAAGATGATGCAACTCCATGCAAAGTAACATCAAAGAGGAGACGACTATCCTCAATAGTGTCTCCCAATTTTATAATATGAGACTGCACAAACAATTCTAAAGTACCTTTCAAGAAGTCATCCCAAGTCATTGTATTTGAAATATGATGGATATCTTGCTACACTAAATCATAAGAAGCCTATATGTAGCAACACAAGTATTATCAGAAGCAATAGTAGGTGAGGATGTGATCTCAATAGGAGGAGGAGAAGTAAGAAGAGAATTCTCTTTGTCATTTTGAAATTCAAGATATTCACTATATTCAAGCTCCTTTAAAGTATCATCATTAAAGGGTATATTATCTACATCATCAAGGGTATCCAAAGATCTCCCAAATATTAGTCCAAAGTGTTGGCGAGTACTGATTTTTTTATATCTCCACAAGAATATCAATACTAGTAGTTGTACCAATCAATCCTATGATGATACAATCATCATTACTACCCCAAAGTGAGTTCTTCCAAGGTGTCTCTAATTCAATTAGGATTCCATAAAGATATCAAAAGTTTAAGCCACTAAAATGTGTCAAATGTCTTTCTATCAAGACTCATAATTATTAATTGTCAAAATTCCCACAAAAATATATATAAAAAAAACCCAAGATTATAACAAAAATATACTCCTCAAATGATTAAATTAGATATCAATACATGACAAGCAACTAAAATGAAATGATTTAATCAAAGTAAAACTTTCTCAAGTGTCAACGTGCCCAAGTATTCCGTTATGAATGCAAATATAGAAAAACTTGAATAAAATATACCTAGAGCTAAAGCTAGAAAAAATCATGGATTTCTTGATAAATCTCTTTAATAACTTTCAACAACACAAGAATTGCAAAAATTAGAGTATGAGATTGAAAGTCAAAAAAGAAAATCCGAATTCAATTAAAAGTAAATTTTACCAATCACAAGTTCTGATAATAAAAATTGCACCATTAAAAGTATACAGAACTAGTTTTCCAATTATATTTGTTTGCAAAAATCTAACTTTAGCATCAAAAGTTATGATTTGAAAAAAACAACTGAATTTAGCAAAAAAGAATGCTAAAAATCAAATTCATCTAAAATAGGCATACTTCTCAAAGTAAAAACATGGGGTTTAGGGCCTTCTAAATGTAATGGCAACACTTGTTTGGGTTAAAAAAGTTTCCATAATTTACTTTTTTTCAAACCCCAATTTACTATTGTATCCTATGGTAGCTAACTTGAGTGAAATAAAATCCAAATGACTTTTTTTGGATGTTCTAAACTCAATGGCGATCTTAGATTGGCAACAACAAGCTTTAAAATAAATTTATACTACAAAGCCGCAATGAAAAAACCCTCAAATCTAATATTTTTTTTGTTATTTATTCTCTAAATCATCATTCGAAGCAAGGGAAGAAAATGCTCAACTTTTCAAGATCTACCAAGCATTGCACTCAAAATCTTTAAAAAGACTAACCAAAGGCACCCAACCTACTTTGATACTATGTCTAACATTTGGCTATGGAGAAAGCCACCCAATATTTAGAGACCCAATGGAAAGCACAATGAAATGAGAAGATCAATATGACAAGAATAATTGTATACATATCAATGAATGCAAATATATAATGATGATAGAATCTACAATAGATTGAAATTATAAAGGAAACCCCTTGGTTATACAGGCCAAGGTAGGACATTGGATATCATAGTATTGTGACAAGTGTTTTAATCTTATGATATGAGACATAAAGTGACTTAAATGATAAGGTGTGAAAGGGACCTAATAGTGGAACTAGTCAAGTAATATATTTTTTCACACCAACAAAATTAATTTAAATCTACACATTGTAAAAACATGAGAATGAAGAATCACTAGAATCCATAAATAATTTAAATTTAACAAAAATATATAATAAAAAACAATGAATTTTTTTTTATCTAATTTATATTTATTTACCTCATAAATTACTCAAAAAATATTGTATTTGTGCAAATTATAATGTCTTTCACCAATAGTGCATTCGTATTCAAATATAATTTTATTAAATTGCATCATGTTTAGAGCTTTATTCTCATTTGACATTGGCTTTGTTTGATTAACATTACAATTTAATTCTCACTATTATTAATTAGGTTATTTCATTTTAAGTTTGAAAACGGTCCAACAATTTCATCTCTAGTCTATCTACTAATTTCATTGTTATTTTTTATTATATTATTAATAATAGCAAGTTAATTATTTGAACTACACTACTTTAAACTAACATACTACACATCTCACTATGAAGCAATGTGTCACTTGTTATTTATGTTTTTTTATGGAATAATTTTGTTTATTTGGATGAAAGATTGCATTCGTAATGATTTTAAAAATTTGTAGGAAGATTTTATGCAGATTTGTTATGATTATATATTGTGTTTTGACTATTGATCATGGACTAAAGTCTTCATGGTGAGATCCTTATAAACTTAGATTTGATCAAAGGAACGTTGTTTAAATATTTGTGAAAAGAAAATAATTTGGAATTGTGGATTATGCAATTTTGTATTGCCTTTATATTATGATTGATCAAGATATAGTATTTCAGTCAAATCAATCCCTACTAATATAGTTGAAATTGAGTTTGATTCTTAAAACAAATGTCTATCGAATATAAATGTAATGAATGTCTATCTAATACAATTAAAAAAATCTTAAATAATTATTTATAATTAATATTAAATTAAAAATTGAAATAATTTAAGGGTGCATGTGTAGCCGAGTTGGTGTGAAGGCGATTTGTGAGGCATAGTGTTAGGCTAATGATCTCAGTGCTACGCATCAACTTTGGTTCTATTCTCACTAGTGTTAACATAAACCCTTTTAAGGGTGCATGTATAGACGAGTTGGTGTGAAGGCAAGTCATGAGGCATAGTGTTAGGCTAATGATCCCAATGCTACGCATCAACTCCTGTTCGATTCTTGGTAGTGTTATCATAAACCCTTTTAGGCCTATTAAGGGGCATGGCTGGGTTCAATCTAGCTCTTCTTCTTAGCTTAAGGAGATTTGGAAGCCAGCCTCGAAGGGATGGTGGAAGATTAAATTTGATGGTGCATCTAAAGGTAATCCTGGACCATTTGGTGCAGGATTCATTGTTCAGGATTGGAAGGGGGATGTGGTAGCAATGGGAGCACAAAAACTTGACCCGAGAACTAATAATATTGTTGAAGCTTCAACTGCATTGATTACAGTCAGATTTTGTAGGAAGTTAGGTGTTTGAAGGTTGCATCTGAAGGGGGATTCTTTGACAATTATTCAGGCAATAATGAAGGGTAGTATCAAGGCATGGCATCTACAGAATTCAATTTTCAGAATTGTGGAAGAATTAAATAATTTTGAAGACTTCAAAGTGAGTCATGTCAGAAGATCGAGAAAATTGGAGACGAACATCCTCTCAAAATGGGCTTTAACCTTTAATGAAATTGGTGACTTGAGATTCGAGGACTTTTAACAAATTAACATTGAGGAGTTTTAAATTTTTTGGAAATAACCAAAGATTATGCAATATTTATTTTGTACACTCCGAGTACAAATAAAGAAGTAGTATTGTGTTATTTGGTGGCGGGTAATTATGATGTGCAAAGTCTTTAATGACAAAGCTTGAGTTGAGAGGAGTTGGCTTTAATTGCCTATCACTTTTATTTTGTGTTGTTCGAAGCTAAATATGAAGTGGAGGCGGAGCAGAGTGGTTGAGACTCTTTGTAGAAGTGGTGTCTCTGAGAATTTTTGAAGGTGGTGGTGGTGTGAGGGGTGAAATAATGGAAGCAAATTTCACCCTATGAAAACGTAAACAACTATGTCCATGTTTTGTGGGGATTTAACAGTGAGGAGGCTATGGGGTTTATTCAATTTTTGGGATGAACATTAAGCACTGTGCATTTTTCTCATTATGGGCAAGGCTTTTGATGGGGTGAAGCATAGGTACAAGATGAGGATGGATGTATATTCTCTGATTATGGCGTGGGGCTTGGAATTTGGTGATGAAACTAGAACAATAAGGTGGGTCATGGAAGCTCTGGTCCCTAAAGTTTTCCTAGAGAAAATGGAATCTTTTCTGGAGTGGACGGTACCTTGGCAAGGGTTTGACATTGGAGAATGTGTGGAGAATGATGAACAGAGGATTAAGGGAGTAATAATTCCTTTTGTGATATGGCCGTGAGGACAATCTAAATTCCATCATAAGGTAGAAGTAAGACAGGGGTGGGAAGCCTTGAAGCTCTTGTTGTAGATTAAAGAGTTGGATACCATAATAGAAAGAACCAAGGCCTAAGTAGAGGGTACAAGGAGAAGGGTTCTACATCTAAGAAAGCTGAGAGCGAGTGCAAAGTCAGGTGGTGAAGCGATCTCTTCAAATAAAAGTTAATGTCACGATGAGTCTATGGAAATTTTGATTTCTAGTGAGTTTTGTCTTTAACTTTTTAGTTTGTTTGTTCTGTAATTCAGTTATGGTTGTTATACTATGTGGTCCCGGGGGGATGGGTTTGGTTTGCATGTCGTAGATTTTATTTCGAATGATTCAAATTTGTTTTAGTTTGATCTATTGGGGATGCCTCTTTTTGGCCAATGTGGATGTTTTTGGGGAAGATGACATGTTGTACTCAGACAATATATATCTCTTTTTGAATATTAATAAATACAATATTATTATCAAACAAACAAAAAAAAATGAAATAACTTTGTTAAAATGCATACTTTTATAAAAAAAATTAAAATTAATTGTTAATTACAACAAAGGAATTCTATTTATGAGAGGGAGCAAGTTGCCTTTCAAGATCAACAAGAAAAGACATTCTAGTAATGCAAGATATTTTCAAAACAATCTAGTTAGTAGATAGTTTTGACACCATTTTCATGTATGCAATCTTGAGTTAAATGTGACCTATATTAGACATGATTAATATTTTTCATTGGAGAGGCCCAAGACCGATGATTAGCACACTATGCTCAAATTATGATACACAAGCATAGAGTCAATCATTGGCTTATTATAAGTATTTGTGAATAACTTTATACCACAAAACCCTCATAATAGCAAAGCACATGCATCCATTTGGATGCATGTCTTGTTTATGTTTTCACATGTTGTATGCATCTATACTAAGGCACTTGCAACTACAACATCCAACTAAAACCTCCTTTCCCATATGCTTTGATGGATGTCCATGTAGAAAATTGGAGAGCATAAATTGATATATTTTATATATCTCAATAAATAGATCCAAATATCAATAAATAAATGCATGTATGGAGAGATGTGTCCCTTATAGGAGACATTCTTATACATGACAACTATGATTAAATATTGTTTATATTTTTAACACCGCCCATAAACTTTATTTTATCACACAACTTAACTGGATGATGGGGGCCACCTATAACAAATAGGTTTGTTAGCAACCCATGTGCAAATGAAGAACATTCAACATCATTGCCTTCAAAATATATATTGTTTTATCCTTGTTTTTAACTCCATTGATTTCTTTTGTCCATCATTATCCATCATAAGATGTCTTTCATGGTTATGTCAATAAAGAAGATGAAGCATTTCCAAATATTTTTGCAATAAAAACCTTCACATATACCAATAAAGAAGGTGAAGCATTCCCAAAGTTCTTTGCAATCAAAACCTTTACAGATTTAACAATGATCAATACTACAACTTTTAGATTCAACAATGATATTTGCAAATAATATTACAACCATTCAACATTGATCTTTTTGATCAATAATACAATATTTTAGACTCAACAATGAGCTTTGTGATCAATGTTACAACCATTCAACAATTATTTATGTGATCAATGGTAATTATTCTACATTTATGAGTGCTCCAACTTCAAATCTTGCACCACCACATAGATAGAATCGAAGTAGTTCTGATAGTAGTAAATAATATGTAGATTAATTTATATGGTTTATAGAATAATTTAACCTAAATCATGATCATTATTTTGTTTGACATGGGAATTTTTATGCTTGTACAAAATTTTGAACATATTTGTGACCTCTTGCCAATTAAATATGCCAATCTATCTCCAAACCATCGATATACTATCTTTTAAAAGTTGTCTTCCACTTCCTAGTCTAATAAAATTTCTTAGAATGGTTCTTTAATCCACAAATAGTACAAGGATGAAGATCCCAACATGTTTCCATTTTATGTACTTGCCTATGACAATGAGAACATTTCATATAGTGTATTCCTTGAGTTGGTTTGTGTGAACTTACAATACTTACAACAACATTTTTATTTCTTTTGCAGGTAACATATCCAAGGCCTTCATTTTTTGGCCTAGTCTTTGTTCAATTCACTCTATAATTCTTTGTCCATATTTTCTTAGAAACCTTTTCCTTCGTATCTCATTTTTTCATTATCTTAAAACCAACATTCATTGAAAAATATCTGAGTTTATAATTATTCTTACAACTAGCAAGAATTGAAGATTTTTATATATATTGTTATCTACAACTGTACACCTTTTATCAAAACAACCTTGAACTATATCACATGATTCAACAATTGAATAAAACAAATCATTTGTATCACATGAAACAATGCATAGTGTACCTATTTATACTCTAGACATTGATTTTCCTTTGCATATGTTTCAAGTAATTTATTGAAAAAAATAACTTCTTCTCTTAATTTTGATATTTCTTTGTATTGTGACCTATTTTCCTCTTCTTCTTTTTTTCCTTTTTTTTTCTTTTTTTTTAATGTAGTTCATTTTCCAAAATATCTTTCACATTCATTAAATTTCATGTTTCTTTCTTTTTCCTTTTACCACTCTTTCAAATTGAAAACAAATGACTTCAATTTACTTTGTTTAAACACTTGATTATGATTTGATCAACTACTATGATTTACCACTATCACATGGCTGCCTCGTGTACCTTCAATTAGAAAAGATCTACCATTAATTTTGTATGTCTTCATATGGGCTTTAACAAGTACAACAAATTTGATCAAATGTATTCCATATTGTGATCTTTCTAATCTTTGAGTCTCTTCCATGATCTTCTTAAGGTTTCTTATAATGTTTCAAAACTAAAAAGATAATGATTTATGTCCTTCAATTGATCATTTGTTTCTAACATTTTACTCAAACAATCTATCAATATCATATTTTTTTACCTCGATGATTAAAAATAAAGGTTATTATAATATCTTTATTACAATATGAAATTGCAATGTGTAGAAACTATCCAAAATATTTATTAAGGTGCTAATATATGCATTCTAATAATTATATAGTATACAAAACTTAAATTAATTTGTGTATTTATTATCTAAATGGTATACATACTAGCAATTTCACGTAAACCGCCCGCAATGGGGAGGCGATAGGTGGGCACTACAATTTGTGGGAGTTGATTAGCATTTGTAGTTGTAATAGGAAGAGTGTACACGTATAGAGATGTGCAAAAATTCAAGTTGTTTTGATTGGGTAGGAACTGTATGTTCTGCCAATGGTTCTCCACACTCCTTGGTCAATTGAAGAAGAGAAAGATAGTTACGTAGCTTGGCCAAGTGCATAATGTAGAGGTAATTAATTATAAATGATAATGAAAATTAAAATATTGTATATGTCATCTGAAGGAAAACATATTTGGCGATTGAAGTTGTAGTGAATGTGCAAAATTCGTAGTCCTTGTTGATGGTTCCCCACCGTCATTTAGGTGTAATAGGTATAGTGTACTAGTATAGAGTTATGGAATGATTTAATGTATATATAACAAAATTTGCATCAAAAGTTTACATATACAAAAATGTAAGAGTCTATATCAAGGAGTGTTCACTGCAATTTTCAAGAAATGTCACTGAAAGTGATCTTCATCTGAGAAAAATGGTTGTTATAACATGTGCAGTGAATTCTTCCATCGCATCAACCGTGCTCATCTCTAGAGTAGCTAAAACCACTTCTACATCCTTATATGCCTGTTGCAGGATGCCCACTCTGGGTCTCAACAAGTTCTTTAGCTGCTTCAGGGATTGGAGTCTCTTAGCATGTTCAAAATCATAAATATCTAATTGATTTTGTAAATCATCGACTGATTTGCCAAAAGCTAAGGCTGAATCTTGTAAAGGTATGTATATAGTACATATATTTTCTAGTTCCCATTTTGTCTCTTCTCACCTCTTAATTAAATCAGTATAGAAAAATGAAACATTAGATGTATAGGCTAGTATCCTACCTCCCGTTTCAATAGAAATTCTCAAAAGATCTTTATTCAAAGATAAAACAATCTTCCCTAGATCAATATCTTTCATTATGTGCTCTCCTCTTTTCTTTCTGTAGTTTTTCTCAGCAAAAGTCTGAGCAACTTCTTCAAGGGACTTCAGTTGGTCAGAAGCATCGGAAACCAACTAGCCAAGCTTGCCAATAGGATTTGACAAGTTTCCAATGTCAGTCTCTGGTAGAAGACTGGACAAAATTTCAACGATGGTTTGAATTGTTTCTGCTTCCTTCTTCTGCTCTTTTAATCTTTTCTTCTAATCTCTAGATTGCATCTGTAGTCACATAAATCTGTCCACTTAATTAAATGAATACTTAGTATTTATTTGATTATTTAACCATCAATTAATGAATTAATTAAATTAATATTTAATTAATTCATCTTAACCCTCTTCTCCTATTAATTAAATAAATTATTCAATTTATTTGATTTAATTCACTTAACCAAATTCAGACCATTAATTAAATAAATAAATCATATTTGTTTAATTAAATCTTATCTCACATTTAAATAAATTAATATTTATTTAAATCCCCCAAAATCCCACCTCTCACATTTAAATAAATTAACATTTATTTAAATCACCTTTATCCTCTACCCACTTGCATTTTCCTACAAATGCAAGTTGCACAATTATTTTAAATAAATAATTTATTTAAATCACCTTTATCCTCCACCCACTTGTATTTTCCTACAAAAGCAAGTTGCACAACTATTTTAAATAAATTATTTATTTAAAATCCTATTTATCCTCACCCACTTGAAACCTTTAATGGTTTCCCTTAAAGTATTCAAACTTGATGGCTTTAAGGTCTTCAAACTTGATGGCTTCCTTCTATAGTCTTCTTAAGACTTTAATGGTTTTCCTTAAAGTCTTCAAGCCTTTAATGGTTTCCCTCAAAGTCTTCAAGCATTTTAATGCTTTATCTTCATTTTTCTCATTTAAATAAATTAATATTTATTTGAATATTTATCCAAATGCAAATTACACCATTTAATTGAAATAAATGATTTTATTTTAATTGAAAATACCAAAATTTCTCCCACTTGCATTTTCCTACAAAATCCACTTGCATGCCTAAACCCCTTCTAGAATTTTCTAATCACTTCTAAATAACCTAACCCCTTCTCTAAACTTTGTCACATTCCTAAGCAAAAGGGAAGTCACTTCTCAAACCCTCAAAGTCTTTGATAACCATTAAAGGCTTTCAACCTTCAACCACTAAATGGCTCAAAGTCTTTGATAACCATTAAAGGCTTTCAACCTTCAACCACTAAATGGCTCAAAGTCTTTGATAACCATTGAAGGCTTTCAACCTTCAACCGCTTAATCCCCAAAGTCTCCAATAACCATTAATGGTTACCTCAAACCCTCCCACATGGTTAAAACATTTGTTTTGACTCAACCTCTACCCAACCCAAAGGTCTCATCAGGCCATTAATGCTTTGACCATGATTATCTCTTAAACATTTGCACAAAGGTTTATCCTTGGATTAACTCTTAATCCAGTGGGCAATCTTAATTTGGACTTGACCCTTAGCCTCTAGATAACCATGAGGTCTTCTCAGGCCTTTAATGCCTCCAACCTCTTTTCTCAACCCAATCCTATGTTGACACTTGTCACCATTTTATTGGTGCCAATTGTGCACATGGATCCCCAACTTTCAAACTTGGCCCTTGATTAAACCATTCAATCTTAACCCTTCATTTCCCCATTTCTTCTATAAATAGAACCCTTATCCTTAAGCAAAGGAAGCATTAGAGTATTGTTGTTATACTGGCATTAGCATAGAGCTTTCTCATAGCATCACTATCTACACTTGCATAGCATTTGCTTATCATATTCAACTATCTTGAATCTCCATATGGCATCCATGGCTAGTGCTAAAAGCTGAGAGCTACACTCATTTGGGACTTGGAGAGGAGAGGAACAAGGGAGGAGCAACTATGAGCATCTTGATTAGCTATTTTATTCTATGTTTATATGCTTTCTATTTCATGCTTAATATCTCTCTTGATATGCTTGTTTAGGATAATCTTTTGTTGCTAACACTAATGTTTGTTTCTTGTGCTCTTGTGTGTGTTGCCATCAAACAGATTTTCTAATCCTTTTTGTAGAGCATCAGCATCAATGGTGCAATCTCCATGAGTTTAGATTCACTCATATTTTATACATATATAGGACCTTCGATGCCTATTGAGTCATCTTTATCATCAATTTGTTGCTTGACTATTGCTTTTTCTTTTTCAGCAAGTCTTTTCTCCTCAATTTTCTCTTTTTGTTGTTCCTTTTCCTGTTCAGATGCCTTCACTTCAACCTTTTTCTCAAGTTTCTCCTGAGTAGCCATTGTAATTGGTGTTAATTGAGTTTTCACTTGGTGATCTTTTTTCGGTGGAGGTGGAATATCCACACTTGGTTAAATTACCGATACTTCAACTGCTTTTACTTGTGTAACAATAATAACCGGTGGCTGCCATGGTTGCAGAACTGGTTCAATAATATTACCAGATAAATCAATGGTGTCCTAAATATCATCAACAAAGATAACTGATAGAGAAGTTGTGTCATCCTTATGCTTGATAGGATAGACAATATCTGGTGCAATAATTTCTTCTTCGTCTAACTTCGATTGTTCTCTAGTCTTTGTTTGATCAGTCTGATGAGACTTTATCTGCATATGAATCCATTGAATATTTCTAGCTATCTAATGACTCTCAACTTCAACAGATTGCACCTTTCCATTCATTAACATCAATCTTCTTTCCTTAAAATGAAATTGTCCTTTGAAATTATCAATCAATGCAGCTAATTCATCTCTAGACAATTCAGGAAAATATTGAATGAAAATATTATCAATTACTTCTTGATCTTGTTCAACTGCCACTTCCCACTTATTTGAAAGAATAGAATACAAAGAATCAAAAATTTCATCTTTAAGATCCAGAGGCAATCGATTGTATTGACATAAGTGGTTGATTACCTTTTGAACAATTTGTTCCTTCTAATCTTCATCAAATGAATCAAAACATTCTTTCACATTGTCAAACCTATTCCTTCCTAATGTTTTTATAGTTCTCTCAAAATTAGTCATAGGTTTGTAAGATAAAGCATTAATAGGAATACCATGTTGTGAGGTGTCTTCTACTGGTTTGGCTTTCTTACCAGTTGCTTTCATTTTATTTGGCTCCTCTTCAGTGTCGGTATCATCAGATTCTGCTTGAAGATTAAGTTTTTTGCCTCTCTTCTTCGTTGCACTTTTCTTCTTTACATATACTTTTGGTGTTGGTTCCTTCTTGACTTTCACACTTTGTGTCACTCTTGTACTAGTTGGCACTAAAGGTGCTTGCTCAGCCTTCTTCTTCCTTTCTTTAGCACTACTGGGTTGAGCACTACTGGTTTGAGCCGGTGCAGTTTGCTCCTCAAATGTTCCCAGTCTTTTCTTCTTCTTATCCACTGGAGATTCCAATAGATTATTAGCATAACCGATTAACAAGTCATAATTGAATCCATAACTCATATCTTCCATTTCATCCTCGTTGGGTTCGATGGCTTCCATGAGACAAAAATTTGTGGTGACTGTGGAACATATGTCTTTTGCAACATTTTTCACCACATCTTCAGGTAGCCTCACCTCATACTCATCTTCTTTTGGAATTCATTAAAGTATCTATTCATTGCAGCAGAGAATGTGTTCTTTATAGCCTTAATGATGTTCTTGATTTGAGTAGTTACTGGTAGGTCCTTTGACCATTGAATGTCACCAATTTTCGGTACAAAAATTTGAAAGTAAAATAATAAACCAATCAATAATTGACCAAATTTGAACTTTTGACTATTGTCTTTCTTTATTGATTGTAGATTCAACATCAATTAACTCCTTAAAGCCTCGCATAGGTCATAATTTGCATTCTCAGTAATCATTCTATAAACTGTATGCACAACTGCAGATGACACACTATTCATTCTACTGGAATAAAATATCCTGTAACCAATAACCATAGCAGCCAATCTAAGCGCTGGGTCCTTAATGTTGTTAACTGAAAACGCACGTCCGTCAGAGGTGGTCTGAGTTAATGCAGTCACAGTCTCTTTTGAAATCCTCCTCAACTTTGGAACTTCATTGGTTTCCAAAAACCAGTCATAGCATGGATTGCTTCCTTAGTGATTGTGTGTGACCTTTCAAGATACATATTTTCACCATTCACTCGACTAAGAATTATCCTAACATGTTCCTCTTCAAAGTCTTCAAGAAAATAGGCTCCATTGTGAAAACCCTTTTCATAAACGCTAATTTACTCGGGTTTGATATTGCCTTCATCACACAAGGATTTCAATTGAGAGTAAATTGATAATGATCCTAAATATTTGATTTTGCAACCAATGTAACTAGATAAATCACCTTTTATAATAACACCGTCAGGAACTTGAGACAAACCATTCTAAGATACTATTTGTTTAGATTCCATAGTCTCCATAGGTTTATATGTGATCATAAGTCTCTCTACTTGCCTAGATGACGATCCCATTCTGGATAAACTTGATTTGAAAGAGATTGACAAAAGAAAACCTTAATTCTTTCGCGTTGGCATGGTTTCCGGTTGATCTCTCAAATGTACACTAGTTCCGCCCTCACTAATCTTTGAATCAGTTTCAATCTTTTAATTTGCAGCACAAATCCATCTACAACCAGCTAGCAATTCTCTTTCTGCTCTGTAATCGCTCAAGAATTCTCTTTCGAATGCAATTAGGGTAAAAATAACATAGTAAATCTCACTTTTATCAACTTTACCTATTGCATTAATTTCTCGACTGATAGGGTTACAAACCCTAATATACCACTCAACAATACTTTCAATACTGACATGTATATAACCGGTTGATAGTCTTTTGAAAACCCGATAGACAGAGATATCAAGATTTCTCATAGAATAACTCAAAAATGCAAATTTTCTTACCACACATTTTTCAAGGGGTCCAGAAGTAGATTTACCACTATGATTTCCTTAGGCTTGTTGAAAGGGTTAATTCACCGGTGTAGGATTATCCACACTGGGTGAAGGATTAGGTTCTTCTACAGGCTTATCCTCACTCTTCTTCTTCTAGATTTGGTTCATCTCCTCTCTGGTTTCTTCAACATTTACCTTCTGCTTACCCTTCTGATTTACAGAATGATTAACCGGTTTGATCTTTCTAGTTCTACAAAAATTCACCATGTGTCCTAGTTTGTGACAATGATAGCAGGCCATTCTGGATGATCTCCAAGGTCCTGCATTACCTCTTCTAGTTCTCCTTTTGTAGTTCATAGCCACATGACCATAATTGTTACAAATGGTGCAAATAACATTAGTTATCTTTTTCATTTCAAATGGACTAAACTGGTTGACATAGGGTTTCTGCCAGTTCATGTTTCCCTAGTTCTCATAGGTTCTCCTTCTGTCACTGTTAGGTCTTGGATTCATGTGAGGTGCTGGATTATTTGCTCCATATTTGCATTCAACTGATCTATGTCCATACATGTTGTATGTAAAACAATGACCTTCAAATCTCCTAGATACATACCTAGCATTTGCATTATAGCATGTATTCTCATTGGGTCCGTCTCTACACATATTTGTAGTATGTCCAAGTTTATGAAAGACAAAGCAAACATGTTTAAAAACTTTCTTACTGGTAGGCTTGTTAGCCTTAGGAGAAGTTTTGTCCTTGC
The DNA here is from genome assembly GCF_030272615.1 of Cryptomeria japonica. Lineage (NCBI taxonomy): Eukaryota > Viridiplantae > Streptophyta > Pinopsida > Cupressales > Cupressaceae > Cryptomeria > Cryptomeria japonica. The sequence continues at coordinate 132,289,908 of NC_081405.1, read as the reverse complement.
GAATGTTTCTCTTTATACCAAAAGACTCTCCTTTCTCATATGTATTAAATCCTAGTCCAGATGTGTCTCCTTTCATCCTCTAAGATTGGATATGCTCATCCAACATATAAGAACTCTTATTGAACTTTTCTAGCTTTCCATTAACCTTAGTGAGCTCTCTGGTAAGATCTTCATTTTGTTTTGTAAGAGTCTCTCTTAGAGATGTTGCCATTTCAAGATCTAGCTGCAAATCCTCCTTTTCTTCTTTTTCTTCGTGCCAATGCTCATGCAAAGTTGCATTCTCTTATTTGATCCTAGAAATCTCATGATCTCTTTCTTTGATTAGGTCTTCAACTACCCTTCTTGCTTCCAGCACTTGGCTCATGCAGATAGTTAGGGCTTCTAACTCTCTTCTCAGATTTAGCTTTTCACTGTTCAGTTTTTCAAATTCTTTAGCTAATGCATCAATGTTAGCCTCATCTAAAGAACTATTATCAGATATCTCCAATAGTTGTTTAGTCAACTCTCTCCTTTTGGCTTTTGAAGCTTTAAATCTAACCCTTAGGGTTTCAAGCTCTTCCTTGGTAGCATCAAGCACTCTAGCCATCTCTAAGTAGCTTATATCCCCCATGGTGGCTTTAGGGTTTCCTTCCAAGCAATTAAGCCTTAAGGAAGTTTGGCTCTGATACCAATTGATAGACTTATAAAGCACTGAGGGGGGCGGGGGGGTGGTGAACTAGTGACAACAAAAACAATACCACTTTAAACACTAACCGATAGAGACACATAACAAGTTTACTAAACACTATGCATGCAATCCAAAATGATATTAAAGCATCCACAATAATAAAAAACATCCACCATAACAGAAGTGTTTATATGTGGAAAACCCAACTGGAAAAAACCACAGTGAGATGGGACTCACAAGCTAACTAACTACAGTAATAGATAACTGACCAATTAAGGTCTACAAAAGTGCTCTACTAGGAGCGAATCTTGTTAAAGATCCCAAAGCTCTGTCAGGAGCTATACCCTATTAAAGGTAGTACCCTGTTAGGAGTAACATCGGTAGAGGATTTCAGAATCCAAACTAATGGATCACCTTGTTAAAGGATTTTTACAATGAGGCTTGTTAGAGCTTACCCAGTTAGGGGATTTGACTATTGTAGTGATTATAAAACAATAGGTGGTGTGATCTAGAAGTAGCACAACTTGCTTGAATAGATCCTCTATTGCTCACTCAAAACTATATCATCAACTGCATCACCGACATATTCTGTAACACCTTCAACAACTTAACACTTCTATCTCTCATCATAAAAAAAGTTTATCATAATGTCATTATATAGATATTTGATTTCATGTCGGCTCAGGAATCATATCACAATTTCCTAGGTGTAGTGTATCTAGACAATCTAAGAACTCATCACAGATTGCCGCCAAATTTGTCAGTTAGGGATAACTCATCATGACCGATGATAACTCATCACACAATCAATGAATACCGGTTAGAACACCGATACCGGTTAAGAGTTAACCACATTCAACACATAAACCGATTGTCCTTCATTTGCTTCTTTGATGATTTCCGCTGAATCTCCAAGCTGGTGTCAAGTCATTCCTACATATACCGGTTAGACACCCTCTAAACCATCTTTAACTAAACATCCAATACCAATTTTGCAATACAAGTGAGTTTAGGGAGAATACCGGTTTGTCTTAACGAAGATGACTATGACAATGTGAACATATGTGTGTGTATATATGTACCATCAATGACAATACATGAAGTCATCCATTACAATCATCATCAAGCCAACACTACTATCATATAGTCTCATCAATTAAATAATTTCTTAATTATTTAATCTCCCTTTTCCAACTCATCTCATCTCCACATCATCTTCTTCTTTGCCAACTCATCAATCATGTGGTTATAAACATTAATATTTTTAATATTAATATGCATCATTATCTCCAACTTCCAAATCATTTTTCAAATAATGTGTACGTAGACACATTTCTCAATCTCCCTACATTTTCTCCAACCTTCCTACATCTTTGGAGGGAGTTGAGTCCACTTGTCCTCTTATCCCTAAATCTTTTCCAACTATCCTTGATTCTCTCAAGTCTTCTCCTTAGTCAAGGTGAGCCTTCTGACTCTTGGCTTCTCCTCCCACCTTTTCCTCCATCCTCTAGGTATAGGAGGAACATCTTCCACCTTTATCTCTCACATCTCAACCTCTTGCCCATAGCCATCCAAATTGCAAGATTTAATCGAGATCGTTGATCTTTGCCACCTAAGCTTATGCACTCAAAAATCTATAAATAGAGGTCTTCTAAGCCATTTTTGAAACTAATAGAAAATCTTATAGTCAATTAGGAGTCTTAATCTTTGCATCTATGAGTTCATTTTTTTAAGCATTTTTAGATTTTTCGAACACTTTAGCATAAATCATTTTTATAGAATAGCTTTTGCATATCATATTATCTACCAACCCGTTCTACACTTGCCATCTTGGAAGCTAACAGTGCTTGTCTGAGAACAAAATCATCTGCAACCAAGAACAATCGAGTTAGGACACAATGAGACATAAATCATGAAGGTATAATCTTTTTTTTTTTTATTTCATGTTGTTTTATTGGTTGAATCTTGATTTATATTTGCATGATGGACTAATGAGTTTGCAAGTAATTTCTCTAAGGTGAAACTTAAGTTGATACATTTTTGGTGCTCACTGTGGGGCTCAGGCCTCACATATAATTATTATAATATCTTGTCTAATTCTCGCTAGAACATAATGAATTAACACTTTTGTAAACCTGTTTCACGCCTGTGTGAAAATAAGGTAGCACTTTTACATCCTAGGTTAGCACTTTTGTTCAATAGGTTAGCGTTTTCATCACTTAGGTCAGCGCTTTTGTTCAATAGGTTAGCATTTTCATTGCTTATATTAGTGCTTTTGTTAGAGAAATCACCAATTCATTACGTAATTTAGCACTTTCATTGCACAGGTTAACACTTTTGTTCTGCATGTTAGCGTTTTTGTTTCACAAGATAGCACTTTTGTTGTTTTAGCATTTACATACCTTCTATTTGCAAATTTTGAAATTTAATAATATGTCAGCTAACAGATCTTTGTAGGTTTGACCATCCAAGACCAATTTTTTCAAACTACTGACTTGTGTGCATGCAAGTTTTATTTTAAGAAACTTCAATGCATTTTGTCACTTAGTTTAACTAGGAGTCTTTTGGGAATTAAAAAATAATCATATTTCTTTCACCAAGTTTAACTAAGGGGTTAATGAATATCATGCAACTTGCATCATGTGTTTTCAGTAAGGTAGTAGCACATAGATAATCCAAAGGGTAAAATAACCATTGTCTACCGTTCTTGTTTAAAAGTAGTAGGTGAGTATGCTCTCAACCTAATACAGTGATCGGAAAGCTAGACCTACTTTTATTTTATGTTTTACCTTTAGAGGGCCTGCCTTCCCGAGCTGCCTTGAGGGGGCCAGTGAGAGGGAAATGACCCAAGTGGAAATGGGCTAATATCGAGTCCTTCAGATCCACTCTAAATAAATCATGTCTATGACGAAAGTCATGGACAACATGTGTTGATTAGTTCATACCAACACTATGTTTCCCCAAAAACCATATAGAGCACAACCTCTATAGGCTGAGAACCTTTTGTATTTACAGAGTGTAAAGTGTTTCATGTATGGCCACATAACCAGAAGCCCTTACTAAAATCTTGTTTAGTTGTCAAAATCCTTCTATTGTTGGCGCAGGAGGTCGGACCTTTGAAGCAGCTCACACACATACGGTTCTTAGCAGAGATATGCAGTTTGCCATGGGGAGTTTTCATGGAAATTGGTGCTTGGCTGCCCCAGAGAAGTGAGTGCTGAGAGTGGAGCTAGTAGGGTCAAGCACCTAGATATTCGCTTTGAATAGCATAGCCTCAGGGGAAACCCCATGTGAGATTCAACAATTATTGTCTTGGCCTACCATAGGACTTGTGCTTGCTTGTGCACTTTGATTTTCCAAACATTGTGTCTTTTATGTCTGCAAAATGTTCTCGAAATGGCCAAAAACTTGAAAATCATCATCCTGAAATGAGTAAAAAAATCCGACAACTTGTTGAAAAATTGAGAAATTCATTCAACATAGTAAAAAATACGGTTTTACAACGCTTTTACACCTTAAGACAACACTTTTGATCAACACTACAATGCTTTTAAACTCTAGGATCACACATTTGTTAAAAGAGACAATGTTTTTGCAATTGAAACAATACATTTACACCCCAGGCTCACGCTTTTGTAGCACAAAACAACGCTTTCATTCAACAAAATAACGCATTTGTTGCGCAGGACAACGCTTTTGTTCAACAGGTTAGCGGATTTGTTCTCCCACATCTAAAATAGTGAGCATTTCCACATATCAGACCAAAATTTCAACATCAGTTTCAAATCCCCTTTTTGAGGAGGTTTGTCTTCACCTATCACAAATCCTCAAACTAGTCAAACAATTGGATTATCAATCAAGTAAACTATTTCCAAAGGTTTTCACAAGCATAAACATCCAACAAGTTATTGATTCAACCATCTCAAGTGCAAAATCAACATCACTATTAGTTTCTTATCAGGATACATCAAATCTTTTAATCACGAAACTAGATCATATCAACTTTTGTTCATTATCTTAGATATATCATTCCTATTTGAACCTAGGTTTTATTAAAATCAAGAGTGCACTCACTTTGGAATCAAACAACTTGTAAATTATTAGATGCTTATATGACTTTTAGATATCGCCTCAAGAAGAGAAAACCAAGTTGAAAGGCTATCTTGAAGAAGAGGAGATTCTTATACATCAATCGCAAAATTTTGTTGAAACATAGAACATTCCTACACCGTTTTCGTAACTATTTATGTGGCAATGGAACAGATTTTGACGAAGAAACTTTACAAGCACGTGCTTTTCAACAACAAGACGCCTTATCACAACGCACTAATAGGGGTGGTAAAATCAACTTAGCTTATCTTCCTAAACCAGTGATCACCTATTGAGTTGCATTTAGAAAATCAAAACTTTGGAAGTTTTCAAGTCAATCACATGCTAGTTTGGACTAGAGCTCAACATGAGCAGTTGAGAAGACAAAAACAAATGGAAGATGACGATTCAATATTTTAAGCTTTTGAGTACATAGATGCTGATGAAGAAGTGGTCAATAAAACAATTAGAGGCCTTGAACAAGATTCTAGATTTGACAAACTAATGGAAAAACTATTGGAAAAACAAAAGCAAAAGTACATTCTAATGTTGGCAAATTCAGGAGCTGATTTGCCACATGATTTTAACTTAGAAAGTTTGAAACAAGATGTCATAATCAAAACACTGATGAGCCCAATGATGATGATGTAAATCGAGTAAATCATGAGGAAACAAGAGGAGATAGAACAATAAGAGACCATGATAATGCAAGGAACTAAGATGAAAGAAGAAGAGAGCGTGATGACATAAGAACTTATGAGGATCCAAGGAGAATGCATGTTGATAATCCTTTATTAACTCTCACTCAATAAATGCAAACTTTGCAACAACAAATACATGATATGCAGAATGGAACAAGTTTCAAGAAATATTCATTGGAGGATATTTGTCCATATCCTTTTAACAAGAATTTAAACATGATACCATTCCCACAACATTGTGAAATCCCTAAATACAATAAATATGATGGGAAATTTGATCCTTAAGATCACATTAGGGAATTCTGTACCATGAGTATGGAGTTTGCACACAATGAAACTTACCTAATGCGTCTATTTCCTAGAAGCTTAAGCAGACAATCAATGGAATGGTTCTCAAGAATACCATCTGGGATTAAATCCTATACTTAATAAAATCTATATAGAAGGTATTTTATCTTATTTATTCTATAATTTCAAATGAACCATAACTTAGTGGATTTATCTTGCACAAAGGTCCTTCACATCTCTTTTTGAATGTGTAAACCCACGATATATCACAATTGTGAACCTTATGTTTTACTCTATATCATCATGCTTTTGCTTATACTTGAATCTAGACTCTTTAAATCCCTTTTTAACTTAGAGGTGCATCTATCTTACCTTATTAATAAAATTATTAGCCTTTTAGATTTATACACCCTTATTTTCCAATCCCCTTCCTTGATTTCCCCAAACATGTTTTCAAATAGCTAGATGGCATTAAAACCAAATCATGTTTCAAATAGATAAAGAGTGGTTGAAAAATGTATACAATCATATTACATAAATTATAAATATACACCAATAAATCATACCAACCCTTTGGACACCACTAATTATATATCATTAGTAGTTGCACCAATGTTCTATCAATTGTCTTGGTTTGTGCATCCATTTTTCATTTTGGTGTAGTTTACATTCTATCCCACAACATGCACCAAAAATTGTGCAAGAAACATGCATCTGTAATAGATACAATACTCTTTGAAATATCAAAGTGATCCTATACATGTTTAAATAACAACTCCATTGTATCACGCTAGTTAAATTCTTCCTACACATCATTAATACACACATCTTATTGAAATGGTTTATAGCCAGAAAATTGGATGTCTCCATGCTTTGTCATTGGAATACACCCAAGAAAATAAATTGAGATGCTCTCCCAAGGCCTTTGAGAAATAAGAAAAAGTTGACATAACCATAAATTTTAATTGCTAAGATTACTCACTCTACATGATTGACAACAACAAAATAACTAAACACAATACCAACATATAAGTATGGTCAACATATACTACTACAAATGTTATACTAATTATTTAGTCACCTAAAAAATGACCAATAAAATTTGATGTGTGAAACTCTCCCATATACCAAATTTTGCATTCCTTTGGCACACATGTATATGACTTTCTTTATAAAGAAGCTCGTATTCAATATAATAACATTGACAAGACTTAAATCCCACACATCATTCTCTTCACAAGTTTTGACATATTTGGTATCATCACTATAGTCCTCCACATGAACCTCTTTTATTTGACCAAAAATGATAAACTACACAAGATGAATAAAAGAGGCAGCCAAGAAAAACACTTTTATTTGACCACTACATGGAATTATTGAAGGATTTTTATCTATTTGTAAAATCTATGCTTCTACTACTTCATCTATGCTTGCAATAACTACAAGGGCTTGTGATCAACATAAACTATATTCTCTTTCCAAGATAATGCTTTAGTTTCTTAACTTTGAAACTAAAGTATAAATATATTTTCTATAATTTTAAACCCCCCCTTGAACATTTCACAATGATACAAATAGGCTCAACCATCTCCTTTTAAAAGAACTACACCCATGACATAGTCATAAGCATTTATATCCATCTCAAATGGTATTTCAAATTAGGTAGCATTAGGATTTATGTCATGTTCATTTTCTAGTTTAACTCCTCAAAATAATAATATTATCAATTTCTTGAATATAATTTCTTTCCTTTCCCATTATCTCATGCAACAAATAAGCTACATGTGAATTTTTAAAAATAGATTTCTAAAGGTATCATACAACACCAACAAACCTCCTAGTTTATAGTAATGATAGTGAGCTTGCAGAAATTCATAATAGTTTCTACGTTGGAGGGATATATTCTTGTCTAGATTGATTGCTCATAATTATATGATATGTTATATCATCTAGTAATAGGTGCATGCATTTATTATAGTTTTACTTGAGGTTGAAAAGCTTCTAGTTGTTTATTTAAGGGTTCTATATGATAAAATTTTGGTTGTAATTTTATTTATATATAAAATAGTTTTGTTCCATTACTAGACTTTACAATCATAACTATCCTCTTAATAATAAGGTCACTCAATTATGAAAGAGCTTCAAGGATAGATACTATAGAGGGGTGGAATGGGGTTCACTAGTCTAAAATGTAAATTAGGAATCAAACCCATTCACATCAATAATATGTTCAAGAATAATCAACAGGCCCAACTACAAACCCTTGGGAGAGTTGGACAATGGTTGATTAGTCCTCTTTTTTGCTTTTGATATGATTGGAAAAGATTGAATGATAAGATACAAGAACTATGTCTAAAGATATAAATTTGACAAAAACATCAACACAAATAATAAGCTACAAAATAGGCCCCAGGGTGTAGATTAGTTGGTTGAGTCGTTGAAAGACATGGACACAAGTTCAAACCTCGTCTGGATGAACAAGCTAGTTCTACTAGCCACACCTAGGTTGGATCCCCAATGGGTTATCATGTGGCCCAGAGGATTAGTCTCGCCTTACCTGGACTGACTCAACAACAGGGTCACGAGCCAAGTCAAGAGGACACCTTTGAGACAACAAAAAAAATAAGCTACAAAATAAATATGCAAACTCCAAAGATAGATCTAGAAATAGGAATCAAACAGGATCTTATGTCTACAATTTGAGCCCATATGTATTAGCCTATGTCAATTTGCACCATTGACTTGAAGGTATTAGATGCAAATATCATGAACAAATTTTGAATTAGGATGCTAGATATATTATCTCCCTAAACTTTTGTTGTAAAAGTATCAAACACTAATAATATTTGCCATTAACCAGGGTTTCTAATTCTTTAATGTTTGGTTCTCTTTGTCCTAGTCTGCACTTCCCAAATATACACACCTATGTCAAGTCCACACACAATAAAGAGAGAAAAATGGTGTTGGGATATATAGGGATTTGCCTAAGTCAAACCTCGGGTTTGAATTTTTCCTATTACAATCATGATGAAAAAGAGAGCTTACCCTTGCAAGGTGGAGGCAAAAAACCTTAAGGAAATACAAAATTAAAATGTTATACCTTTTCTTATGAATCTCCTTGCCTTGAAGTTTTCATAAAAATTTGGTCTCGATAGGTGTAAGATCATGCATGCCTTCACATAAACCTGATCATGGATGTCATTTGAATGCTTAAAAATATAAATACTTGACCTCTCCTTCACTTCCTTCAAATGCCCAATTGACTTCACAATTAGTATTGAATTTCTTATGAGGAAATGTAATTGAGAGATGTTTCAAATGAGGGGATAAGACTTGCTTTTATACTCAACCTCATTAAACATGTTGAAATTTTTTAAGAAGGCCAACATCGGGAGCATTTTCCCACTCAACATTTTCCAACTGCTAGAGGGTTCAAATTTGGGCCCCTTTTGATTAGACTAGGGTGCTAGGTGCCCCGATCCAATCCTCCTGGGTTAGAATAGAGTTAGAAGTCATGAACAAGGTGTTGAGACCTCAAAATTGGTACCATTTTAAGTAGCATCAGTTATTTTTGGGGGCAAGAAGGGAGAAACACCAAAGGGAGCCCCAAATGAGTATGAAATTGTATGAGTATATGATTTACGACACTACATTTGGCCCCCACTTTAGTAGGAGTATGACCTTATGCTCATACTCCTGATAAAGTACAAGATAGCATCAAAAAACTTGTTGGAAAATTGAGTTGATGTGTTGTTGTGGTTGTCACTGATGTCAAACTTGTTGTTTGAGTTTGGTATGAAATGTTTGTGGTGCAGAGTTATCTTGTTGTGTTGTTGGTGCAATTATTTTGTTGGTTGTTCTGGAAGTGCTTGGGTCTAGAATCTGTTGTTGGTGTTGAATATTATTGTTATCTTCACTGGATATAGTCTTGGTAATGTGGTTATGTTGGTTCTAAGGTCTAGAACCATCTTTGTGGTCTTTGGGTGTTGTGGTATTGTTCATTGTTGGTTGTGAGATTCTATGTTTGAAGTATCCTTAGGTTTGAATATGATTTGTGGAAGTGTGTTTGATGTTTTATGAGTCTCACCGTAGCATGTGGTGATCCAGATTTGAGTTATTTACTTTGGAGAGTATATTTTGATTGGTAATTGCTTATATGGTTTCGTAGTGTATGAATATGTTGTTGGTTAGGTTTTAGTGATTGTTGATCGGTGAATTAATCTTTGGAAGATGTGTTTTGGCCCTCTCTTTCTCTTGGAGTGGATCAATGGGTGTGTTTTTGGTTCGGAAAGTATATTTTGATTCAAGCCAATTACATGTTTTATGCCTCGATGATCTACCTTGTATATAAGGCATTTAAATGTTTAAGTTAGAGAAATCGGAATGAGAGAGAGTGTAGATGATGTGGTGAGGTGAAAAGATCAGAGAAAGTGTGAGCTACAAAGAAGAGTTGTGTTCGAATGATATGCAAGTTGAGATGTCAATATGACAAAGAGTTGAGATAGAGTGTTGGCCATTGAGATCAGAGTTGTGTGTGTTGATGTTGATCGCTTGATGCAGAGTTCAAGGACAACTTCATGGTCAAGATCCTTCTTTCAAATTATTTTTTTGTATCTTTCCCTGAGTGCAGTTAGCTTTAGGTTTTGCAAGTCCTCTTTGTATCTTATCCCATGAGCAGTTAGCCTTGGTGTACAAGTTCGGAGTAATGAGCTCTACCTTTGTAATCATTTCATATATAGTGGATATATTCTTGTGGGTTAAATCCCATCGTGGTTTTTCCCTATATGGGTTTTCCACATATAAATCTTGGTGTTCATGTGTTGGATGTGTTATTCATTAATTGTTATATGTGTTGTTGTAATTGTTTGTTTGGACTGATTCACCCCCCCTCTCAGTCCCGCCTTGGGTTCAACAAGAATTTCGCCAAGATTAAAGAGATAACAAAACACCAAGCCACCAAGGACTTAATATGACATCAATCTAAAACATCAAGATAAAAGAAGCAAAATGGTCAACACATGGAGCATGCAAGAATGGAGAAAAATATGGCTTCTAGGTCTAGTAAGTAGCTACTTATTATGAGCCATATGAGAAGAGAGAAAGAGAAGAGGCACAACGTCTTGGTCTAGGAAGGAGCTGCATAATACGAGTCATGTTAGTAAAGGAGAGTCAAACCAGTATAGCAAGGTATGTTATGCTAGTTGATTCTAAAGATTATAAAGAAAAATCTTTGTTTGTTAGATAATATGATAAAAAACGACTGAAAAATGGGTGTTGTAGCATGCACCAAACACAAAAGATTACAAAACAAAGCTTCAACTTGCAAAGTAATCCAAACAAAACTCAACTACAAAATGGGTGTTGCAACATGCACCAAGCATATCATGGTGTGTGATCAAAGCATACAAACCAAACCTCGTGGTCTGTGCAACAAGTATAACATATAGTGTTGTGATAAGGTGTTGTACACCTTTCATAATGTTTATAATTAATTATTTATTATTAAGTGTGTCGCACCTAAGGGAACCTAGATGAACATGTATCAATAGGAGTTAACAATCTTAGGGCCACTTTATGTACTGTATTGTAATATTGAGAATTGTATTTAATGTGGGTGACACTTTGAGATATTATATTGTATTTATTTAATATAGGGGTGGGAAAATTAATAAATTGAAAACTTAGTAATTGATATTAAATGAGGGCTCAACGGTATTGTGTTTACATGGTTTTGTGGCACCACTTGGTTGTATTTATGTGAGCTTGATTCTATAAAAACAAACACATGTTAGTGGTTTAGGTTGGTTGGTTGGTTGAGTGGGTTGTCATCATTAAGTATTTTTTAGGAGTTCATATGTGAAGCATGGCATGGGATGTGTAGATTCATGCTTGGACACACAGAGAATGCATTGGAGAGCTTGATGTTTTAAGGGTATTTATTGTAACTATGCAAGTGTTTTGTATTGCTTGATGACTAAATAATACGATGGAGTATGGATGATTTTGGAGGTTGGGTTTCTCCCTTGTGAGGGTTTTCTCAAGGTATATATTGTGTTATCTTATGGCTTTCCTATTCGATCTTTGCATAATGTTGATTCTATAAGATTTTATGCATGCTTCTGTCTCATGGGTTATGTAGGAAATGGATTATTATTATTTTTTTATTTAAGGGGTAAATGCTTTTGACCTGGAGCTATGAACCAGTGAGGCCACAAATGGGGGGCCTCATCCCCACACTTTACTTGTTCAAATCTGTGAGCACAATGGCCCAGCGAAGGTACAAGGCCTTGCGAGCACAAAGGCCCAGCAGGGATTTGAAACTTGGTGGCCACTTCACCAACGAAGTGTTTTAACCGCGACACTACATGTCCGAAGATGAGCATAATGGAAGAAGAACACATAAGATGAATAACAAAAGTCTTTTTGGGTCAAAATGGATGAGACCAAAAAATATCTCAATGCTTTGTATCATCCTTGAGTAGACAACACAAAATCACATGTACAACATGATCACATTTAAAACACATGTATACATCATATAGAAGAGCTGAGATACAACCAGAGAAATGTTACAACAAGCTTGGTCTCTTTGTTTCCCTATGCCAATGGAGCAACAAGGGTCATCCAAAGAGAGATTGACAAAAACACAAAAACATCATGTTACATGGAACACATTACGTACAAGAAAATACACAAGAGAATCTACTGCATGAGTGAGCTAGTCTAGCAAATCATTAGCCTCCTAGTCTTTCTCATCATCATTTAGAGATGATCGAAAAGATGTTAAAGGAGCCACAACTAGTACAATATATGGATTTAGCACTAGTTCCAAACAAGGACCATGCTAAATGATGAATCATTGTGTGTCACTAGAAGCTAAAGTTAAAGCTTTTGAAAACTTTGAAGATAATTCATGATTAATCTCGACAGCTTCATACATATCATCAAAATCATTAGTATTCTCGATATCATTATCAACATAATCATCCAATTTAATCACAATAGAAGATCTCAAGTGTGAAAGAGATGATGAAGAATCATTTTGCATAGAAAACTTCAATTTTTTCAACTTCACCAACTTCTAAGCACTCAGTACTAACTTATATAGGAAGGGTGATGGAACCTATAGTGAGATAAGAGAAACCATCATGTGCCTTAATAACAAGATCATATTTATCACATGTATCTTGATGAAATTGATATGTATAGATACATTGTTTAATGATAACATTCACCATACGTTCTAGATCAATGACCACTCGATGTGAAATCTTGTCTTTAATCTTTGCAGTAAACTATAATGGTCCATTAGGTGCTTTAAGGATGTCTCTTGAGTCAAATGTGATGCAAGGTTCACACTTAGGCTTAGGATTCTCAATCAGATTCACAACATTGTTGGCCTCATTAGAGATATCATCAATAGCTATAAAACCTTTATCATTATGCCCAACAACATTGGTAGAGTAGGAAGGCAAATGATTAGTAAAATTTGCAAATTTTGATTAGAAGGTGCCACATATTTATTTCCTTCATCATTCACACCATCTACTACTACAGTATTAGAATCAATGAGATCTTGAATTTCACATTTGAAACAAATGCACTGCTCAATATCATGCTTGGTTTGACAATGAAAATGGCAAAAGAGCTTTTGGATCAAAAGAAGGTGGACAAGGCTTAGAAGTATCTATGTGATGGACAAGAAAAAGCTTCATCAAATTATCATTAATAAATTTAAACATAGTGTTATTCAAATATTTAGAAAGAGGAGTGAAGTTGCGATGTCCGAATTTTGGAGAAAAGTAATCTACAACAAGGGTTATGGTTGCCACTTGAGAATAAATATGATTAGAATAGTTGTAGGTATTAGTCTTGATAAAGTTCTTGTTTTGTTTTCTAAATTTTTGGAAGTTTTGATGAGCATCTTTATTCCTATCTTGAGTGGAGTCGAAGATGAAGAGGGTTCATATTGACTCACTCGAAGCTGATAATTACAAAGTGTTGTGCATAATTGTGTAAAGCATTTGAAATAAAAAATAAAAACTTAGATCTTTAATGCCTTTTTGCAATTTTTTAATGAAAAACCTTTGAACATCGCCATCAGGCACAAGATAAGAAATTTGTGTATGAAAATGTTTATACCTACCAATTAAATTAGTTTCCTTTTCCTTAACACCTTGTTTACAATGCCCCATATTAGTCAAAGTAATTTGTGGACCAATATTATTTTGAAAATATGCTAAATGAATGCATCAGTCAATCATTGAAAAGTATCAATTGAATAACTAGGCAAGGAGCAAAACCATGTCAAAGATTTATCTCTTAAGGAATGATGGAATGGTTACAAGGAAACTTTGGCCATATTGGAAATCACTTCACAAAGTGGAAAATGTATTCACATGAATGTAGGGGTCACCTTGTCCATTATATTTCTCTGAATGGGGAACCTTTATGTGTTGTGGAAAAGGGGTATGAAGGATGTCAATGGAAAGTGGGCTAGAAGCATAATATGTAGGAATAATGGATTTGGATTGGGTCATGGTAGCCAATTGTTGTTGAAAAGATAAAACATTTTACATCAAATGGTTTATGGTGTCTTCGGTGGATGAATTAGATTGAGAAATGTTGGGTTGTGATGGAGGATTTGAAGGTTTAGCATGATAGGTAGGTTGAAAATTGTGGTAGGTAAGTAGAGATGGTTTAGAAACAAATGGAAGCTTGATTGAAGGTGTTATGTAGGAATATTGATTGATAAGATTTTCCCTAGTACTAACATGTGTAACATTACCATTTTTTGTAGGGGTAGCCATGATGGAAGATGTATATGTAGGCAAATTAGGTAGGGATATAGGACTAGGCATGGAAAGATATAAATTTGACAATAGTCAACATGAATAGTAAGCTACATAACATATATGCAAACTTTGAAGACAGATCTAGAAATATGAATCGAAGAGGAACTCATGTCTACAATTTGAACAAGAAAGTGTTGGTCTATGTCAATAAGCATCACTGACTTGAAGGTGTCAGATGTAAATTTTGTGAACAAATTCTCGATTAGGATGTCACATTGATTATCTCCCTGAAATTTGTTGACCAGGGTTTTTCACTTCTTGAAATTATAAATATCTTTGTCTTAGTCTATACTTCATGAATTTTCAATCCTTCTATGTCAGATTTGAATCCTACACACAAAAAAGAGAAGAAATCGTGTTGGGATGTATAGGGAGGGGTTTGCCTAAGTGAAACCTCAAGTTGGAATTAACCCTCCAAAAATGATGATGAAAAAGAGAGCTTACCTAAGCAAGGCAGAGGCTAAAAGCTTTAAGGAAATGCATAACTGAAATGTTATGCCTTTTCTTATGAATCTTCTTGCCTTGAAGTTTTCAGAAGGGTTGATATTGCTAGGTGGAAAATTATGCATGCCAACTTGAATGCTTGAAAATATGAATACTTGACCTCTCCTTCACTACCTTGAAATTCCTAATTGCTTGCTTGATTGGAATTGAATTGCTTTTGAGGAAATGTAATTGTGAGATGTGTCAAATGAGGGATAAGACTTGCTTTTATACTAAACCTCACGAAACTTGCTGAAAATTTTGCAGAAGGATGACATTGAGAGCATTTTCTTGCTCACCATTTTTCAACCATTAGAGTTATCAAATTTGGGCCCCTTTTGGCAGGACTAGGGTGCTAGGAACCCTAGTCTAGTCCTCATAGGCTAGAACAAAGTCAAAAAGCATGAACAAGGTGTTGAGATCTCAAAATTTGCACTTTTTTAGCAGGTTTAGTTGACTTTTGGATCAAGGAGGGAGAAACAATAAAGTGAGTCCCAAATGAGTATGAAATTGTACAAGGATACAATTCATGACACTATAGATAGATAGTTTGTTAATTCAATGATCAAACCTCCTTTGATCTTGAATATAAAAAACTCACTAAAATTTTACTTTTGGGCTCTAACTAGTGCCCCCACCCACTAAAGAAAGATATGTTGGCATTTCAGTAGAAAGAAAGATTGTTGGCGTTTCAATAGAAGGAGATTGTTTATATTCATTAAGGATATTGAGAAGGTTGTTGAAGATTATTTGATATAACTGAAAAAGGATGATAACTATCATTATAAGATTATTTTGTCATTGATGTCAAGAAATTGATTTTCTGATTCAGTATGATGTTGCCATATCTTAAGAAGTATGTTTTGATGAGTATTAAGTGGTCGATAAGTGACACAGAAAGAATGTGATGAATAAGAGGAGAAATAAGATATTCAATGGGCAACTATTACCGAGTTAGACAATGATGAGATCATGATGTTTAGATTGTTTTGATATCCTACATATGTTGTTGATTGTAAGGTTAACACTATACTATGTCACCGAGCAAAGAACCTAGTCGGTAAACCCTAAGGAACCTAGTCAATAAACCCTAAGGTTATCGATATCAATTAATGAAGGCAGAATGTCTACCGAGTAAAGTTTAGTATTTACCGAGTTGCAACCGAGTTATGACAGATCGTATTGGATGAATACAAGCATTATTTAATGAAGGACAATGATGAGCTGGAGATGTATAAATGCTTGGTATGTCGTGCATGAAGTTTGTTAAGGATCTACGACAATGGAAAGTCAGGAGGAAGATCTACAACGCAGATTGGACCGCAATAACTTTGTGCAAGTTCCAAGAAAGGAATGCAAGTCCCTAGGTGAGGTAAAATGTTTTCAGATCGAAGGATACATTGAACCTGGTCAAGTTTGAAGATCTGATGGCTAAGATTGATCATGGGAAATGTGATCAAGGAGATTAAGCGGTTAGCAAATTGTTTATAAATAAGAAATTGTTGATAAACAACTTATGCAGGCAAGTGTAAGCACAGGGATGCTACATAGTGATTACCGAGCACAGAAGCTTGAAGACCTGTTTAAATAACAGAGTAGGGAGCCCAGCAGAGGGACAGGATAAGTCCTCTGACAAGATTGTTTTGAACAAATAAGAATCTGCTTTAGCATTTCAGATGTGAAGTTGCAGATATATTTATTACTGTTGTTTATTTTGTAAGTGACAGAAAATCTCTTAACCGAGTGGACTTAACAGTATTATTTGTAAACCCTCTAGCAAGGTAACATTCTAAATGAGTGTTTGAAATCCTTTGACAAGGTCACTTCTAACAAAGTGAAGATCCTAACAAATCTGAGGGAAATCCCTTAACCAGGTCACATCTAGCAATGTGTTTGTAATCTTTAACAGGATTTGCTTTTAACCGAGCATACTCTAGAAGAGTATATTTCTTAGTGGGTCCGAAATCCCACAATGGTTTTTCCCTATTTGGGTTTCCACATTAAATCTGGTGTTAAATGAGTTATGATGATTATGTGTTTATGAGTTTGCATGTTTAGCAATTTTTGGTTATCTTGCTGAAGTTTAAGTTACCGAGGTTGAATCTATTGATTTTATGGAAGATTAAGTTTGTATGATTCACCCCCCCTCTCACCTTGTTAGCTATTGGCATCAGAACTTTACAATTGGTATCAGAGCTTTGGACTTCGAAAGAAAAGTTTAAAGGTACTCGAGGCAAAGATCCGAAGATGTATAAAAGGGATTCACCAAAGCTGAACGAGTCAAGTTTCTCCACATGGCAGAAAAGGATGAAGCTGCATTTATCAGGAATTGGAGAATATGCAACATATTATTTGGAGAATGATTACATACCACCAAGCACCAACTCGATGACCTTGGAAGAGATAAAGGCAAAGCAAGAACATATTCAAGCTATGATTGAAATAACATCAGGATTGACCGACTCAGAGTTTAATGATCTAGAAGGTTGTAATGATGCAAAAGCAATGTGGACCAAGCTTATATCTGTGTATGGCGGTGATGAACATGTCCAAAGAGAAAAAGTAGATAGTCTAAGAGGACAACTTGAATCCATGAGAATGAATGAAGGTGAGAACATAACCCAATATAGTACAAGGTTAAAGGAGACTGTCAATCAAATTAAAGGAGAGGGAGGAACTATTGAAGAAAAGGATGTAACAAGTAAGTTGTTGAGAACCCTTCTACCTGCCTATGCTATTCGAGTCTCTGCAATCAATGAACTAAGGTCTGTACCTAACATGCCAGTTTCTTTGGATGCTACTATTGGTGAGCTACATGCATTTGAGTTAAGTAATTTTGATAACAGTGGGTCTTCGATAAATAAAGTAGAATCTGCATTCAGTTCTTTTCATATTGGTGAATCTGATGATTACAATGATAGAATGAGTAAGTACTCTAAAAGAGATCACAGTGGAGCAAGTGAAATATTTTGCATGAACATGGAAAAAGTGCACAGACTATATGAGGAAATCAAGAAGCAAGAAGAATTTGAAGCATTATTAGCCAGAAGGTTACCGAGAGGAAAAGGTAAGTATAAAGGAAAGCTACCTTTAAAATGTTTCAATTGTGATAAAATAGGACATATGGCTTCTAACTGCCCTGACAAAGAATCTAGTGAAAAGAGAGAATATCGAGATAACAGGCACAAAGATAACCAATATAGAGGACACCGAGACTTCAGAAGGAGAGACAGAAAGACATGCCTAGTAGCTGATGAGGAATCCAACGATGATAAATCTGATGAAACTGATACTAAGGAAGTTGTTTATGTGGCTATTAAAGATGGATCAGATGAAGAAAGGTATGAAGAAAAAGCCCTAGTATCTCACATTAATAATAATGATGCTTGGATCATAGATAGTGGATGCTCACATCACATGATAGGTGATAAACACAAGTTTGTTAAATTGGAAGACTATGATGGAGGCTATGTAAGATTTGGTAATGATGCACCATGTCCGGTGAAAGGTAAAGGATCTATAACACTTCTTGACAATGCTAAATGTGATGATGTATATTGGGTTGAAGGATTGAAATACAATTTGTTGAGTGTAGCACAGCTAAACAATATAGGTTGTCGAATAGAATTTCAGAAAGGAATTGTCGAAGTTCATGACAAGCATGGAAAGTTGGCTGCTACTAGGACACAAACAAAAGGTAATACATTTCATCTTGACTCAACTCGGAACAAGTGTCTTTATGCAAAGATAGATGATACCTGGTTATGGCATAAAAGGTTTTGTCATGTAAATTTTGATAATCTGATCAAAATAAGCAAGACGCACCGAGTAAGAGGTCTACCAAGTCTGGAAAAACCTGAGAATGCTATATGCCGAGGATGCTAGATGGGTAAGATGACAAGTTCAAGCTTTACAAGTAAGTCCTACACTTCTAAAGGAATTTTAGATCTAGTACACATTGATCTTTGTGGTCCCATGAAAGTTCAAAGTTATTATGGTGATAAATATTTCATATTATTTGTGGATGATTACTCAAGGATGATGTCAGTTATGTTTTTAAAAGAAAAATCTGAAGCTTTTCAAATGTTTAAATGGTACAAGGCAAGAGTTGAAAATGAAATAGGAAGACAGCTGAAATGTCTTAGATCTGATAGAGGAGGAGAATTCACTTCTAATGAATTTAACTTATTCTGCAATGATCATGGTATAAAAAGACAAGTATCTGCACCAAGAACACCTCAGCAAAATGGGATAGCTGAGAGAAGAAACAAATCAATTGTAGATTTTGCCAGAAACCTAATGGTAGAAAAGAGCATAGTTTACTTTAGTGGCGAATATTCGCCAATGACAAATTTTTCACGTTGGCTATGTCGGAAATGGCGAATATTTTGTACCGTTTGGGGGTGGCCATGTCGCCATAAAATTATCAATTTCTGTCATAGTCACGGCCCGATCGCCATATGTTTTATGCAAATAAATGTTTCTATGCAATGATTTCACCAAAACAATATATGGTGGACACACGGTAAATTTAATTGTTTCACCTACACTCTCTGAGGTTGCCTTAATAGATGACCTTAATTTGCCTACAGGCATGTGAAGATTTGTTAGCCAAGGGGCCCAATTCGCTTGACATCTTGCGGACGCGTGTCTCCATTCACCCCAACTTTCACCAACTATATTGTATTTGGCTATTATTTGGACGACCTATAATCACCTCAAAAATTACATAAGTCATATTTGGACAACCTATAATCGCCTCGAAAATTACATAAGTCGTGTTATAGTTACGCGAGATTCGCCAAATATTTGTATACCATATAAAATTCCCGCGGAATTCGCCATATAAGGATTGGTATAAATACATGCAAAGATCAGATCTATCTCAATATCTCAACATAATTTGGTGGGTTCTAGGCTCTGAATTCAGATCAATAGCAAAGTTTCAGACCAAGGAAAATCATTGTTGTTGAGTCGTTGACTGTATTGGCGACTGCTAGTGACCTAAAGCCTAAAGGTGAGCGATCATATTTTTGAAGTGGTATATTATACATTATAGCCTATTATTGCTTCTTCAGCAAATTGATATTTTTTTGGCAGCCTTTATTTCATTGGAGATGTCGAACAGGAAGAGGGGTAGGAAACCTGCAAGTGGGGAAGGCCAAGAGAGGCCAACAAAAAGTAGAACATTGTCTTCGTACTTTGGCATTGGATGTGAAAATCAGGAAGGTACATCATCACAAGCACAAGTACAAAATTTGTCACCTGCATTGCATGTTGAAGACGGTGGCGAACCTGATATCTCAGATCAGGATGATCTTGAAGAAGATTATCTGGTAGATACCCAAGTTAGCCGGAATGATATAATCAACTTGGGTGATAATGCCATTGATGATAATGCACAGAAGGGGAAAAGAATAGCCATATCAAAAAAGGGTGAACTACAATAAAAAAAGGATCGAGAGTGGGATATGTCAATGAGGAATTTTCAAATTAATTGGGCATCAAAGAATCCATTAATTGAACCAGTCGAGAATCCAATTGAAGGCGAGCCTCCAATAGAATGCAGGTGTAAGATTTGCACTTGGAAACATAACAAGGAAATTAGGTTGCAGCTAAAATTTGACACCATAGAAAAGCATATGGGTAAAGTTTATGAAAAACAAATGATAGACGGGGTTGAAAAATCAGTGATAAGATGGAAAACAAAGGATGAATGTAAGCATGTGAGGAATGCCGAAGAGTATTATTTTCATGAGAAATTACAGACGAAGCCTGCTGAAGTTAAAGGTTCTATTGAAGTTGTTTTTGGAAAAGCAATGCAAATAGAACAACTGAGAAAAGTTGTTCAGTTAAGCGTTGTTTTTCATATTTTGAGCAGAGGGTGTGCTATGATAGATTTCCCATCAATTAGTGGTTTATTACACTTTTTGAAAGTTCCTAACTATCCTAATAGACACTGGTCAGTAAACAGTGGATGGGAATGGGCAAGTTGTCTTGCTGAGGTTGAAAAAGAAGATGTACAGGAAAAAATAAGAGAGTCAAACTTCATTGCATTTTCTTTAGACGAAGTTACCGTAGTAGACAATACTTCATGGGTATGCATGCATGTTTATACTGTAGAGAATCATACCTGCCAACCTCATCTACTATCTATTGCTAAAATGAAGGAGAGTGCGATAGCGAAAAATTTATTTCAACTAGTAAAGAGAAGTTTAATTGAATATGGAGGTATGGATGACATGATGGTAGCCAAAAAATTGGTTTGTGTCGGAGCAGATGGAGCTTCAGTAATGCAAGGTCACAGGAATAGACTTTGTACAAAGATTGAAACTTCATTTACATCGTACATTACTGCAATTCACTGCATGGCTCATAGAATGAATCTAGCTTTTGGAATTGTGAGCAAGTTTGCTTCGGTTAAAAAAATTGAAATTTTAATCAGAGAGCTCTACTCACACTTTTGTCGAAGTCCCAAGCGATTTATGGAATTTCAAAACTTTGCTAATGGATTAACTGATGGGAACAAGCTTTTCAAGGATAATGATACCAAATGGATCTCTTTGGACGGTCTAGCGCATCAGGTGTTTTCAGAATATCCATCCTTGATTGAACTATTTCACACAACTCGCGACGAATCAGATCAACCAAAATTTCTAGAACTTCTTGGTAGGTTAAGTAATTTAGAGACACTCTTAACTTTAGCAGCTCTTATGCCCATGCTAGAGGAAATGAGGAATATTATGAAGGTTGCCCAAAAAAGAGCTCTGTATATTGCAGAATATGCTACGCTGTGTAAGATGACATGCCTAATGTTGGTGTAAATAATTATTCATCATGGATATTATTACACTTACTTAAGTTTACTTAGGATAATGCATTTCATAGTAGTTTGGATATGAGACACTTGGGTGTTCGTGCCACATTGGGATAGTGTGTGTAGGAGAAATTCCACCTCTTATGGTGTTGATCTTGTTATTACACTATCATATCCACTTATTGTGGAGTGATAATTCCACCTTCGGTGGGTGATCCACCTCATGTGGAATATTATATTATTTCTCCTACCTACCCACACATATTTCCTACCTACCCTTGTTTCTTATTGAGCCACATGTCATGTTTGTGTGCTCATACATATCCCTAGCCTTGCCTATATAAGCAGGCTCTTCTACATTGTATGTAACGACTATTGAATCCAGTTGATTATTGTTGATCATTTCTATTGATGAGAATACAGTTTATTCTTGTCCCATATTGTGTCTCTATTTTGTACATTTCATTGACCCCTTGATCTTGGCAAAATCCAACACCTAACCCTCGACAATCTCTATCGAAATCAACCAACACTATCTGATGAAAAATTTGTTAAGTGGCAGACACTCATAGATTTGAACAATTTTAATAACTCTTTACAAATCAGTGCAGACGGGGAGGTATGTGCCAATGTACGGGGAGTTGAGATACCAATGCACTTCTATGTCACAGTCGACCCCGAGGAACCAGGAAAGCGCCCCAAGAAGAAACTAGCAAGAGTTACAAAGGAAGATTTCGACAAGATTGTTGAGACTGTAACTACTTCTGTGAAGAAAATTGCATATGATCTTTCCTCACAAATTAGAAGCAGATTCCCTCCTGACAACCTACTCAAAGCCATGTCTATTGTGTTTCCTCATTATTGAAGCCTCAACAGTGCATCTAATTTTCGAAGTAAGCTACTGACTTTGGTAAAACAATTTTGCATTTCCAGAGAATTAATGGAGTAACTATAAATGGAATATTAGACGAAACTCATCTTTGAGAGCAATCAGCTCGTTTTGCATATACTATGAAAGAACAATATGCCAAAATGGATAACCCTCGTGAAGAGGGATTAGTAAAAAGAGTTTGGAAATATATCGCTGAGAACAAAACCTTGCGTGATTCAATGCCAGAATATGTGAAGCTTGCTGATTTATGTCTTACCATGATATTGGGTTCGGTGGAAGATGAGAGAGTTTTCAATGCTTTGGGGTTCCTAAAATCAAAGCTAAGAAACAAACTAGACAAAAAATTGGAAAATTTCTTGAGGCTCTATATATCTAGGTATTATGTCCATACTTTTCCTTACGATAGGGCACTGCAAATCTGGAGGTCCAAATGTGAAAGAAGAGGTTTGGGCAACACTTCAAACCAAAGTGCCAGTGGGACTACTGGAGCTACTGGTAGCATTGAAATGTAGTTTGGCAAAGATATGCAGACTCAGACTCAGAGTGAAGAAACCACAGACGGGAATCAAGAAAG
Source organism: Cryptomeria japonica (assembly GCF_030272615.1). NCBI lineage: Eukaryota > Viridiplantae > Streptophyta > Pinopsida > Cupressales > Cupressaceae > Cryptomeria > Cryptomeria japonica. The sequence continues at coordinate 132,266,542 of NC_081405.1, read as the reverse complement.
CACTGAATTTGATGAGGATGAATGGCAACTATAACAGTAAGAGATTGGTATTTATTAATCTTATTATTGTATCTCATCATTCATATTACAAAAGCATATTAATTTTTGCAATTAGAATTTAATATTGATTTGTAATTATATTTTTCAACTTTCTATTTCCAGATTTAAAATAGCATAATAAAAAAAAACCATAATGTGTTTATTGATACAGAGATGTTTATTGTTTATTTATACATGTTTGAGTCTCAAATATGTGTGATACATTTCAGAACCATATGATACAATTCATTCAATAGTAATACACATGTTGAGAACTTAGATTTTCATTCAATAATAATACACCAAATTCCAATTTGTCTAATTCTCCATACCAATTGCAAAAGTGAATACAAAGTTTCAGAACCCTTTGCAAATGACCCTGAATTCCCTTTTATAAAAACAAGAGAGCAACAACAACTCCTGTGTGATTCTCCAATGTCCATGCAAAAGTAAATACAAAGTTTCAGAAGTAGAACCCTTTGCAAAATTGCAAATGACCCTGAATTCCCTTTTATAGAAACAAGGGAGCAACAACAGCTTTAGGTCGAATTGCAAGTTTGCAACATGTGAACACTGAACATCAAAATCAAAAACTCAACACATATTTATATGGCCATCACAGGCCGTATTAGCAATTTAACATCTGCTACATGTTTCATGTCTCTTGTTCAAACAATAGAGTTCAAAATTAAATATTAATTCACGCCATGACAAATTAAACATAGATAATAGCAGTGCCTAAAACCTACTAATCGGAAATAGAGAAATGCATAAATGTTAAAGCAAGGGAGAATTTGAGAATACAAATTTATTGGCTGAAGTTTTGCACTGTGCATCATAGATTCATAGGCTGGATTAGCAAAATAGCAATAGCGAGTGCTATTTTTTTCCTATTCATAAAATAGATTCATAGGCTGGATTAGCAAAATAGCAAACAGAAAAAACATAAAACCTTGAAATTAAGAATAAAAGAAGAAAATTGTGCAATACATACTATGATTCTTAAGAATTTTGTGCCAGTTTTTGTAGGGTGCTCCACTCTTCGTCTGATGGAAGGTCAATATTTTGAAAACTATGGAAAGTCAACTCCAACTTCGTCAACATTCCATACTTATAAGATTTACTTGACATCACTATTTCATCCAATACCGTATTTAGAGTTGTAAATGGTTGGATGAATTCCATAAAGCTTTTGGGAGTTGTGTCCTTTGGAAGCAAGTCTAAATCAGACTTCATTTTTATCTCCATGATTTTTTTGTAAGCTTCTTCTCCAATGAATTTATTTGATGTGTCAATAGGCTTAGGCAAACCAAGTTTAATCAAATAATTTTTCATTTCTTGCAGCTTCACTATCTTTTTTCCACAACTGTCCATAACTTTTGATGTTTCCCTTAGCTTCTGGCATTTTTGAATGATAGATGATGTCTTAACTGTGGCATCAATGCGGCTCTTAATTCCCTTGGATGCCAAGTAGCTGTCACTGGAATTGTAGACTACTTTCAGAATCTTTTTTGCCATTTCCTCTTTTGAATAAACATGTGTGCTTTTCTCATATTGCCCTTTGATTTTTATAAAAAATTGTCTCATACTTTCAGTTAATTGAAACCATTCACACAACTTCTCACTACTCTGCATTATTCGCTGCCAAATGTTTTCTTGTATATACTTCGTTGTATTTTTCATATTGTCTTTCAATCTATCCTCCAAAGTTTTTATTTTATCATTTGCATTGTGCAGGTCTTCTTTCATTTATGCACATTTTTTTCTTCCTTTCTCTACTTCCTCTTGCAAATGTTTTTCTTTTTCCTTCCCATGATCCAATAGGTCTTGTAACTTTCTCATTTCTGCGGCAGCAAACTCATAACTTTTGTATAATTTTTGAAAACTGGCTTTTTCCTCAACAATTTTTTTACTGCTTTTAGCCAGTTTTTCAGTCAGTTCCTTCAATTCTGCATCCTTCTTCTCCTGCTCTGCAATTTCTACTGCAGAGCCCGAATTTTTAATCCTTTTCTGTAAATCATTGCACTTGCTATCTGTTGCTTCCTCCTTGATTTTTCATTTTCCAGGTTTGCCTATAACTTTTCTATTTGTTTCTCCAGTTTATTTTTTTCTCTCTCCACCTTTAGTAGTGAAGTGTAGACCACTTCGTTAGTCCTTTTTGACACACTAATTTTGTCCACATTATGTACTTTGGAAAAATCCATTTGGAGGGTGCTAACTTGAAATTGAGAGGGATCTATCTGACTGTGTGGTGGATTTTTATCTTTAGATGTGTCCGGGGGCATAACAACCATGAACTCCATCATATCTTTCTGTGGGTCATATGTTGGAAATACCCTATTCCTTGCAGGTTGTTCATTTACAACTTTAGACACAGAATTCCTATGAAATGCTTTCTTTTTTTCTTTATTTGCTTTTGTTGTGTGTTCATATTTTTCATAGTAATCACGAAATTGAAAATCTGGGCTTGCTGAAGCAATTGAATGTTTGAAAGGTGACATAGGAATACCATAGGCTCCAGTTCCACTTATTCCTGTGGTTTTAACTAATGCTTGACGAGGATTACCAACAACAATTCCTGATCCTGTCCCACTCCCACTGACACCTTCATGTGTAGTTTTCATAGTCTTTTGAGGTGTGTGATCTGAAGCTATAAATGATTGATTTGTAGGGTCAGTGGCACTTGATATAGGATTCTCAATAGTATGAGATTGAGTATCTTTCTCTAGTGGCCTCTTGCGAGAGATTTTTTGTTGTTGCCTTTGTCCAACACCAAGACAACTAGTATCAGTAGTAGTACCCATGCCAACCCCACCAATCACAACAACACTTGACTAAACATTAATAGGAATACTATCCGCAGATTCCCCACCAGTGGCAATGGCACTTGATTCACCACCAATGGGAATACCATGATGTGGTGGTGGTTATGGATTTGAACCTGAAACAAATGGAGGTGGACCTTGAGGGTAATGAGTAGTACCTATCCCTGATGAATTTGAAGAATCAAGTCCAATGACTGGTTTATAAGGACCTTTTGATTTTGACTGTGATGGAAGTTGTACTTGAAGTGGATACCAAATGCCCTCTTCTCTAGGACCTAGACCACCACCTTCAAAACCCATTTTTTCCACAAGGTTTGCCCCTTTGATATATTTTTCTTTCATGGACTCACTGACTCCACCTAATATTTTAGGGACTGTAGTAGTTGTTGGAGGGGGCTCAATGGTAACCTCATGCTCATCATCATCACCTTCAGTCCCGCCATGCTCCATATCCCACAATTTGCTAAACTCTGCATCCTCGTCGATGCTCTCAAATTCTACACTTGTCTTTGGTTCACCGAGATTCCTCCTCATAGTCCAAAAATCATTTATTTTGGTTTGAGTGAAATGATTCTCTTTACATTCATGCAAAATTGATTTGGGAATAGTTTTTTTAGATGGATTAGCAGATTTTAGGTAGAAATTGTAGGACCTCCTACTTTGGATGCGCTGGCCCTCCTCTATTGTCCTCTCTGTGTGCATTTGCAATGCCATAATTTGTGATGAAATTTCTTCTGTTGAAATGTTATTGTTAGCTGCAATTTTCTCCATCTCTTTTTTAACCTAATCCGAGGAGTCCTTGTTTCTAAGCTTTTCTAGCAATGGCTTACTTTCATGTTGACATAATGCTAAAGAGTTCCCATATTTCTTAAGCCTTGCTTGAACTACATTGATTGAATCATACTACCAGAGACCCTCATCACCAAAGTTAAAAACTGTCAAGAAATCATGTGCCACAATGAATGCTTTTCTCTCAAATGTGAACCCTCCACATGAGAAAGGCAAGGAAGGAAATATGCTCTTCTTTTGCTGACCATGGAAGTGTCTATCTGTGCTTTCCAATTGTCGTACATACTCTAATGCAAATACCCTCTCTGTCACATGTATTGGAAGTCTGTATGGTTTTACTGCCGATCTGTAAAACCTTAACATAGTGAATTCTTCCATGAAGAACCAGTCAGCCAATTCTATTTGACTTCCGAGTTGAATGTAATCTCTACAGGACATAGGCAACCTAGGCATTGGAGTGCTTGTAATTTCATTATACATTGGTGCCAAAAAGAAGTCTACAAAATGGTTGTAGTTCTTTTTGTTATCATGCATCCTTATCTTTGGGGTCCAATCATATATTGGACACTCTGTTCTCTTCCCAGTCTTCTCATCAATCTTATAGCTCACAATTTGAAGCTTGTTGGTCTCAAATATTGCACGATACTTGGATAGAAGGAGATAGCACAAGTAGGATGAGAACCTAAATGTCTTACAGGAACCTTTTTTGATCATTAGTAACTATTTTTGCATGGATTTTACAATGTGCTCAATAAAATTATATCTTACTGGCTGACCTGCACAATGGATATTATAAATCAATTCAAGAAGGCTTGCACCCACTTCCCTATCATTTTCCAATCCCAGGCAAAATGACAGCAAGGAAATAGTATCCCCAACCCATGGAACAAAAAATTTAGAATCATAAGGAGGCTTATGATTCTGATCCAACACAATACCAGTACCAATCTTTATTAGAGCTTTGATAAATGAATCTCTGCGACTTGGATCGAGACTCTCATAATTCTCTGCCAGCTTTCCTAGGTCAATTTGGACGTTTGAGTTTTGGGCTTCAAATCCTAGGTTCAACAAATGAGCAAATTCTCCCTCATTTATGGATAGAATTTCCTCTTTTGTATTTTTATTGACAATTGCTTTTTTATCTTCATCATAATTTTCTGTGCAGACCATGACAAAATCAGGGCAAGGGAATACTTTAGGTAACACCATGCTTCCCAATCCAACATCCCACGATGCGATTTTATTTGTTTTTTGTTGTAACATTGGGTTGAAAATAGTAAATTTTGCCGTGGATGCATCTGTCACCTTACTAGACAATGTATATCTAATATCTATGATACGCTTTTTACCATGGATAGCAGGGTCATAAATATCATGGTATTCATCAGTGAAACCTGGTGTTTTAACCAGTTCGGTTAGGTACATTTTGTTTTTCGCTTGGCTTCTTGTAGAACTACTGCTTCGCGTTTTCCCCATCACTATTATTGTTAATAATTCAAAATAATGCTAGATAAAAACCTGAAAATGCTAACCCTCAAATTGGACCACGGGATTACCAAAAGCAAAAAAGGCAGGATGTAGGTGTTCTAGATTTCCGGGTAAAATTGGAATTTCTATTTCACTAGATTGGCGCAGACAATCTCTGTTGCAACTTGCATTCCTCAATCTAGTAGTTGTTTCCGAATCTCCCTCGATTTACAGGTTTGTCCAAGAAATGAAAGACGATTATGATTTACGAGTCTCTTATTTTGAAAACTCTAAAAAGTAGAAAAGTAAAACCTAAATGGCAAAATATCAAGAATCATGTTGTAATTTTATTAATTACTATTAATAACTATTTGATGCCGAAGGACAAAACATTCATTACTTCAGTATAAATTCCGAGGACATTAAGAATCATGTTGTAATTTTATTAATTATTATTAATAAGTATTTGATGCCGAAGGACAAAACATTCACTACTTCAGTATAAATTCTGAGGACATTAAATGTAATACGTTCAATTCCGGGCGAAGTTCTCCCAAATGTGTTCACTTCCCACATTCGGGCCGAAATCCACCCTAAGCCGTTGATCTTTGCTCATCCAACAGACGAGGGACCAAGGTACCTGTTGTGACTTTACGGGTCTGTTTAATAATTTTAAACTTCCGTTCAAAAAAGTGCTTTATAGACTTACTTATATTTAATTAAATTTAAAACGTTTCAATTCTAGGCGAAGTTCTCCCAAATGTGTTCACTTCCCACATTCGGGCCGAATTCCACCCTAAGTCGTTGATCTTTGTTCATCCGACGGTCGATGGTACCTGTTTTAAGATGTAGTGGGTCCCACGACTTCTACCATTTTTCTGGCACGTCACCATAATCGTGTCACTTTTCGGGTTTGATTTTTAGTCTATTTAATCATTTTAAACCTCCGCCCGAAAAAAAGCTTTATAGACTTAATTATATTTAATTACATTTAAAATGTCCAATTCCGGGCAAAGTTCTCCCAAATGTGTTCACTTCCCACATTTGGGCCGAAATCCACCCTAGCCGTTGATCTTTGTTCATCCAACGATCGATGGTACATGTTTTAAGATGTAGTGGGTCCCACAACTTCTGCCATTTTTCTAGCACGTCACCATACTTGTGTCACTTTTCCGGTTTGATTTTTAGTCTATTTAATCATTTTAAAATTCCGCCCGAAAAAGAGATTTTTAGACTTAATTATATTTAATTAAATTTAAAATGTCCAATTCCGGGCGAAGTTCTCAGAAAGGTGTTCACTTCCCACATTCAGGCCAAAATCCACCCTAGCCATTGATCTTTGTTCATCCAACGGTCGATGGTACCTGTTTTTAGATGAAGTGGGTCCCACGACTTCTGCCATTTTTTCTGGCACGTCACCATACTCGTGTTACTTTTCGGGTCTGTTTTTAAAGTCTACTAAATCATTTAAAAATTCCACCCGAAAAAGAGATTTATAGTCTATAGACTATAGACTTTCACTTAATTCTATTTAATTAAATTTAAAATGTTCAATTCCGAGCATTGGGCAATAGTTTGAGATAACTATTAAATATAATGTTAATAATAAATATTATTTGTAATTAAAGATGTGCAATAGTTTGAGATAACTATTAAATATAATGTTAATATTATTTGTAAAAAATTTAAATTAAAAAATAGTATAAAACATGAAACTTAGTTTCTAGAATAAAACAAATAACTAAATAAAAATATAAATTTTGATATGCAATTTGAAAGATAAAAGTTTAATATTAAAAAGAAAACATTCAATATTAAATCTAAAATATTAATTTAACGTTTAACAAAATTCTTTGAAAATATGTTTACGATATATAATTTTCAAAAATAGTTTTAAAATATATATAAAATTTCAACATAAATTCAGTCTATTAATTTAAAAAAATGTGCAACTGCAGTCCTCAACCTGTTAAGGCGAGCAAATTTGGAATGTACAAATGCCAAGGTGGCAATTAATTGTTGCACAAGGAGTTGTCTGCGGCATGCTGCATGAAAGGAGGAAGGGGAGGATGGTAAGAAATCTTTTTCCTGATCTCATGGCATTAATGTCTTATCGTGCACATTCATTACTCGGCCTGTAAGAGTTAAGACGGAGGTAGATTTTTTTACCTTTTCATCTGTGTACCACTTTTTGCTTTGAAGCAACTGCAGAACAAATCTGTAGTTCGTAGAATCGTACCTTCTGTAAGACATTTTTTGCAGGAAGTGATTTTGAAATTGCAGGTGACAATGGAGGCCAATTTCACACTTCGAACAGACAAGAAGTTGGTGCCCTTTTTGGGCAAAGTATCTGATAAACAAATGCAAGGACTGTTCAGGTTTAAGGAGGAGAAGTTGTGGGTGACAGCTCAACCGATGCTTGCGGAGGAGATGGCACATATCAGTCACCGGTATAGAACTAACATGGAGGTTTACTCTCTGATTATGGTATGGGCCTGGAAATTCAAACCGGAGGTGGAAAAGGTAAAACTCACATTGGTCAAATTGATTGATGGGGAGTTTTTGATTAACCTGGATTCAATCTTGGAGTGGGTGGTGCCGGGAGTTGGCATTCGAATTATGGAAGGGGGCGACCAGGAGGAATTGCTTCCTTTTATTCATGGCCCCGAGGATGAAATCAAATACCAGTGCCGTGAACTAGCTCGAGTGGGGTGGGAAGTGATGAAACTCTTTGTTAAATTAACGAGGGTGGATGAAGTCATGAATGCTTTGCATGTGGTGGCAAGGATGGAGGTTGGTAGGGCATTGAGAGATAGGGCTGAAGAAGGAAGGATCATACAGCTATTGGCAAGCTTGGAGGGCGACCCCGAATTCTGTTTCCTAAACTGCATTCCAAAAATGAAAGCTGAAGCGGCAAAAGGGAAAGCCAAAGCATCAACCTCTGAGGAGGGAAGGGACTAAGTGGAAGCGACCCGGGGGGATAGTGAGACTGAGTGAGCGGCCTATCGGCAATGAACTAGTTTTTTTGTCTGCTTGCTATAAGTTGTGGACAAATTTTGTATCTTGAAACGTTTCAATTAATTGAATAAAAATACCTTGACCGATAAACTTTTGTATCTTGCAACTTTTGAAATTTTGTATTTTGAATGACTATATAGTAATAGTATATATTTATAAAATTATAATCAACCATAATCAATGTACAACTAATTAATGGAACGGATTGAATTTTTTTTTTATAGCATTACATAAAAAGATCACGGTATTAAATTTATTTCCATTGTTTAACAAATAATTGAAATAACGTAGCTCATATACAAAAAGTATTTGAAATAAATTAATTAATAAAAATGAAATAGAATTATAGAAAGCATTTTTATATCCATAAGACTGTAAGAGGCAAAGTGAAACAAACTAGAATTTGAAAAATTATCATTAATATTTATGCTTTTGAAATTTATAATTTTTTCGTCAGAGACTTGAGTCCCCCAAAAACTTAAAAGCCAAAATGAGTGAGCCACTGGCACTCAGCCTATTAGGGTTCAAGGACATAGGAAAAAAAAACTACAGGTAGTGGAATTGTTTACAATTTTTCCCTTAGAATCTGGCCCTCCTTCCATGTAGAATTCTTCAGACAGCATAAGCTGAGAGAATTCTTCAAGCCACATGTAGTTTGGAAAGTCGTCCAAGAGGAATCATTTCTGGAGGAAGTCCCTTCCAATCCATGCCCATTTTCTATGACACGTCAGCTGCTCCGCATTTAGGTTTAGGAGAAACGGTTGCCTGGCCACTGGCAATGTTTGGTCAAGGAGGAGAAGCTTGGATAAATCACTCGCCCAAGGGATCCCCACCCCTACTTCTGTAAGAACAACAAGAGTAATGTCGTCTTCGAGGAAGTCTTCCTTAAAAACCTTCCTCAACAGCATCAACATATCCACCTTGTCTCCTCCCAAGTCCAGAAGAGATGCTAAGAAGCAGGATGTAAGGTCCCTGTTAACACGGTACCTATTTTTGTTTCGTAGAAATTCTCTGCCTAGCACCATCCGCACAGCTTCATTGGTGAACAACCCAACCTCCTTGCAGACTGATTGGAGGGTTGGGTCTCTAACAGAGCCTAGAAAGGCCCTCTAGTCCTTTTCAGAAATGCTTCTCAAGCGGATGGGAGTGTCCATCTTGAGAAAATAGATTAACAAATTAAACAACCTGAGCAGTGAGCCTATAAATCTAAAATACTGTGAGCTCTGACGATTTATCTACTAAATGGCAAAGGCTAATTGAAGATGAAAGAAGCAAAGATCGTATATAAATTGTTGAAGCTCTTGATTGTAATAATTACTTCTTTAACAATATTAACTGCTATAAAAAAATTTAAATCTTTTGTATCTCTGCAAATCTTTCCCATAAATGCACGAGTGTGCGAAATTGGAACAGCTATGAACTAGTACCAAATTGGCAAGTATCACATTGGAAGTCATGGGGACAGAGTGGATTGCCGTAAGTGAAAAGATATGTATTAAATGAATGAAATTATTGATCGTGATTCATGACATTTGATACGTGTCTATTGAATCCAATTCCATTTCGGGCACTTTCTGGTGAGCTATGTTCTCTTCAGAAAATTGGGCCGAAACAAAACTTCAGCCATTGATATACGATCATCGAACGGTTTAAAATCATTGATAGATTTTAGGTATGTGTCACCCTTTATGTGTCAAAGAGGCCGCGCTTATTGATACATCGTGTAGAGTCCGGAATCAATGTATTATGTGATGTGATGTGATGTGCCTTGTCTATTAATGGCAATGAATTTATGAAATCACTAATGAATTATATAGTGTACCATAAATAACAAAATATTCGCCAAAACAAATTAAAAAAATTTCAAGCGGTGGATAAAAATCGCCAATACATTTAAATAATTTTTCCTTCGGAGTAAAAATTTTCACTCCTACAATTATATATTTGTTCCTTTTAACAATAATTATTCGCCTCCCACAATAAATATTTTCCCCATAGAACAAGGTATTATTCACCAGAAATTTATGGCATTTTAACACCCTAGAAAAAAATCGCCAATACAAAATAATTTTTTCGTCATTTAAAAAAATAATTTCGCCATCGATATGAAAATTTCCCCCTGAAAATAATGTTTGATTCGCCAGGATTTTACACAGTTGCCCGGGGGGGTTTCTTAAAGTTATCCATGGAAAAGAGGGTACCTCAAACATTTTGGAGAGAAGCAATCAGCACTGCAGTTTACACCCCGAACCGAGTTCAACTGAAGAAAGGAACTATGAAGACACCATATGAGATCTGGTATGACAAGAAACCTAATGTAAGTTATTTTAAAATCTTTGGAAGTAGATGCTATGTTCACAAAGATGACAGAAATGGAAAGTTTGATCAGAAAAATGACGAAGGAACATTTCTTGGTTATTCTTCTAGAAGTAAAGCATTTAAATGTCTGATCAAATCATCTAACAAAATAGTGGAAAGTGCAAATGTGAAAATTGATGAATTTGTAGAAAGAAATGATGAAGGAAATTCCAAAGAACCAGAAGATTATGAAGAATTTGTTTATGTTCAACCGAGAAGTCCTACCGAAAAAGTTGCTAAAGAAAATGAAGATAATGTCCAGTTACCGAGTGATGAAGAAGATCATACAAAACCTACCGAGCCTATATTAGCCAAATATGTCAGAAGACATCATGCATCAAGTCAGATTATAAGAGATAAGGATGATCCAGTGATGACAAGGGACAAACTGAGACAGAACACATGTCTGATATCTGAATTTGAACCGAGAATAGTAAAAGAGGCATTTAACAGTGAAGATTGGGTAAATGCTATGACAGAAGAGATTGATCAAATCAAGAAGAATGACACATGGACACTGATCCCAAGACCGAAGGACAAAAATGTAATCGGTACAAAGTGGATTTTCAAAAACAAGCTAAATGAAAAAGGTGAGGTCATTCGAAACAAAGCAAGACTAGTTTGCAAAGGTTATGCTCAAGAAGAAGGAATAGATTATGGTGAGACTTTTGCACCTGTGGCTAGACTCGAGGGAGTAAGAGCATTGTTGGCATATGTTGCTTTCAAAAATTTCAAGGTATCTCAAATGGATGTTAAATCTGCATTTTTGAATGGTATACTAGAAGAAGAAGTTTACATTGAACAGCCTGAAGGATTTGTTGAAGACAAGAGTAAAGATCAGGTATGTAGATTAAACAAAGCTTTATATGGTCTGAAACAATCACCTAGAGCATGGTATGAGAGACTGCACTCTTACTTAATCAAGATTGGTTTTATAAGGACAAGTGAAAACAACAATATGTACATGAAGAATGATGAGGACAATGGAATACTGATCTCAGCCCTATTTGTTGATGACATTATATTTTGTGGTAATGACTCCTTATGCAAAAATTTTGGTAATGAAATGTGCAAAGAATTTGAGATGTCACTAATCGGCGAGATAAAGTATTTGATAGGTTTACAAATACTGCAAATGAAAGATGAAATTTTCATTACTCAATCCAAGTACATAAAGGAAATCTTGAAGAAATTTGGAATGGAGGATTCTAAACCAGTAAGTACTCTTATGACTACTAACTGTAAACTATCAAAGAATGATGAATCTGCATCAGTTGATGAGACACTTTACCGATCTATGATTGGGAAGTTGCAATATGTTGTGCACAGTAGACCAGATATAACACATGCAGTAGGTATTGTTGCAAGATTTTTTCCAGATCCCAAGGAAACCCATATGACAACAATCAAGAGAATTTTCAGTTACCTGAGAGGCACTGAAGATTATGGCTTAGTATATGAAAAGAGAAATGATTTTGATTTAAAAGTTTATACTGATGTTGATTGGGCAGGCAACATAGATGACAGGAAAAGCACAAGTGGTGGGGCTTTCTTCTTAGGAGAAAGACTAGTAAGTTGGCTTAGTAAGAAACAAGGATGTATTTCACAGTCAACATCAAAAGCTGAATATGTTGCTGCAGCATTGAATTGCACAAATATAGCATGGATCAAACAACTATTGGAAGGTATAAATGAGAAGGTTACCGAGCCAGTAACTATATTCTGTGATAATACTAGTGCCATCAACATTTCAAAGAATCCAGTAATGCAATCTAAGACAAAACATATCTCTATAAAGTATCACTATCTCAGAGAAGAAGTTCAAGAGAAGAAAGTTGTGTTGAAATATATCAGTTCAAAGGAGCAATTAGAAGACATCTTCACCAAGCCATTGCCAAGGGACACTTTTGAGTATCTCAGAAGCAAGTTAGGGGTCCTACCCCTATCTTCTACTCACTGACAGAGTTCAGTGAAAGCATCAATTTGATGAATCTACAGAATATTATGTGTGGATTGATGTCGATTTACACACTTTAGAAGGTTTTCTAAAGGTGTGCAGGAAATAGTGAATAGAGACAAGTTGCTCTGATTGAGACTAGAATGACACGTGTGTTACACAGCAAGGCAAATCACTTCACAGAGGAAGAGTTCATGATTTAGTTCTTTTACTTTTTGTCATTGTTGTCAAAGGGGGAGAAGACTAAATGATTGACTGAATGGTAAAGCTCTAAATGAAGAAGATAACATAATACTAATGATAGGGGGAGAAGATTACAAAAGGGAGAAGACTAAATGGAAGACAACATGAGAAGTCTAACACCAATCTGAATCTGAATCAATTTGAATATCTTGTTGGTATTACCATTTAAAAGTTGGTTTTGCCATCAATGCCAAAGGGGGAGATTGTTGGCATTTCAGTAGAAAGAAAGATTGTTGGCATTTCAATAGAAGGAGATTGTTGATATTTATTAAGGATATTGAGAAGGTTGTTGAAGATTATTTGATATAACTGAAAAAGGATGATAACTATCTTTATAACATTATTTTGTCATTGATGTCAAGAAATTGATTTTCTGATTCAGTATGATGTTGCCATATCTTAAGAAATATGTTTTGATGAGTATTAAGTGGTTGGTAAGTGACACAGAAAGAATGTGATGAATAAGGGGAGAAATAAGATATTCAATGGGCAACTATTACCGAGTTAGACAATGATGAGATCATGATGTTTAGATTGTTTTGATATCCTACATATGTTGTTGATTATAAGGTTAATATTATACTATGTCATCGAGCAAAGAACCTAGTCGGTAAACCCTAAGGTTATCGATATCGGTTAATGAAGGTGGAATGTCTATCGAGTAAAGTTTAGTATTTACCGAGTTGCAACCACGTTATGACAGATCATATTGGATGAATACAAGAATTATTTAATGAAGGACAATGATGAGCTGGAGATGTATAAATGAATGGTATGTCGTGCATGAAGTTTGTTAAGGATCTACGACAATGGAAAGTCAGGAGGAAGATCTACAGCGCATATTGAACCGCAATAACCTTGTGCAAGTTCCAAGAAAGGAATGCAAGTCCCTAGGTGAGGTAAAACATTTTTAGATTGAAGGATACATTGAACCTGGTCAAGTTTGAAGATCTAATGGCTAAGATTGATCATGGGAAATGTGATCAAGGAGATTAAACGGTTAGCAAATTGTTTATAAATAAGAAATTGTTGATAAACAACTTATGCGGGCAAGTGTAAGCACAGGGATGCTACATAGTGATTACCGAGCACAGAAGCTTGAAGACTTGTTTGAATAACAGAGTAGGGAGCCCAGCAGAGGGACAAGATAAGTCCTCTGATAAGATTATTTTGAGCAAATAAGAATCTGCTTTAGCATTTTAGATGTGAAGTTGCAGATATATTTATTACTGTTGTTTATTTTGTAAGGGACAGAAAATCTCTTAACCGAGTGGACTTAACAGTATTATTTGTAAACCCTCTAGCAAGGTAACATTCTAAATGAGTGTTTGAAATCCTTTGACAAGGTCACTTCTAACAAAGTGAAGATCCTAACAGATCTGAGGGAAATCCCTTAACCGGGTCACATCTAGCAATGTGTTTGTAATCTTTAACAGGATTTGCTTTTCACCGAGCATACTCTAGAAGAGTATATTTCTTAGTGGGTCCGAAATCCCACAGTGGTTTTTCCCTATTTGGGTTTCCATGTTAAATCTGGTGTTATATGAGTTATGATGATTATGTGTTTATGAGTTTGCATGTTTAGCAGTTTTTGGTTATCTTGCTGAAGTTTAAGTTATCAAGGTTGAATCTGTTGATTTTATGGAAGATTAAGTTTGTATGATTCACCCCCCCCCCTCTCATCTTGTTAGTTATTGGCATCAGAACTTTACAAGATAGTTAGAGCTATGCTAATTATATTTTCTAAATACCAAAAAGACATTCTTATCATATGGACTATAGGTTCAAGGTATGCAATCACTATCCTATCGTGTATTGTCAAATTCTAAAAAAACAAAATTAATTGAAGATTAAATTTTGAATAGAATAAAGGCTTGAATAGTTTTCAATTAATCTAAATAATTTTCCACTACTTTTGGACCTATCAATCCTATCTCTCACCCCATACGAACCCATAGGTGTTATATAGTCATCATTTATTGGCCTATTAATTAGACTAAGGTTTAATTAATATCCATATTCTTCCAATCAGTCTATTAATCAAATTAAAGATTTGATTAAAATCCTTTTCTTCTAGCCTAACATATTAATTAAACTAAGGTTTGATTAAGTACCCTTTAGCCATTTAATTGAATAAAAATTATTTATTTAATTAAAACCCCCTTTTCCCCTTTTAATTAAATTTACATTTGATTAAAAAATTCCTTTGCATTTAAATAAATTATTATTTATTTGTGAATAGTCCCCCCACTTGCAAAATCCTACAAATGCAAGTTGCACCCCTTTTGGCTAAAATACATCTTTTATTTTATCTAAAAATGCCTATTTCCCTCCACTTGCATTCTCCTACATTTTCCATTAGCATGCTAATATTCTTCTAGAACCTCTCTAATCCCTCATTAATTAGCCTAATTCTTCTAATTATGTCACATCCCTAAATTTAGGGGAGACACTTCTCCAAATTTGAAAGAGTCTTCTAAATGCATTTAAGACTTTATTTTATTCAACAAGTTAACTTGTTGAGTCTTCCAAAGTTTGGAAAGCTCTTACATGAGACTTAAAGGTTATCTAACTTTCAACAAGTTAACCTCCAAAGTCTTCAAAAGGAATTTAATGTCTCTTACAAGACATCATCCTAGCCCATGATGGTTGTCCCTTTGACCATCCTTCAACTTTGCACAAGAGTTTGCCTCTTGGACAATAGCATGCTCCCTTGGATAATAGCATTATCCAATGATATCATCCATTGAGGTTATCCCTAATGCTTGCTTAGCATCCTCTCAAGCCATCTCAAGGTGACATTCGTCAACTTGGGATTGGATTAAATTCCCCTCATGGATTGATAACTTTCCATCCTAGCCCTTGTTGAGATTGCTCAATCTCAACCATCCATTTCTCTAGTTTTCCTATAAATAGATCCCCTTCCTTCACTCTTTGGGATCCATCATCTTGTGCATCAAACTTATAGTCATTTTTCAGGTTATCAAGGAGATCAATTTGTCATCTTCAATCACTTAGATCATCTTAGTTGCATGTTAGTTTAGCTTTCATCATGTTGATAGTATTGTGCTAATCCTATTTTCATGCTAGCTTAATTCATAGCCATTGTATATCAATTTCATAGCAATATCCATGTTAGTTTAATTAGCACACCTGACCTTTCAATTTGGAATCAACCTTTGTCTCATATCTTGCATTCCATCTTTTCATATCATTTGATCATCTATCTAGAATCTTAGTTGCATTCATTTTGATCTTGGCATATCCTTCAATCTAGTTCTTTAGGTTGACATCTAAAAGATCAAGTGATCTTCCAAGTGAGAGCCACCTTGAATCTTGAAGATCCTTGGAGATAGAGGAACATGAGATGTGCTTGGGGTTCTTGATTTTGAAGCTAACTTACTTTAGTTTCTATTTTGATTTCTAACTCTAACTATTATTTCTTTTTTTTAATTGGGTGCTTGAGGTGGAGGTTTCACAATAAATTGTGTAAGTATTATTATGCTACTACAATTGTTCTAAATCTCTTCTTGTTAATGTTCCTATAAAGGCTCAAGCTTTGTAATTGCGTTGTAATTATTGATTATTAAATAATACATTGAGTTGTTTTTCTTTTGAAAATGTTTTCCCACGTAAACCACTTTGTTATGGTATATTGGTTTTGTGTTTATTTATTTGTAACTATGTGATTACTTTGATTATTTTGCACATACCTCCTCTTATAGATTACTATAAGAAATACATTCTACCACCTTTGCTTCCTTTCATTTGTAACATTTTGCAAATACTACACTATTTATTCTCCTTTACATCATATATTTTTTTATATGCCTTACTTTAACCTCTTTTAATTTTGATAATAATTATCCATTTGAAATATATTTTAAAATTCATTAATTGTAAAAAAAACTCAAAACAAATCTCTTTACTAATATTTTTTTATATAATTATATAAATAATTTTGCTACCTATTCTCAATTCAACTTGCTAAACTTGTGTACAATTTATAAAATACATTACTTATAGGCACTTACCAACATCCTCAACTCCAAATTTAATTTCACCAAACAAAAGTTAGTTTAATCTAGGTATTTATTTAGATAGGGGAAGTGTACCAGTAGCCGTTATAGCTAACTTTACGCACCCACAAATTCTAAATGGCACATCAGATTTTGAGGATTTTTTTTGGTTGTCTCTCATGCAACTTAACTGCTTATAGCTATTGTTTTGGCTTCTAGGTAATAATGATTCACGCTGTGGGATTTGTTATATGTGCAAGGGTAAAAAAGTACACATTTCAAAGTGTAACCCAATATTTGCTTAAAGATACCCCCAATAACTATGCACTTAAAATTGCCAATACTTATGCACAAATACCCTAGAAGTAGATGCACTATGTGTACCAATAAAGGTGTACAAATGAACCAATTATGATCTAAAAATGAAAAACTTTTGATACGTGCGAAATTTATAAAGAAACTTTTAATTATTTATTTTTTAATTTTTTTAAAGTTAATAATTAAAAAATTGAATATACAAGAAGTGATTCGATTTTGAAAAATGAATCGATGCTCTTCCCCTATGTTGTTCTAATTAGTCGATAGGCTATTTAACATGGTCATAGCCCACCGGTGTTGCCTCACGCACGTCAGAAAGGAATCACGTGCGACCAGTTTCCTTCAACTCTAAAGTAAATTCGTTGTGAAGTTTCACGTCAGAATATTTGATTTGTCCTACACCGTTTGCTTTGTTGGGTGCATATTTTGTCACTACCGTACCAATGACAAAATATATGATTCACACACAAATATGTTGAGAAATTAATCTCTCCTCTCATCATGGGGAGGTTCCCTTTGAAATTTCTTCTCTGATTAACAAGAAACTAAAATTTGTGGGTAAGTTTTGGTCATATAACTCTCTTTTTTCAGAGTCTATGTATTCTCCCTCCACTTTGTTACAATTCTCTATCACTTTTGATACTTAAAGAAATGAACAAATTAATCCAACAAACTATACCAAAACTTACAATCAAGAAGCACAAAGTCTTTCTTGAATGTAACACTAACTTAAACTAATTATCAATAATGGTAAGAAATCCAACTTGCAGCTCAAAGTTTTCAAGTGCACTTTCCCAATCCTTAAAAATACAAGTAGTAGCAGCAATACAAAGTCTACCTCTAATCACTTAACATCAAAAAATTTCTCAAATATGCAAGGAGCACAAAGTCTACTTCCACAATTAGAGAGCTCTCTTACCCACATAACAATATCACCAATACCAAGGAATTAAAGAACATATATAAGCAATGAACATAGGAACATTAACTCATATAAACAATCTTTGACACAACATAAAGTTTGAGATCAAATAGAATTGCTTTCTTTATTTGATTGATTGAATCTTCACAATAAAAGCTCAAAGTCTTTGTTGAGGCAAAAATTCAGTAGAGTCTTGCTTAGCATAATAAAAGATAAATATGTACAAATGAGGGTCCTCCTTATATAGGAAAAGAGTGGAGAAAAATGTGGGCACAGTTGACTAATTCAACTGCACAATCCCACTTGACTAAAACTACAGCAGAAAGAAAACATGCAGCTGCGAGAAAACTCACAGCATCTAACTATGCAACTACATGAAAAGAAAATGTCAAAAAGGGGACACTTTATTCATCTTTCTCCTCCTCATTAGATTTCTGAAATTCTTCGAACTTGACCAGGATGGCCTCCATCTCATCTTTGTCCGGCATTGGGGTAGAGTCGGTGATGATGCAAATATGGGAAACTGCATCTTCAACCTTTATGTATTTCTTTTTCCCATCTTTCAACATAGACGCAAGGATCTCAAAATTGACTTGAATTTCCAGCAATTTATCAAAGGCAATCAATGAGAAATCTTGTCCTGTACAATGATCCATTAGGGAAAGAAATTCTTGTGTGATGGTGTCATTGGTCACAAGGTTTTGATTATCATCATATAAGTAACAAGGAATGTCAGCAGTTATGGCTGAAATAAGATCAATCTCATTATCACCTTTCTTCCTTTCTTGATCCAACTCTACAATCATCAACCTTATTGTTTCTTTTTTGTGAGACAATAATGACAGGATTTGAATATACTTCTCTCTAGTTGGAATTACCTTATTCTCCACGAGGACATCAATTATGAAATCCTCCATTTTATTCCAAAGTGTCGCACTTATTTCAATATCTTTTATTTCTGGAGATAAAGAAGTTTTAATACCTTGCATTTGACTTTGAATAACTTCAAAATCAGCCAACAAATAAATTGTTGAATCTAGAAGATGAGAACCTTCTGATTTCAATCGAGCAATCCACTCATCCACTACTCAAAACTTGATCCCCACCTGTTCAACCTTTTTGAGAGCCTCGGTATCCATTAAGGAAACTATTGGCTCGATTTCCTCAAAGGATTGTGTAACCTTGAGAAGCACACTAGTTAATTGCTCACATTTTTGTTTTAACTCATTCTTCTCATCTCTTTCCTGATCAAATCTTCACACCAAAGAATTGAAAGAAGTTTGGGAATCCAACTTAACAATTTCATGCGTTTCCACTCCAAGTTCCACAGTATGCATAGTATAGTCTTCAAGTTGTATATTACCTTTATTCTTGTCTGACGAAGGCACCATAACCTCGACATATTTCCTTTTGGTAGCTGGATCCACTAGCACCCGAGAAATAGTCTTTGATTTTTTAGGACCTTTGGGTTTGGGAGGAACCAATTGTTCAAAATCAAATTCATCTAGTGAAATCACTTGTTTCTTTCTTTTGGGTGCTACTACATCCATCCATGGTGCTAATTCTAGGTTAACAGATGGAGTTGTAGCCTCCTGTTGACTATCAACCAATATTTGAGAAGCATTCTGACTTGAATTTGCAGCGGTTGTGGATGCCACCACTGGTATCAAGGCTTAATTGTCTAGTGATATGCCAGTTGATGTAGCAACAGTAGTTGTTATTGATACCTCCTTTGTAACAACTATAGATGGAAGAGTGGAAGGTACACTAGTGGTAATCTCAGTACTCACATGGGGTGGAACATCTACTACAATCATTGTGAAAGGTAAAGTCACCATCTGTTGTTCTGCAAATGCCTGCTCCATAGCTTCAGTAAAATCCAACATTAAGGATTCAATAGTGGATGAAGGAAAATCATCCAAATTGGAAACATTAGACAGTGTGAAATACTATTGAGTAGTCTGTAGTTGTGGTATTTCAATATTCAACTCTTCATCATCAAATCCCTCATCTTCTTGATCTAAATCAAATTCAATAGAATCAATAACAACCCCTGCATGAGTTGATACATGTGAGGTGGTTGGAGTATCACTATCTCCTTGATGTGTTGGTTCTTCAACCTATACTTCCTCTTGATGAGGAATTTCCCCTTCTTCTGGTTCTTTTTCTTTCTTAGTTTCCTTAATAAACTATTGCTATGGCTCTTTTGTTGTCGACTCTTGCACTGTTGAAGAAGAGTCACCTTTTTTAGACCCTTTGATTGTGAATTTAATTTTAGGACCTTTACCCTTAGATTGTGTCGAAGGGATTGATGGTGGTGTTTGCAGATCTGCTATGCTTTTGGGTCGAAGGGATTGATGGTGGTGTTTGCAGATCTGCTTCGCTTTTGGTCCTTGCTTCGACTATAGCTTTTTTACCAACCAGACCATCACTGTTGTCATCATCACCAGAACTGGCAGGGAGTTGTTTCATTCTGATCCTCTTCTTTAGTAACCAAGCATTAGTATGTGCCAAAATAGGGGTAATTATTTGAGTAATAGATTTACTCTCCTTCTTTGACCATTGCATAGGCGGGAGTGGAGAATCAACAATTTTTCATTCATAATAGACTGGGTTTACTATGTCATCAATATCCTCCATGGTCATCGGGATTTTGGCCAAATCCAAATTTTTCAATTTCCTCCAATGTAAGGCGGTTGAAATCCATTTTCCTTACATCTTCTTCATCTTCACAATATGCCCATACATCTTTAAACCTGAATACACGAGTTTAATTTCTTTTGAGTTTATTTTTCATGCCACAAATCAAAATTATTTCGAGCTTTGAACCTCCTCATGGTATTGCATTGCATTTCCTCTTCCATGTTCTTAGCCTTGGGATTGGTCATAACTGAATATCAGCCAATAGATTCTGGGAACTTCAAGCCAGTCTTATGAGCTTGTGACTGCTTTTCATGTACACAAATCAATTGCTGACATAGTTCATTAGTATAATTTTTTCAGATGGATATCTTGGCAAAACAAAGGGTTCTTCTGAGAAACATCCTATCCGGATTTAAGTGAATGTAGGGAACTAAAGAAAGACACATCCGAAATGAGAAACCTTACTATATGTTGCTTCTGACAATCTCTTCTTTTGCAAGTCTTTGTCAAACATACACTTCCATACAACAAAGCAAGCGTCATTAACCCTTCTAAAATGACTCCCTTGATTATTGATTGTGAGTTGATCATAATAATTTCAAACAGGTACTAACCTCTTGTCACCCTTTATAGACATACCTAGATATTGCCTCATGCAGGCAACTTCATATACAAGGTATGAGGTCATGTAGAATTTCAGTGTTACCTTGACCTCTTTCAATTATGCACAAAGTGCATCACTGATTTTCTCACCCCAATCTATCTTGGCAGCTCCTTTCCTGATTATATTCATATAGTAACACATCCAGTTTTGAAAATAGTGGGAATTCTTCAAGCCTTTTACTCGTGCCAACATGGTTACCATCTCATTATATTCCTCATTGAAGTCACTCCTATGAAAATAATTTGGCCATCTAGAAGTGGTGGAATTTCTAGCAGTAGAGAAAAAAAAATGTATTAATTATTTTCTTACACTTTGCATCATTTTTCTCAAAATATTCTTGAGCACTCTCTTGATTAATATCAGCTACTTCCTCAACTGCAGAGCCCTTGAACACACTGTCAAAGAAAAAGTTGTTTAATGTCATAACTACATTTTGCTCAGCATCTTTTACCTGTCTCGTATTTGGATCAAAATGATCTACTACTGCAAGTACGAAGTCTGGATCATGAGCTACTACTGGAAAGTAAGCATACTTGTGCAGCTCTGATTTGATTAGGTTCGACAGATGTGAAGGATATTTCTCAACTTGATCAATGAATTACTGCATACTAACATGACCAATAACTATATCCCTTATCTCCTTGATACTGGAGTGAACTGAGCTTTCTGGATACATATACAAGTATTTATCATACTTGTACTTCATCTTTTTTGCTGATAACTTGTTTGGGGAGGATTCCAATTGACTTGAGGAAAGCTCTGATTTGTCTTGAGAGGGCTTTGACATTTGCAAAGTATTGCATTCAACACTGAGGATTAGCTTTTTTGACAATCATCATCATTATCAGAAAACCGAATTTTCTCAAATGGATCAAGACTTCCGAGCCAGAATGGACTTGGGAACAAAATTGTCAAAAACTGGCAGGTCGGGAAAAAAGTCTGATCTGCACCTTAAGCATCAAGATTTGCACATTGGAATTTAAAGTTTGATGTGTAAGTTGGGAAGTATGCACAAAAGATGAGTTTGGTATGCTTGGGGAAGAACAAAGGTTGACATGTAAAGTTTTAAAACCCAACATGGCAAATGGATGAAGTCGGTCTTACATATCAGACTTTAAAGTCTGATATATAAGACAAAATCCACCTGCTAACACGTCAAACCTGACCTGTTAGCAAGGAACGACATTTCCTGCATATCAAACTTCAAGGTCTGATATGTAGGAGAAATATTAATCCATCACCCTGTATGTTGGGGTTTGAAACCTGACATGTAGGTGAAGAAAGGGGAAGAAAGGAATCGGGGCAATTGGATTTTAAAATCCGATGTGCCCCAATTTTGATAAATGAAGAAAGAGGGGAAAACAACAAACAAAAACAAAAGGAAAATGCCAAGACAGGAGAGAAAACTTGAAACAAAACAAATCCTACCTCAATGAAGACGATTGGCAGGAAGGAGGATTCAACAAGACAATTGAGAGCCAGAATGGAGGAGGAGAGCTAGAGAGCACGCGAGGAGCATCAATTAGCAAGAAAAATGAGAAATAAAAACCCAAAAATCAATAAATAAACCTCCTAATTGAGTAATTAATGACAACATTAATGCCAAGTGTGCCATGCATGTCGGGTTTTAACACTCAACATGCGGGGAAAAACTTCTTGCAAGTCAGACTTTAAAGTCCGACATGCGAAGGGAAAAGTCCATGTAGTTCGGACTTTAAAGTCCAATCTATAGGAAAAGAACTACCTGCAGGTTGGACTTTAAAGTCCGATCTACAGGGAAAGAACCACCTGCAGGTCAGACTACCAAAATATTGCACATCAGACTTTAAAGTCCAATGTGCAATTCTAACAAAGAAATACCCTACATGTCAAACTTTAAAGTCTAACCTGCAAGCAAAACTGCAAAATCTAAAGAACTTAAAAATAAGAGAAATAAAAGGCGAAAAGCAAAAGAGGCTAACCGACGGAGTTGATCAACTTTTAACAGTTGGCTTTAAGTGGGGAACAAGCTACACCGCTTGAAGCTTGTAGAATCCAGAACTTCGAGTGCCTGTATCCATTGGGATATAGAGTCAGGCAACAAAAAGAAGAAAAAAAAACAATACAAATTTATTACAAGAGTACAACTTCCCTTTTTACGTTGCTCCTCATTGAGTAAAGAGCTTCAAATGTTCTCCACTATGAGGTAGTGAGAAAGGGGTACCATCTGCATATGCGAGCAAGTAACTATGCTTGCCACATATTTCATGAATAGTGAAGGGGCCTCTCCATAAGGAATCAAACTTTCTGTGCAAACCCTTTGGTTCCCTCCTCTTGTCTCATAACAAGAGTTGTTCACCAGCTAAGAACTCATGAGAAGTCATCTTCTTATCAAATAACACCTTCACTTGGCTTTGGTGTGCAACAATCCTATCCACCACCTCTTCTCTTGTTTCTTCCAACTAAGAAAGGAACATAATCCGCTTATCAAGCGAATCTCGATAGGTTTCATCTTCAACGGCCTTGGTGAGTTTCAATGCTGGAAGTTCTAAAGTAATAGGAATCTCAGCATTCAACCCTTAGAAAAGTTAAAAAGGTGACATACCAATTTCTCTTTTTGGAGTTATATGATCCACCCATAGTGTATCATAAAGAGCCTTATGCCAAGTTCGTTGTCTCTCATCAACAAGCTTCCTAATAATAGTAACTAGATTCTTGTTGCTTGACTCAGCCTAACCATTTCCTTGCGGATAATAGTTGGATGAATGTAAAAGGGTAATACCATAATAAATAAAAAATCAATGATTCCATAAGATGAAAAACATGAAGCATTATCAGTTACTATCTTATGAGGAACACCAAATCTTGAAACAATGTTTTCTTTCAAGAACTGACAAACCACTATTGAAGTAGCTTGTCATGTTGGAATTGCTTCCATCCACTTGGTAAATTAATATGTCGCAGTGAGAATACACATATGGCCTGCACTGGATGTTGGATTAATAGGACCAATGAAATCTAATCCCCAATGTTGGAATGGTTCTTCAATTACTATTGGCTTGAGAGGAAGCGCAACTAGCTTAGGCTTACCAACAAACTGTTGACATTGTTCACATTTGTGAACACAAGTGTACGCATCTTTAAACAATGTTGGCCAATAGTATCTTGCACATAAATTTTTACGTGCAGTGACAGGGGCAGAAAAATGTCCACCACAAGCAAGATCATGGAAAGCTTGAAGTAACCTTACTTGTTGTTGCTTGTCAACACAATGCAGGAAATTTCCATCTAAGATCTTCTTATACAAACCACTATCCCATAAGACAAAATTCACCGCTTTAAGCTTCAATGTTCACCTTTCATTGTGTGATAAGTGCGAAGAACACTCTCCATATGTTAAGAGGTATGCCAAGTCAGAATACCACTCATCAGTGGTGCTAACAAATAGAACCTTGGGAAGATCTTGATTCATGCCTTCATTTTCCAGCACCACTTCATCAACTGATTTGTTATTAGCTATTAACTGGCACAAACCTTTTCCACGAACCAACTTAGTAGGCTTAATCTCCATGTCATATTCCTGAATCTTAGAAATGCAGTTGCCCCTTTTAGTTCCAAACTCTTGTTGCATTAGAATTGACTTGACAACATCATCAAGAAAAAGTGCAATGACATGTGAATTTAAAATATAAAACCTAAAATGTTTCACCGCTTTAACCATGACAAAAGTATGTTTCTCCATTTCTGAGCATTTCAATTCATGAGCTTTCAATGGATAACTGATGAGCAATGGGTGATTCCACACCCTCATTATTTTTCTGCATCAGTATGGCCAAACAGTTATGATTAGATGCATAGATATACATGATAAACTCTTTAGTGTAACTAGGACACACCAGAACTAGGGCATTTGACATGGCTTCCTTAATATCATGAAAATATTTATTTCCTTCAGGGGTCCATTTGAAAATATATTTCCCTTTCATCATGTCGACAATGTGACGAGTCTTTTTAGAAAAGTCTGGAATAAATCTTCAAAGGAAGTTTAATTTACCAAAGAAAGAATGCACAACAGTCTTGTTGGAATGGAAAGATCACAGATAGCCTTTACTCTTTCGCC
Source organism: Cryptomeria japonica (assembly GCF_030272615.1). NCBI lineage: Eukaryota > Viridiplantae > Streptophyta > Pinopsida > Cupressales > Cupressaceae > Cryptomeria > Cryptomeria japonica. The sequence goes on along the minus strand of NC_081405.1, from coordinate 132,241,181 downwards.
ATCAATTTTGATACCTTCTTTTAAAACAATATGCCCAAGTAACTTACCTTCAGTAACCCCAAAAACAGACTTCTTAGGGTTAAGATATATTCCATGTTGACGATATTTCTCCAACACTTGCCGCAAATGATAGAAATGATCTTGACGCTCCTTCGAGAAAACTATTAGATCATCCAAATAAACTGCAATGAACTTACCAAGAAAAATTTGAAAAGCCAAGTCCATTGCACGTTGGAAAGTCACTGTAGCGTTTATTAACCCAAAAGGCATCATGCGATATGCAAAAGTACCCCAAGGTGTGGTAAACGCAATCTTGTGCTGGTCTTGTTCAAGAACCTCCACTTCATTATAGCTCGAAAATCCATCCAACATAGACATGATCTCAGATCCAGTAACAACTTGTAAGACATGATCCATAACTGGAAATGGATAATTATCTTTCAAGGACTCCTGGTTCAAATTTCAAAAATCAATACATATCTGGATCTCACCATTCTTCTTACGTATGGGTACAATATTGGCTATCCAAGAAGAATGATGAATGGGGAAGATTATCCTTGCCTTCAATATTTTCTAAATTTTAGCAAAGATAGTATCAGAGATCTTTTGGTTGTACTGCCTTTTCTTTTGATGGAAAGGCGTGACAATCGACTGTAATGGAATATCGTGACGAAGTGCTTTGGGGCGAAAAGACTTTAGGTCTTCATAGGAGTAGGCTAAGACATCAACATATTGCTGCAATAACACAACAAATTTATGTCTTTCTTCTTGTGAACAACATTTTCCAATGTTGATCAGCTTTGGATTGGTTTCAGTCCCGATATTCACTTGCTCATATTCCATTAAGCCTGCAACTAATTTTTGTTGTTTTTTGACATAGCGATCATGCTTGTCAAACAATTTTTCAAGAGAAACCAGAGCCTTACAAATCTTATTTCCTTTCAATTGTAGAAATTTCTCACAAGTTTCTGCATCAATACTTTCAATAGTATCCTTTGAAGGGCACTGACTACCTTCAAAGTACAAGTCATCAAAATTGTCAGCAGTCTATAAGAAATTGATTATAGGAAAATCGTCATTAAACACTTACTAATGATCAAAATTGTCAGGAACACTTGGATGAAAGAAAAATTCAATAATATATGTTGATCCCGAAAAATCTTTGTGAGTAACCAAAGAGGTTGCAGATACTACTAATGAATCCACTCTGTCATTAAATTCACGGGAAACAACAGATATATGAAATATTGGCATTACAGTAAGAAAGATTGTTGATATTCAATAAGGATATTGAGAAGGTTGTTGAAGATTATTGATATAACTGAAGAAGGATGATAACTATCTTTATAACATTATTTTGTCATTGATGTCAAGAAATTGATTATCTGATTTAGTATGATGTTGCCATATCTTAAGAAGATTGATTAGAAGAGAATTAAGATGTCGGTAAAAGACACAGAAAGAATGTGATAAATAAAGGGAGGAATAAGTTATTCAATGGGCAACTATTACCGAGTTAGACAATGATGAGATCATGATGTTTAGATTGTTTTGATATCCTACATATGTTGTTGATTGTAAGGTTAATACTATACTATGTTACCGAGCAAGGAACCTAGTCGGTAAACCCTAAGGTTATCGATATCGGTTAATGAAGGCGAAATGTCTACCAAGTAAAGTTTAGTATTTACCGAGTTCTAACCGAGTTATGATAGTGCGCATGAGATGGATAAAAGCATTATTTAACGAAGGACAATGATTAGCTGGAAATGTATAAATGATTGGTATGTCATGTATGAAGTTTGTTAAGGATCTATGGCAAAGGAAAATCGGTAGAAAGATCTACAACGCAAATTGAACCGCAATAACCTTATGCAAGTTCCAAGAAGGGAATGCAAGTCCCGAGGTAAGGTAAAACATTTTCAGATCTAAAGGATACATTGAACCTAGTCAAGTTTGAAGATCTGATGGCTAAGATTGATAATGGGAAATGTGATCAAGGAGATTTAGCGGTTAGCAATTGTTTATAAATAAGGAATTGTTGATAAACAATGTATGCGGGCAAGTGTATGCACGGGGATGCTACATAGTGATTATCGAGCACAGAAGCTTGAAGACCTGTTTGAATAATAGAGTAGAGAGCCCAGCAGAGGGACAAGATAAGTCCTATGACTAGATTGTTTCGAGCAAATAAGAATCTGCTTTAGCATTTTAGATGTGAAGTTGTAGATAGATTTTATTACTGTTATTTTGTAAGTGATAGAAAATCTCTTAATCGAGTGGACTTAACAGTCTTATATGTAAACCCTCTAGCAAGGTAACATTCTAAAGAGAGTGTTTGAAATCCTTTAACAAGGTCACTTCTAACAAATTGAAGATCCTAACAGATCTGAGGGAAATCCCTTAACAGGGTCACATCTAGCAATGTGTTTGTAATCTTTAATAGGATTTGCTTTTAACCGAGCATACTCTAGAAGAGTATATTTCTTAGGGGGTCCGAAATCTCACAGTGGTTTTTTCCTATTTGGGTTTCCACGTTAAATCTAGTGTTATGATTATGTGTTCTTAAGTTTGCATGTTTAACAATTTTTGGTTAAGTTGTTGAAGTATAAGTTACCGAGGTTGAATCTGTTGATTTTATGGAAGTTTAAGTTTGTATGATTCACCCCCCCCCTCTTGTCTTGTTAGCTATTGGCATTTGTACTTTACATCAAGTATTAGAACTAATAATTGGTATCAGAGCTAAGGACTTCGAAAGAAAATTTTTTAAGGTACTTGAGGCAAAGATCCGAAGATGTATAAAAGGGATGCACCGAAGTTGAACAAGTCAAGTTTCTCCACATGGCAGAAAAGGATGAAGCTACATTTATCAGGAATTAGAGAATATGCAACATATTATTTGGAGAATGATTACATTGCACCGAGCACCAACCCTATGACCTTGGAAGAGATTAAAGCAAAGCAAGAACATATTCAAGCTATGATTGAAATAACATCAACATTGATCGACTCAGAGTTTAATGATCTAGAAGGCTGCAATGATGCAAAAGTAATGTGGACTAAGCTCACATCTATGTATGGAGGTGATGAACATGTTCAAAGAGCAAAAGTAGATAGTTTAAGAGGACAACTTGAATCCATGAGGATGAATGAAGGTGAGAACATTACCCAATACAGTACAAGACTAAAGGAGATTGTCAATCAAATTAAAGGAGAAGGTGGAACTATTGAAGAAAAGGATATAACAAGTAACTTGTCGAGAACCCTTCTACCAGCTTATGCTATTTGAGTCTCTGCAATCAATGAATTGAGATCTGTGCCTAACATGCCAGTTTCTTTGGATGCTACTATTGGTAAGCTACATGCATTTGAGTTAAGTAATTTTGATAACAGTGGGTCTTCGGTAAATAAAGTAGAATTTGCATTCAATTCTTTTCATATTGGTGAATCTGATGATTACAATGATAGAATGAGTAAGTACTCTGAAGGAGATCACAGTGGACCAAGTGAAATATTTTGCATGAACATGGAAAAAGTGCACGTACTATATGAGGAAATCAAGAAGTAAGAAGAATTTGAAGCATTATTAGCCAGAAGGTTACCGAGAGGAAAAGGTAAGTATAAAGGAAAGCTACCTTTAAAATGTTTCAATTGTGATAAAATAGGACATATGGCTTCTAACTGCCCTGACAAAGAATCTAGTGAAAAGAGAGAATATCGAGATAACAGGCACAAAGATAACCAATATAGAGGACACCGAGACTTCAAAAGGAGAGATAGAAAGACAGGTCTAGAAGCAGATGAGGAATCCAATGATGACAAATATGATGAAACTGATACTGAGGAAGTTGTTTATGTGGCTATTAAAGATGGATCTGATGAGGAAAGGTATGAAGAAAAAGCCCTAATATCTCACATAAATAATAATGATTCTTGGATCATAGATAGTGGATGCTCACATCATATGACAGGTGATAAACACAAGTTTGTTAAACTAGAAGACTATGATGGAGGCTATGTAAGATTTGGTAATGATGCACCATGTTCGGTGAAAGGTAAAGGATCTATAACACTTCTTGACAATGCTAAATGTGATGATGTATACTGGGTTGAAGGATTGAAATACAATTTGTTTAGTGTATCGCAGCTAAACAATATAGGATACTGAATAGAATTTCAGAAAGGAATTGTCAAAGTTCATGACAAACATGGAAAGTTAGCTGCTACCAAGACACAAACAAAAGGTAATACATTTCATCTTGACTCAACTCGGAACAAGTGTCTTTATGCAAAGATAGATGATACCTGGTTATGGCATAAAAGGTTTTGTCATGTAAATTTTGATAATCTGATCAAAATAAGTAAGAAACACCGAGTAAGTGGTCTACCAAGTCTTGAAAAACCTGTGAATGCTATGTGCCGAGGATGCCAGATGGGTAAGATGACAAGATCAAGCTTTACAAGTAAGTCCTACACTTCTAAAGGAATTTTAGATCTAGTACACACTGCTCTTTGTGGTCTTATGAAAGTTCAAAGTTATTATGGTGATAAATATTTCATATTATTTGTGGATGATTACCCAAGGATGATGTCAGTTATGTTTTTAAAAGAAAAATTAGAAGCTTTTCAAATGTTAAATGGTACAAGGCAAGAGTTGAAAATGAAATAGGAAGACAACTGAAATGTCTTAGATCTGATAGAGGAGGAGAATTCACTTATGATGAATTTAACTTATACTGCAATGATCATGGTATAAAGAGGCAAGTATATGCACTGAGAACACCTCGGCAAAATCGGATAGCCGAGAGAAGAAACAGATCAATTATGGATTGTGCAAGAACCTTGATGATAGAAAAGAGGGTACCTCAAACATTTTGGAGAGAAGTAATCAACACTGCACTTTACACCCTGAACCGAGTTCAACTGAAAAAAGGAACTATGAAGACACCATATGAGATCTGGTATGACAAGAAACCTAATGTAAGTTACTTTAAAATCTTTGGAAGTAGATGCTATGTTCACAAAGATGATAGAAATGGAAAGTTTGATCAGAAAAGTGAAGAAGGAACATTTCTTGGTTATTCTTCTAGAAGTAAAGCATTTAAATGTCTGATCAAATCATCTAACAAAATAGTGGAAAGTGGAAATGTGAAAATTGATGAATTTGCAGAAAGAAATGATGAAGGAAATTCCAAAGAACCAAAAGATTATGAAGAATTTATTTATGTTCAATCGAGAAGTACTACCGAGAATACTACTGAATAAAATGAAGATAATGTCCAGCTACCGAGTGATGAAGAAGATCATACAGAACCTATCGAGCCTATATTAGCCAAATATGTCAGAAGACATCATGGATCAAGTCAGATTATAGGAGATAAAGATGATCCAGTGATGACAAGAAACAAACTGAGACATAACACATGTCTGATTTTTGAATTTGAACCGAAAATAGTGAAAGAAGCATTTAACAATGAAGATTGGGTAAATGCTATGACATAAGAGATTGATCAAATCAAGAAGAATGACACATGCACACTAATCCCAAGACCAAAGGACAAAAATGTAATCGGTACAAAGTGGATTTTCAAAAACAAGCTAAATGAAAAAGGTGAGGTCATTTGCAACAAATTAAGACTAGTTTGCAAAGGTTATGCTCAAGAAGAAGGAATAGATTATGGTGAAACATTTGCACCTGTGGCTAGACTTGAGGGAGTAAGAACATTGTTGGCATATGCTGCTTTCAAAAATTTCAAGGTATATCAAATGGATGTTAAATCTACATTTTTTATTGGTATACTAGAAGAAGAAGTTTTCATTGAACAACCTGAAAGATTTGTTGAAGACGAGTAAAGATCAGGTATGCAAACTGAACAAAGCTTTATATGGTTTGAAACAAGCACCTAGAGCATGGTATGAAAGATTTCACTCTTATTTAATCAAGATTGGTTTTATAAGGACAAGTGATAACAACAATATGTACATGAAAAAAGATGAGGACAATGGAATATTGATCTCAACCATATTTGTTGATGACATTATATTTTATGGTAACAACTCCTTATGTAAGAACTTTGGAAATGAAATGTGTAAAGAATTTGAGATGTCACTAATCGGTGAGATAAAGTATTTTATAGGTTTACAAATATTGCAAATGAAATATGAGATTTTCATTACTCAATCCAAGTACATAAAGGAAATCTTGAAGAAATTTGGAATGGAGGATTCTAAACCAGTAAGTACTCCTATGACTACTAATTGTAAATTATCAAAGAATGATGAATTTGCATCTGTTGATGAGACACTTTACTGATCTATGATTGGAAAATTGCATTATGTTGTGCATAGTAGACCGGATATAGCACATGCAGTAGGTATTGTAGCAAGATTCTCTGTAGATCCTAAGGAAACTCATATGACAACAATCAAGAGAATTTTCAGATACCTGAGAGGCACTGAAGATTATGGCTTAGTATAAGAAAAGAGAAATAATTTTGATTTAAAAGTTTATACTGATGCTGATTGGGCAAGCAACATAGATGATAGGAAAAGCACAAGTGGTGGAGCTTTCTTTTTGGGAGAAAGACTAGTAAGTTGGCTTAGCAAGAAACAAGGATGTATTTCTCAATCTACAACAGAAGTTGAATATGTTGCTGCAGCATTGAATTGTACCAATATAGCATGGATCAAACAACTATTGGAAGGTATAAATGAGAAAGTTACTGAGCCAGTAACTATATTCTGTGATAATACTAGTGCCATTAACATTTCAAAGAATCCAGTGATGCATTCTAAGACAAAGCATATATCTATAAAGTATCACTATCTCAGAGAAGAAGTTCAAGAGAAGAAAGTTGTGTTGGAATATATCAGTTCAAAGGAGCAATTAGCAGACATCTTCACAAAGCCACTGCCAAGGGATACTTTTGAGTATCTCAGAAGCAAGTTAGGGTTTCCTACCCCTATCTTCTACTCACTGACCGAGTTCGGTGAAAGCATCAATTCGGCGAATCTACAGAATATTATGTGTGGATTGATGCTGACTTACACACTTTAGGAGGTCACCTAAAGTTGTGCAAAAAATGAATAGAGATAAGTCGATCTGATCGAGACTGAGATGTTACACTGCAAGGCAAATCACTTCACAGAGGAAGGAATCATGATTTAGTTCTTTTACTTTTTGGCATTGTTGTCAAAGGGGGAGAAGACTAAATGGTTGAAAGACAAAATGGTTGACTGCATGATAAATCCCTGAATGATGGAAATAACAGAAGACTAATGATAGGGGGAGTAGATTGCAAAATGAAGAAGACTAAATGCAAGTCAACAGCTCAGAATCCTATTGAAAATGGAGAAGACTTCAGAAGATAACAGATCAAGGATAACAGGAGAAGTCTAACAACAATCTGAATCCGAATCAATTTGAATATCTTGTTGGTACTACCATTTAATTGTTGGTTTTGCCATCAATGCCGAAGGGGGAGATTGTTGGCATTACAGTAAGAAAGATTATTGATATTCAATAAGGATATTGAGAAGGTTGTTGAAGATTATTGATATAACTGAAGAAGGATGATAACTATCTTTATAACATTACTTTGTCATTGATGTCAAGAAATTGATTATCTGATCCAGTATGATGTTGCCATATCTTAAGAAGATTGATTAGAAGAGAATTAAGATGTTGGTAAAAGACACAGAAAGAATGTGATGAATAAAGGGAGGAATAAGTTATTCAATGGGCAACTATTACCGAGTTAGACAATGATGAGATCGTGATGTTTAGATTGTTTTGATATCCTACATATGTTGTTGATTGTAAGGTTAATGCTATACTATGTTACCGAGCAAGGAACCTAGTCGGTAAACCCTAAGGTTATCGATATCAGTTAATGAAGGCGAAATGTCTACCGAGTAAAGTTTAGTATTTACCGAGTTGCAACCGAGTTATGACAGTGCACATGGGATGGATAAAAGCATTATTTAATGAAGGACAATGATTAGCTGGAAATATATAAATGATTGGTATGCCGTGTATGAAGTTTGTTAAGGATCTATGGCAAAGGAAAATTGACAGAAAGATCTACAACGCAAATTGAACCGCAATAACCTTATGCAAGTTCCAAGAAGGGAATGCAAGTCCTGAGGTAAGGTAAAACATTTTCAGATCGAAAGGATACATTGAACCTAGTCAAGTTTGAATATATGATGGCTAAGATTGATCATGGGAAATGTGATCAAGGAGATTCAGCGGTTAGCAATTGTTTATAAATAAGGAATTGTTGATAAACAATGTATGCGGGCAAGTGTATGCACAGGGATGCTACATAGTGATTACTAAGCATAGAAGCTTGAAGACCTGTTTGAATAACAGAGTAGAGAGCCCAGCAGAGGGACAAGATAAGTCCTATGACTAGATTGTTTTGAGAAAATAAGAATCTGCTTTAGCATTTTAGATGTGAAGTTGCAGATAGATTTTATTACTGTTATTTTGTAAGTGACAAAAATTATCTTAACCGAGTGGACTTAACAGTCTTATATGTAAACCCTCTAGCAAGGTAACATTCTAAAGAGAGTGTTTGAAATCCTTTAACAAGTTCACTTCTAACAAAGTGAAGATCCTAACAGATCTGAGGGAAATCCCTTAACCGGGTCACATCTAGCAATGTGTTTGTAATCTTTAACAGGATTTGCTTTTAACCAAGCATACTCTAGAAGAGTATATTTCTTAGTGGGTCCAAAATCCTACAATGGTTTTTCCCTATTTGGGTTTCCATGTTAAATCTGGTGTTATGAGTGTTGTTATGATTATGTGTTCTTAAGTTTGCATGTTTAACAATTTTTGGTTAAGTTGCTGAAGTATAAGTTATCGAGGTTGAATCTGTTGATTTTATGGAAGTTTAAGTTTGTATGATTCACCCCCCCCTCACATCTTGTTAGCTATTGGCATCTGTACTTTACATCAAGTATCAGAACTAACATGAAAGGCATCAAATGCCTCAATCAAGTCCCAAACAAGATTATGATAATGCCTTAGCCTATCGCTCCTTGTCTGATATATATTTATGACTTGACAAACAATCAACTCAACATCTCCTTGAGCATGTAAATTCTTAATCCCCTTCTTTTGGACAACATTCATCCCCAAAAAAAGAGATTCATACTCAGCAGTGTTATTTGTATTGTCAAACTACAATTTGAAAGAAAAAAGGAAAAATTTACCATCAGGAGATACCAAAACAATATTGGCTCCTGATCCGATAGAAGAGCAATTGCCATCAAATTCTAATATCCAAACATCATTTGGACTTCCAATGCTGACATTATCAAAATTGAGAATTTCCTCTTGTGAGGTCGAAGATCCCATAGATTCCACAACAATATTCTCACAATCACACGAAATCTCATTAAGTGAAATGACATATTCAATTTTAGAAACAACTTCTAACTCATCATCAACATGCAAGAAATAATTACCCATACCTAATGACTCAAAAAGAATCTGAGCCCGTTGATCATCATATTTCACAACAGTAAACTATGATTCCTTTTCTAGATACAACTTCTTGATCTCCCCCTTGACAAGAATGTGTGCTTCAATCATATCAATGTTTGACTCTCCTCCAACATCTCTACAAAATTTTCTTCCCACTAATACGCCATAGGAAGCCGACACATCGGCTACCAATACCGTCATCTTGATCTTTTTCTCTGGGAATGCAGCAAACACAAATTGTGTATCCTTGATATGACCTTTAAGGGGAATTGCTTGTTATCCATGGAAAAACATCTATCAAATGTTTAAGTCAAAGTTAAACCAAGGGCATTGGCAACTTTTGCTTGCATAACATTATCAGATGCTCCATAATTGATTACACAATTACTTATCTTATAACCATTTATCAACAAAGAGATATAAAATGGTTCTATCTTTTCTATGGGAGAAGGAGAACTCACTAAGTTATTTTGAAATGAGTTAGACTTGGGAAGATTACTTGGGGAAGTATCTTTTTCTTTAACGAACTTGACCAAATGGTCAAATTGATCTAGATTGGATCTTAAAAACTCTACCTCAGACATTTATATTTTAGTTTTCCTAGCATGATCTATAATATAAAATGACTGAAAAGAACTCATCAAAGATTGACTAAGGTTATCATTTTGGAAATTCGAGATATTAGGTGCACTAGTCTTCGATGCAGGTGTAGAAAAATTGATAGCAGTCAAAGAAGCACTTAGAATTTTATCCTTCACAGTGTCCTTTGAGATGAAATTGTCTTTTGGGGGATTTTGTACAGGAGTCCCACACTTAGCAATAATAACTCACAAACGTTGATAATCCTTGGTTTGTATAGAATCATCACTCTTCACATTGACAGGCGGTTGTGCTACCTGTGCTTGTGAACAAGTGAATACTGCAAAGACATCCCCATCACGTGCATCTGGCACATCATCTTCTTGATATTGCATAAACCTTATATTAGAGTTGCCAGCCAATTCTGCATCATCTCCTTGAAATAAATTGGCAGCTTTGTCACCAAATGGAGGAAGATCATTTTGTTCAGCTTCGTAATAGCCCGTAGTTGAATTTTGGGGCGATGCTTCCAATGCAAGTCTCTTTGGAGCGGGAGGTAATTTGTTTAGATTATGTATGGCATAATTGGAAGCATTATTTGGATGTCCTTCTTGGGACATCACAGTAAGAAGTATTTCCTTGTGAGGAAATTTTCTTCTTAAGTGCTAACAACTCATTTGCTAGCTTTTGAATCATGGGATTGGTAGAATTCGTTCAAGAAAAATATGAATCAACAATTTGATTATTCTTGACCTTATTAGGATCTCTACTTATCTTACCAGCAAGGATAAGATCATGTTCAACCGACATGCCATTTGTTGTGTAGCAACCAAATTTGCAGGATTATCCCTACGCAAAACAAAATTCACTTCCGACAGTTGAGCGTTAATAAAGAAACATTTTAAGTTTCTAGCAGTTGGTTGTGAAGTGACAGGAATATGATTGTGCAATCTATTGAACTTTGCCACAAACCCATGCATGGGTTCTTGCGGTTCTTTTTTCATTTGAGTTAATTGCGCTAAAAGTGCATGATCATCTTCGGTAGGCTTGAAATGTGCCTCAAACCTTGATCTAAGACTTTCCCGAATCGTGATACAATTGTTCAGAAGATGATAGAACCAATCAGAAACAACTCCATTGAATGTTTCAATGAACAATCTCACCAAAACATCTTCATGTTCAACACCGAGAACCCCGCATGCAATATAAAATACAACGATGCGCTTGTCAGGATGTTGAGAACCATCTCCCAAAAACTTAGGCAAATTATTTCTTGTGCCTTTGGGAAGTTCGTGTAAAGGCACCGTCAGACTCAATGGACCAAAAGAGGTACCCCAAGGACCAACAACATCCATCCTTAACGGATTATATGGTGGTATTACAAAAAGATTTGCAAGTGGAACAACTAAGACTTGCAAACTTGACGCCTCACTTGGTATGGGAGATCATTGTGCAGTAGGAGGAAAACTCCGTGTCCACTGCAAAGGAGATTGCATCCGTGGAGGTGTCACAAAGGGAAAATTATGTTGTTGCAAAAACTCAAAAATAAGATCAACAACTCCTGCTAATCGTTGTCCACGAGTATAACTTCGATCAACCAGATTATAATATTTGAGAAAATCAGCAATATGAATATTAGAATGAAAAACACACTGCAATCCAAAAAGAAAGTACAGGTTGCATGTCACTCCCCAATAGAGTCGCCAAAAAAATATTGGGTGAATATTTTATCACTAGCGTACCAATGACAAAATATATGATTCACACACAGCTATGTTGATAAATTAATCTCTCCTCTCATGAAGGGGAGGTTCCATTCGAAATTTCTTCTCTAATTAACAAGAAACTAAAATATGTGGGTAAGTTTCGGGCATATAACTCTTTTTTTTCAGAGTCTATGTATTCTCCCTCCACTTTGTTACAATTCTCTATCACTTTTGATACTTAAATAAATGAACAAATTAATCCAACAAACTATACCAAAACTTACAATCAAGAAGCACAAAGTCTTTCTTGAATGTAACACCATCTTAAACTAATTATCACAAATGGTAAGAAATCCAACTTGCAGCTCAAAGTCTTCAAGTGTACTTTCCCAGCCTTAAAACTACAAGTAATAGCAACAATACAAAGCCTACCACTAATCACTTAACATCAGAAAATTTCTCAAATATGCAAGGAGCACAAAGTCTACTTCCACAATTAGAGAGCTCTCTTACCCACATAACAATATCACCAATACCAAGGAATTAAAGAACATATATAAGCAATAAACATAGGAACATTAACTCATATAAACAATCTTTGACACAACACAAAGTTTGAGATCAAATAGAATTGCTTTCTTTATTTGTTTGATTGAATCTTCACAACAAAAGCTCAAAGTCTTTGTTGAGGCAAAAATTCGGTAGAGTCTTGCTTAGCATAATGAAAGATAAATATGTACGAATGAGGGTCCTCCTTATATAGGAAAAGAGTGGAGAAAAATGTGGGTACAGTTGACTAATTCAACTGCACAATCCCACTTGACTAAAACTATAGCAAAAAGAAAACATGCAGTTGCGAGAAAACTCACAGCATCTAACTATGCAACTACATGAAAAGAAAATGTCAAAAAGGGGACACTTTATTCATCTTTCTCCTCCTCATTAGATTTTTGAAATTCTTCGAACTTGACCAGGATGGCCTCCATCTCATCTTTGTTTGGCATTGGGGTAGAGTCGGTGATGATGCGAATACAGGAAACTGCATCTTCAGCCTTTATGTATTTCTTTTTCCCATCTTTCAACATAGACGCAAGGATCTCAAAACTGACTTGAATTTCCAGCAATTTATCAAATGCAATCAATGAGAAATCTTGTCCTGTACAGTGATCCATTAGGGAAAGAAATTCTTGTGTGATGGCGTCATTGGTCACAAGGTTTTGATTATCATCATATAAGTAACAAGGAATGTCAACAATTATGGTTGAAATGAGATCAATCTCATTATCACCTTTCTTCCTTTCTTGATCCAGCTCTGCAATCATCAACCTTATTGTTTCTTTTTTGTGAGACAATAATGACAGGATTTGAATATACTTCTCTCTAGTTGGAATTACCTTATTCTCCATGAGGACATCAATTATGAAATCCTCCATTTTATTCTAAAGAGTCACACTTCTTTCAATATCTTCTATTTCTGGAGATAAAGAAGTTTTAATACCTTGCATTTGACTTTGAATAACTTTAAAATCAGCCAACAACTTAATTATTGAATCTAGAAGATGAGAACCTTCTGATTTCAATCGAGCAATCCACTCATCCACTACTCGAAACTTGATCCCCACCTGTTCAACCTTTTTGAGAGCCTCGGTATCCATTAAGGAAGCTATTGGCTTGATTTCCTTAGATGATTGTGTAACCTTGAGAAGCACAATGGTTAATTGCTCACATTTTTGTTTTAACTCATTCTTCTCATCTCTTTCCTGATCAAATCTTCGCACCAAAGAATTGAAAGAAGTTTGGGAATCCAACTTAACACTTTCATGTGTTTCCACTCCAAGTTCCACAGTATGCATAATACAATCTTTAGGTTGTATATTACCTTTATTCTTGTCTGACGAAGGCACCATAACCTCAACATATTTCCTTTTGGTAGTTGGATCAACTAGCGCCCGAGAAATAGTCTTTGGTTTTTTAGTACCTTTGGGTTTGGGAGGAACCAATTGTTCAAAATCAAATTCATCTGGTGAAATCACATGTTTCTTTCTTTTCGGTACTACTACATCCATAAAAAATACAAAAAAAATCATAAAAAATAAAAAATACAAAAAAAAATCATAAAAAATAAAAATCGTTACTTGGTGAAAACCTAGAAAACATACACCTTGTGACAAAAAAATTAAAAAATCGAAAAAAAGTAAAGAGAAATAAATTCGTCCAAAGGTGAAAACCACTTCAGTGGCGCCCTAGGCAAGTACCATGGTGAAAACTAGGTTATTGGTGCCATGTGTAAAGACATTGGTCCTCCCTCTTTCAGGATTCCATCTCATCCTTTCACTCTTGCACACACTGATAGCCTATCCTGATGGGGTTCACCTAGTTTGCTCAACACTTCACCTAGTTGGTGTTGCTCAATTCCACCAACTCACCAGGCCTAGTTGCTCTCTAGACCTCCAAGTCCTTCTCAGTCTCTTCTAGGGCTTGATTCTTGATCATTCTAAGGTGTTTGCTTCAAGTGTTTTGGCTAGGAACCCTATCAATTCACAGTGCTTCCCATGTGCTCAATTATGGCTTCTTGGCTTCAATTTGTCAATTTGACCCCCTACCATTGTGAGATGATGCAGAGGTGTGGAGGTCTCTTCTTTTATGTTTTGAATGTATTTAGGGTCCATTTGAGGTTTTCAACCATTTGCTTTCTTACCGATTTCAATATTTTGCCTAGAAAAGGGCTACAAGGAATTAGCCCTATTAGGCTTCCTAAAACTAATTTTTTAGGGCTTGAGTGAAAACGGTCCAAAAGACCCCCTAGAAAGTTTGGTTTTTCTTCAATGGTTCGTCTAACCTCAAGACATTTTTGTGTTTTTGGCTTCTTATTCCACTGTACAATATGCTAACCCCAAAATGAGGGTTTTGAAGGGTTTCTAGGCCTTCTAGCCGGCAGTGACTGGTCAAGTTGGGGTTTGAGAATTAGATGACCTTGTCAAGGCTTCTCCTTGCTTTGGAAACTCTGTTCCAACTCCATGGACCCCTCCAAAATTTTAGAAAGTGATTTGACATTCACCTCTGCACTTTGCACAACTTTTTCACCTTATTTCCTCTAGTCGGATTGCTCCTCGACTTGCCTAGAACAAGGTGTTAGTTATTTTGAAACTCTTCTCCAGAACTTGTCCCTAAATATGTACACTGTACAGGTGGTTTCCCTTCATGTACCAACAAGCCGTGATGGCAGCACATGTGGAATTCATGGGGCAACCATTTTTACATAAAATTGCCATATACAAGCCAAAATTGGCTGTTTACAAACTAAAGCAAGAAAACACTATTGAAAACTATCTACAAAGATTGGAATGAAACCAAAAATACTGTAACACACTATAGAAACTCAATCCATTTTTGGATCAATGGATTCAATCCATTTTCAATTATAAAATGAGTAAAATCAAGCCAAAATGCTGCCAACTAGTCTGAAAATGAGTAGTTTCAGATTGTTGAACTTACAAAAAACATTCTCCAACCTTGGTAGCCATGCAAGAGATGGTACTTATAGTTTTTACCACATGTGGAGTCATCCTAGGGCGTTGGACAATCCCTAACTCCATCGCTAACCAATTCAGGACAAAAGTTGTCATGACAACTTTTTGCAATTTTGCACTTTTGCACTTTTTGGTCTTTCCAACCTATGAGACCTATTCTAAGTCATCACACATGAATTTTAAAACATTCCTAAGACTAATTTAACCCTCCCTAATCCCTATACCAAGTTTTGACATTTTTGACCATCAAGAAGGTCAATTACCTACTCAAACCCACTATTTACACAAAAATGCAAAACCTAAGAAGAATGAACTCAACGTAGACCTACATTGACTCAAAAAATTAACTTTTGGACCCTCCTAGAGTCCTTATTCACTAACTGACTTGGCTAGGTTCAGTACAAGCCAAAATTGAGAAAACTACTAGCCTAAGTCCTAGGTGCTCCTACACCATATCCATCCATAATAAACTTACCTATTCCCATCATGCCTTGTTATTGATCTACCTAACATTGGTTAGCCATTCATGATAAACCTCCTATTTCACCCCTTTCCATCCATAATAAATCAACTCCTATATGTGGCTAAGGAAAATCCTACGTCTAGTGATGGGTGTGGAACTAAGAGCATCACACATTCTGAGGAGTATAGTTTCTTCCAGTTTTCTTTAGTCTATTCGCGCACAATCCACAATAAAGAAACACTTGCATCACATATCCACAATAAAGTTACATCTTCTCCACAATAAAGTATCAGTTTTATGGATTCATTCAGTTTCAAATGATACACAAACATCAGCAATGGGCTTCAACAAATCAACTCTTTCACCAAACTCAGACAACATTATGGTTCAGTGCTATCTATCCTTTTGTGAAAGTAAACATTGTGACCACAATCAAATAGACTTATACAAGTGACAAGAGACACTAAACTTGAGGACTATGGTGGATGTTGGTGTCGAGCCTTGGTTTTCTTTTGATTTTATCTTTTTTGGTGACATGTCTTTTAGCTTTTCCGGGATGTCTCTAACTTGACGGCTGTAATGACCTTGTGATTGAGCTTTATCCATGGTTGTGTAGAGGTTTTACTATTGAGTCTTGTTACCCAAAATCTATTAATTACTATATCTCACACATAAATCAATAGCTCTAAGCCATTACAGATACCTAGTTGGTCATGTGGCTAGTGAAAAACCAAAATTTATACTTCAGTGTTGTTGTAATTGTCATACCCAAGTAGGTTTCATTACTTTCAGGTTCTAAGGCTCCTGGTCACTACACCTCTGTTGATGACTTATAGATAACATTGTGATTTCCCTAGTTTCTTGTGTGTATTGCTGTAATAAGAATAAGACAAATATGGTAATGAAAAATTTAGTTTGGGGGCAAGTACAAGTGTAGTATTGGTTTATGGAATGTTCATGAATGTTGACAAAATGCATATAATTGAAATACCACTTTAAAAAACTCAAAATGCACCAGGTTCGCATCAGTCACTTGTCAAACCAAAAACTAAAAGAATCAATCACTTTAGTAGCAGTAGATAGTTGAATGGCAATTATTTTCCAAAATACCTAGTGAGTTGGAAGATAATTTTGAATGCTTAAAGGCAATGCCTGTATGCGTGGCAACTGTTTGACGATATTCCTCATTGACCATTTAGAAGATTTGTGGTGAATTGGACAACCTATTACATTAGGATAGGAACACTTTTTCTTTATAAAGGCAAAGTAGTTGCATACATATTTTACAACATGGTATGAATGTAACAACTAATCAATCACCCTTCAAATAAAAATAGCTAGTAGACGTAATAAACTTGAACAAGGGTATACTTAATGTTATTGCGAGGATACTAAGATAAGAATTGATTGTAATAAAAATAATATAGCATTCACTCTGTTTTATGTCAATATTGAATTGGTTAGAGATCAAATTAGGTTATGAACCTTTAATGTTAGTTATTGTTGCTGGCACAAAATAAGAGTATCAATGTAATTGATTGTCTAACCTCTGTCAAATACACCTCTTGATTGAAATTGAGGTGATCTTAATTTAAAAGTCTTTGCATAGATCTTAGCCCCTTTTCCATTAGTTAGTACAAGGTGTCAAGGTCTAACCAAGACTAACAAGTGACACAAGAATGCTTTACATGAACTAGTTAATGTGTTTGTAAATTTTTGAAGAGGACTACTAAAAGCATCTTGGAGAATGCTTTGACAAGGGGCTAACCCTTTTGAAACTTAAAAAAAAGGAAGACCTGATAAGTATTGAAAAAATCATAAGGAGGACTAATTAAAAAAAGGATCTTGGATAAGGCTTCAAGGAGGGACTAATCCTTTTGATACTATTAGAGTAGAGATAATTATGTCAACCAGGTTCTACTACTAAATTATCCATTGTATTGACTAGAGGTAGCATTGAAGAGTGCATTCACTTAGTTCTTCTATCTTTGTAAAATGACCAATAGAGAAATGAACGCTCGATACCTATATCACGTGCATTGAAGAACTTGACTGAAAATTGAGGCTATTAAAAACAAAGGATTGAATAGTTTGGGAGTATGTTCACTTTATAAAGGAGAGCACATAAGCTACCCTACTTTCATTAAGCCTTTACCTTTCAGTCAAGGTTCACATAATCTTGTGTCAAGCTTCCCATTATCTATCTATCATCTATGTATAATAATAATAATATTTGAGCAACACCAAAGAGAATCTAAAGCTTCTGTTCGAAAATAAAAAAGAACAACTAGAGGGTTTCATGAAGAACTGGGTTCAAAAGAAACATGCCTAATAACAATGACAAATATTTGATCTATACATGACTATTTAAAAAATAACAATCTAGATTAGGAAAGAACAAGGGAATGCTAATTTAATAATAGAAATTTAAGACTTCATATAAATTAAAATCATAGCAACCAATATAAAAATGTAACAAATAAGTAAATCAAATCCATTTTGAAATAAAATATTAAAAAATACTTAGAACATTTTCTAAAGCATAGGGAAAGATACTTCTAATAAGAGTTACAGACATTGAAAAACAAAAACAAAATGTAAAAATCTAGATTTTAAAGTTGTATGAAAATCATATCAATTTTAAAACAAAACTAACCAAAAAAATTATATACATACTTACCTCTTACAGCTCTCACATAGCCTAATAAAACTTCTTTGTTGCAACCTTTTTTATATCAAGTTGTTTCTAAAACATAAGTCAAGAATTAAGCCTTAAATTATTAATAATAATGATAGAAACGTAAGACTATACATAATTATTTAAAAATAAACAATCTAAATTAAAAACAATGCAAATAAATTATGCCAATAATAATAATGTAAGATTGTATGTAAATAAACATCATAATAACCTATACACAAATAATACACAATTTTGTTTCCAAAGTCCTTTACAAATTCATTACATGGACCGTGGAAAAATCATGTCTTTAATCATAGCAATTTTCATAACAATATAACAAATTATATATATATATATATATATATATATATATATATATATATATATATATAATTAATAGTATACTAAAAACAACTAGAATTTTTGATAAAGAAGGAAAGATGGTTCTGAAAGTACATATAAACAAGAAAACCTAGTAATCTTTCCCCACTTATCTGGCTGGTTGGGATAATCCACCTTCAAACTTGAGGAATGGCATAAGATGGACAGTTCCTCCCATTAGATTGTGCAAACTAAATTTTGATGGTGCATCTAGAGACATTCCTAGAATATTTGAAGCAGGTTATATTTAAAGAGATCACAATGGTTATTCAATTGGATCAGCCACAAAACATCTAAGGCATGGAATAAAGAATGGAAGCGAGGCTCAAGCGCTTCTCTTAGGTATGCAAGCATGTGCCCATATGAGGGCAACTCTATAGTTATTATGATATTGCTATCAAGATTCGAGAGTGTTGTTTTTGAGTCAAATTCCTTGATCCATGTTTCATGCGTAGTGCCTCACAAGAACCCATCTCTCATGAGAATGGATGATACACTTAGCACTCATTGCATCTAGGTGATGCTCGCAGAGGTGAAGCATTGGGCCTTCCCGAGAGGTCACCCATCCCATTACTACAACTCAAGTGTGCTTAACTATGGAGATTACCCCAAGGTCAAGCTCACGTAGCTCTCTACCCTATTTGCAAAACCTTCAGCAAGTGTTGTGCCTTATGACCCATTCATTATAGAACCCCTTTAGCTCATCAATTGATAAGTAGGAGACATTTAATCACATAGTATATTATCAATGCCAAAAGGAATAAGGGGCACAAAGTTAGAGAATAAGGGACACAAAGTTAGAGTATTAATACAATCCTAAATCAAATTTGGCTATTGTCACATTTAAATAGTCCGTAGGGAGATTAACTCCCACATGGAATACTTGACCAACTTTGCCATAGACTATGACACGAGGTGAATTGTTGGTGACAACTTAAAAATTTGAAAGAACAAAATGCCCAATATATCCAATGATGATCTGATGTCATTAAAAAAGCAGGTTTCACATAGTGACAGGAAGGAAAGTTGTCCAAGCATGTGCAATTAAGGAAGAATGTCACTTCACAACTAAAGTATTAGCAAATGGAATATCATGGGAAGATATGAAGCCTATGCAATATTATGCAACTCTTCTTACCTATTTTTAGCGGCTTTCCTCCTAGGAGATCATGGCTACCATTGTCAAGTTGATTGCCAAGAAGAAGCAAAATTCTTTTTATGGGGGATAATCCAAGTTACATTTGAAAAAGATATTAAAAGTGAGTGTGATAATAATAGTCTACACGATCAAGGTACGTGATCATGGTGACACTTGGGGATTTGTTTCTCTCAACTTCTAACAAATACCATGTTAATAAAGACATTTCTTCCATGTTTGTTACAATGTTTTTGGAAGTAGGAGAATCAAAAGATGTGATCAAGTCTATGTCTGAGGCTTTGATAAGGCCACGGTGGTGTCGTAGGCTCAATTATATTCGGGACAATGTTGCCTTTGATGTTGGATTTCATCCTGGTGCAGGTCAATGGTTGGGATTCAACACTGCTACGACTGTATAATGGATCTTGTTTGTCATTAGGCAGGAATAGTCAAAGGTCTGTTGTAGTTCATTTTGTAGGCTTGTAGGGTAGTAATATTGTGCAAGAATGTAAATATTATATAATATGTTTGATATTTCAAAATGATGGACTCTACAACACTTCCCTGGAGGATTTTGAACTCATAATCCCACTAACTTTTATATATTGGCCCTCCATGAAGGATCAACCTTGACTATAAATATACTGGTTTTTAATATATGGGTAATGGCTACAAGAAAAAAATAAAACACCGTAATCTAAATTTAAATAATAAAAATAAGAAAATCAATACCTAAAAAAATCCACACTACACAGACCTGCATGCACCAATTCTCAATTCCTCAAATATAAATCCTAATGTTCAAATCTTACACCCAATTGTAAAAACCCAATTACATAAAAAGTGTCCCAAAAAAGTCCTTTAGATTTTATTTCACTCAAGTTAGCTACCATACGATACAATAGTAAACTGGAATTAAAAATAAATAAATTATTGAAACTTTTTTAACCCAAATAGGTGTTGCCATTACATTTTGAAGGCCCCAAACCCCCTATTTTTACTTTAAGAAGTATGCCTATTTTAGATGAATTTGATTTTTAGCTTTTTTTTTGCTAAATTCAATTTTTGTTTTTCAAATCATAACTTTTGATGCTAAAGTTAGATTTTTGCAAACAAATATAATTGGAAAGCTAGTTCTGTATACTTTTAATGGTGCAATTTTTATTATCAGAACTTGTGGTTGGTAAAATTTATTTTTAATTGAATTCAGATCTTCTTTTTTGGCTTTCAAGCTCATACTCTAATTTTTGTAATTCTTGTGTTGTTGAAAGTCATGAAATCCATGCTTTTTTCTAGCTTTAGCTCTAGGTATATTTTATTCAAGTTTTTCCATATTTGCATTCATAAAGGATTACTTGGGCACATTGACACTTGAGAAAGTTTTGCTTTGATTAAATCATTTCATTTTAGTTGCTTGTCATGTATTGATATCTAATTTAATCATTTGAGGAGTGTATTTTTGTTATATTCTTGGGTTTTTCTATTTATATTTTTGTGGGAATTTTGACAATTAATAGTTATGAGTCTTGATAGAAAGACATTTGACACATTTTAGTGGCTTAAACTTTTGATATCTTTATGGAATCCTAATTGAATTAGAGACACCTTGGAAGAACTCACTTTGGGGTAATAATGATGACTGCATCATCATAGAATTGATTGGTACAATTACTAGTATTGATATTCTTGTGGAGATATAAAAAATGAGTACTCGCCAACACTTTGGACTAATATTTGGGAGATCTTTGGAGACCCTCATATCTCTCCATTCCCAAATGATCCTATTGCAAATTGTCTCATTTCCCTTGATGATGTAGATAATATACCCTTTAATGATGATACTTTAGAGGAGCTTGACTATAGTGAATATCTTGAATTTCCAAATGACAAGGAGAATTCTCTTCTTACTTCTCCTCTCCTATTGAGATCACATCCTCATCTACTATTGCTTCTGATAATACTTGTGTTGCTACATATAGGCTTCTTATGATTTAGTGTAGCAAGATATCCATCATATTGAAAATACAATGACTTGGGATGACTTCTTGAAAGGTACTTTAGAATTGTTTGTGGAGTCTCATATTGTAAAATTGGGAGACACTATTGAGGATAGCCGTCTCCTCTTTGATGTTACTTTGCATGGAGTTGCATCATCTTCTTCAAATGGGGGATAATTTAGATACTCTTGTTTGACCTCTACCTCATCATTTGTCATACTCTAACATTGATGCAGAGACCTTTGACGAGCATTTACATGAGAGACACATGTCTTTGGAAAATATTCTACATCCATCTACACTAGGTTCTAAATTATCATTTTCGATAATGTGGCCTAGAATGCCTAATTTGGAAGGGGCAACTTTTGACATCAACATGGACATACTTGAGCAATTACTAGAGACTCCATATATATTGAGTTTTCTTCCCTCCAATTCTTATTTAGAATGAGAATTCTTCCTGCATTTGTACTTGTTTTATTTACTCCCAAGGGATGAATGTTGTTTATAGGCATTGAATTATCTTTTGTCTACTAGCACTTATCATTTTTACAATAAAGTGTATATTTTGGGGTGGGGGAGAGTGGGGAGGAGGGCATGGGCGGTGGAAAGGGGGCTACATAGTCTCTCCTTTTCCTTCTTATGGAGGGGTCATTGATTATATATTGGTGATACTTGAGTAGTCATTGGGGGACATATCGAGTCCTCTTCCTTCTTTCACTTTCTTGCATATCCTCTATTTTCTCCTTTTCTCCATTTATGATAATTTTTTTTACATGGGTACATTAACATAGCCTTGTATCTAGGACCCATCATTGTAGCCTTGCAATTTTTCTCGTTCTCCCTAAGTTGTAGTTAAGAAGGGGGGTGTTGGTGTGAATAGGGATATTATCTAACTAGTTTCACTATTAGGTTCCTTTCACACCTTATCATTTAAGTTTACCCGTGATACATATGAGATACTTATTACTTTATGTGTCATATCATAAGATTAAGACACTTGTTATAATCTTACGATATCCTATTTCTCACCTTGGCCTATATAGCTAACAAGTTCCCTTTGTAATTTCAATTCATAGCAGATTCTATCATCATTGTATATTCACAATCATTGATAGGAATACAATTTATTCTTGTCACAGTGGTCTTCCCATTTCATTGTGCTTTCCATTAGGCTTCTAGATCTTCAATGGCCATCTCCATAGCCAAATCTTATAGACTCCAATATAATAAAAAAATAAATAAAAATTTGGTACTTTATTCTTATCTTCAATATAATTTTTTTAAGCATATAATAAAAATATTCGTTCCAATGCAACTAATAACAATTTCATTCCATACAAAATAAAATTGACTTCAATATAGTAAACACAATTCTATTTCATAATGTTGTTCCACAACCCTTCAAATATGAAATTTGAATTGTGAGTATAAAGAAAAAAGAATAACCAATACAATACAAAATAAATAAAAATAATTGAATCCATTATAAATTGTTTGATAGCCAAATTAATTTATTTGATACTGTAGACACCTAAAATTGTACTAGTCTAATTAAATAAATTATTTTAGCCTAAGCCTTCTATTAATTAAATAAATTATTTATTTATTTAAGTAATTCATTTATCCTTTTCTAACCTTTCCCAATTTGAATATATATTTTATTTATTTAAATTATCCGTTTTCTGAATAAATTTAATTGGTCTCATCTCATCTTCTATTAATTAAATTTATTTATTTAATTGGTTTCATCTCTTCTATTGATCTCATCTCTTTTATTTATTAAATTATTCCTTTTCTAAATTAAATAAATGGTCTCATCTTTATTTAATTAATTAGTTTTTTCCCTTTATGACAAGTGTCATTCATTTCTTAATTCACCTTTAACCAACTCTCTAGTATTTTCCTATTTCTTATACCTATCCTCTAATCCGAGTCAACCATTTATCTTTTCACTTTTTAATCCTATCCCTCCATTTTCTAGGATGTTTTCTATAAAAGAGATCTCTTTCCCTCTCTTCCAATTAATCAATCAAGTATAAACACTTTGTCTACATACTCAACCAAATAATCACTAACAACGATTAATCTATCATGACAACTATACTAATAAGATTATTCAAAAAATAAATTTAATATTTTGAAACAAATTTAAAAAATAGTCAGGAACAATAAAATATAGGTTAATGATGTTATCTATCATGGCAACTTTTGAAAATCGAAGTGTGCATAAATTTTCATCCTGGTTGGGAACTCGTGCCTTTCAAACAAATGCAACGGCAAAAATTGGCAGCATCTTGGAGGAGGTTTGAAAAAGATCAGTGAATTCTCTTTAAATTCTGCAAACGCGGAAATGGGATTTCCACGTTTTCCAGAGGGCATCTGAATGATCTATTGTAAGTACTGTCAACACCAAAATTCTCCATTGAAATAAGAACTATAAAAATAGTCACTTCTAAAAATCGATGCCCCGAGCAGAGTAGGATGAGTAAGGGCTCCAAGAAGGTCTGGTTAAGGATTTAGAGGTCTCTCAATTTAAAAAAAAATCATCGAGTAAATTTGATTGGGAATTTCTTCAATCTTGGAATTTCTGTTTCTATTACACACATAAGAATGATTAATGTGTAAGGAGGGTAGAAGTGTGATTAATTGTCTAATTAATTTTCATTTCGAGGTTTTGCACCCATCCCAAGTCATGCAGTATATATAATCATCTATGCTATTTTTATTTAAAAGTGAATTTGTAACTCAAATACATTTTTCTAGATCATTTAGCGTGCTCCTAAATGTCCATTTGAAATCTTTCTATGCTTTTTTTCCAATGAATTTCTTGTTTTCAATTTAGGGTGCGGAAAATTAAAGAAAGTCTTGTACACGAATGATTCAACCTTGTGTGTTTTTAAGAACAACACATAAACCGAGTATACTGAAAGTTCATGGTTTAATAGTAGTTTCTCCAGGAATTATGTCCTTTTTTATTTAAATTTTGTTTTGGTAAATTGCTTGTGTTTTAACCCTCCTTTTTTCTTCGCTCACCTAGAAAACATGCAGTGTCCATACATTCGGCATTATGCCATTTAGCTTTGATGCCATGGCCAAGGAAATCCATAACAAGTTGACTGAGGACTGATACCCGGCTCTGTGATATATTACTGAATTGACACGGTGTTGTATCCTTGTCTCTGTGACTTGTGCTTGTTTCTGTTTCGCTGAACTTGGGAGAACATAATTGATGTATGTGAGTAAATACTAGAATGTGAAATAATTACTCTGACAATGTATGGATATTATTCAAGTGAATTGCTGTAACATTGGCGAGGTGTGATATCCTAGTGGAAGATTTGAGTGGTTATGTGAGCTCACTTATGTCGTGCACATCAGTGACTGTGTAAGTTAACGTTTTGATACAGCCATTGTTGTAAATGACATTGTTTTTTATCTAGCCAAGAAAGAGAGTGCATAGATCACAAGTTCATAGAAATTTAAAATCTTAATCGTGATCATTATGCACTAGATTATTACTTTGAACTACAACCATGAATTATTGTTATTTGATCTTCTGATTTTTAAATAGCTGGTTTACTGATTTTTAGTGCCATTATGGGCTCAGATACCATTGATTGGGGCCACATTCATAGTGAGTGACATTGATAAGCAATGTTCACACTTTAGAGCCCATAACACATCCATTTACTACAATCCACTTTACATATGCAATATTCACACTTTAGAGCCCTTACAGATTGATTATAATATTGTAGAATCCAGGAGTATCAATTGTTGAAGACACTGATCTATTAATCCTCACTCAATCAGATTTTACTAGGGACTTTATATTTTAATCTTAGAACCTTATGACATTTAAATAGAAAGTAAATAATTATAAAATATTAATAATGTTATAACCATGAGATAAAGTAATAACTATATAGGCTCATGAATGGGCTCAATCGGGTGAATCTGAATTCCATTTTGTTGGTGACTATTGAATGGATTTTCCCTGATGAAGGTTGGTTGAAAATTAATTTTGATGGGACATCAAAGGGTAAGCCGAGGCCTTCTGGAATTGGATTTGTTGTTCGGGACTGGACAAGGAGTATACTAGCCATGGGGGCTCAAAGAGTGGAAGATGGTACAAATAATACTGCGTAGGCACTGGCGGCATTAAATGCAATAAAATTTGGGAAGAAAATGGTTATCACTAACTTGCATCTTGAAGGGGACTCTTTAATCATTATAAATGCTATTATTTCGGGAGAAATTCATGCTTGGCATTTGAAGAAATTCATAGTGGCTATCCGTAATGAGTTGGCAATTGTCCGGGATTTCCAAATCGGACATGTGAGATGTACGGCAAATCAGGTTGCTGATTCGTTATCAAAGTGGGTAGTGAATTTTCAAGAAGTTGGGGAAGTAGGAATTGAGGATTTTCACGCTCTCCCAAATAATGATTAAATTCCTTGGCATGTTGTGAAATGATATTTGCATTCATGAGGAGGAAAGGGATGTGATTGATGGGATGTTGGGATGGCATTAAATTGAGAGGACTCGTTTTCATCTGCACTTCATTTTTTCATGTGCGAGCTGGTGGGAGAAAATGGAGGCGAATTTCCCTCTCATCACCTCCAAACCCCAAGCTGCGTTTTTTGGGCTTGTTTCGGCTAGACGGATGAAGGGCCTAGTTATGTTTGCGGATGATGAATTCATCCATTTGATGGAGTTGCTATTGGGGGAGGTTTTTCTGCATGTGAAGCACAAGTATTAGACAAACATGGACATAGTGACTGCGGTGGTTGCTTGGGGGTTAGAGTTGGGAGATTCCACAGAAAATGTCCTGTGGTTGGTGTTATCAATTTTGGAGGACGAGTGGCTGGTGGGTTTGAATTTGGTGCTAGAGTGGGTGTTCCCTAGAGCGGGCTTTGATGTTCGAGAAGGAATTGAAAACCCCACCTTGGCTGAGATTTATGAGCTAATTCCCTTCATGTGTTGGCTTGTTGGGTATAATCGTGATGAGTGGCGAGCTGAGGCCCTTATTGCTTTGGACTCGTTGAAGGCGTTGCTCCGATAAAGAGAAAGGATTGGGGGTGGTGCCATGGTGGTTGTGGAGGGTGTGGTTGGTGACAGAGGAAGGCGAGGACAGAGGTGCGAGAGGGTGGCAAAGAGGAAGCAGGGTGCATGTGGCTCAGGTGGTGGTGCAAAGCGATGAATATAATGTCCTTGGTTTAGGTTTTTTCTAGTGGTCTCTGTTTTTTGATCTGGTTGTTTTTTTTTCTGGCACACGTTGGTACTAGGGGAGAAGTTTTTGGATACCCCTTTGTATGTAATTTTTTGTCCTTGTAAATAGGGCTTTGGGCGTATGGGTTTTTTCCAGTTCACGGTAATGGTTATACCTGTGTTTTTTTTGGAATGTAACGGGCTATGGGGGGTGTTTGGGTAGGTAGATGCTTTTGCTTTGAATTTTTCATCTCAAAGCTCGATGAATGATGTTATACTGCTCATATATGTAAGCTATTATTTTCATAATTAATAAAATATAACAAGTATTATCGACCAAAAAAAAAGTAATAACTATATAGTAGTAATATTAATTATGTATTTTAATTTCATTTAATAAATTTAATGAAAGATTCAGAAAACTTTGATTTCTGAAAATAAAAGAGGAGAGGTGATTGACCAGGGAAGGAGCCAAACGCTTAGAGAAGTGTAGAAAGTATGAGGATAATGGCACAACTATGCCAGAAGGAATTATGTCATATGTAGGTAGGAGACTAATTTTATTAACTTGACACAATGTTAAGATCTCTCTAAAGGTAAGAAACCAAAAATGGATGCAATTAATAGACTATGAAGCTATTGCCTTTAAGTGAAAGATATATATTTTAATTGAACATCACACCTCCCATTGCCAAAAAGCTTGTTATAGAACTAGGATGCCAATCATCACATCCCACTTGGTGATTTGGAATTTGAATCTCACTTCCTTGTCATTTCCCCTAAAAAGGGGAATTTGAAGGACTCTCCCCATGTTCCTTTAGATGGGATTCCCCCTTTTCAAATTCTTGTCCTCATGATGTGCATGGTTGTTCTAGTTTTACTCCCCATTTGCATGAGGCTTTTTCAAAGCACAAATTATCTAGTACTAATCAAGATCCCAAGATTCCAATAAGTTTGAAACCAAAGCCAGATTTAGAGATGGAGATACGGGGGCAAACAGGTGAGCCAAAAGGATCAATATTGAGCTTTTGAACACTACTGAGTGTAATTTGCAAACATTGGCACTATCTAATATGGATTGGAGTCAAAAGGATAAAGGATCTTCGCAAAGAAACAATGAGCAAAAAATGTCTTCATGTTTGTCCAAAGAAGACAAATCTAACAAATCTTAGTTGAAAATTAGAGATGTCAACCAACTCCCCAAAATTTTGGATTGAGCTTCTTTTGCTCCTTTCAGTACCTTTGTCAAGATATGACTATTGAGTGTCATATACTAAAACAAAATGTATAAGTCTTAATTGCCACACCTTTGAATACTGACAAGTGGAATAAGAATTTCAATTTCTGTAACAAAGTAATCAAGTCAACAATTTTCGATGTGAAGGTTCCAATGGAAAATTTTTGGTGTGAGGACACTCTTAGAATATCTATGAGCAGATTATTGTTCTTTGAAGTTCTAAACTCAAGAAGTTGAGTTTGTCTAGTTCCACCTAAAAAATGCAAACAACAAATCATATTCAATAATGCCTCCTTTTGCTAACTAGAATGAAGCAAATTAAAGTCTCAAAGTTTAAGCTATTTTATCCATGGAGTTTATAACAAATTTGTAGTGTACAAATAACCAACAATAAGTTATATTAATGTCAACATGGTTGACTCCTATTAAAAAACTATAAGCGACTATGATTAATCATTAAAGTAGTATTGCAATAATGTGACTTTGAAATTTATAATCTTTCAAGTGTATTGAAAGAAAATATGGTATAGTAGCACATTGTTGATATCTAGAAAGACCTTTTGTCTCCTTCAATGTCAAAATCTTGGATAGTTTGATGACTGATGCTTGACTATTCTTTGTCCCAATTGCAACACAATAGCCTCAATTTTAGAAGTTAGGTGTAATGTCCCCATTTTAGCCTGTTATCAGATGATGTGTCATTAGCCCATTTTGCCTTGGTCTCGAGGGCTAACCAGGACTTCACAAGGATCAGAGAGGGATTTGGCCTAGGCAATTTCAGTTTCAGGCCAATCAGAGTTGTTTTGGTAGGGTTTCCGGATACTTACAATTTATAGTAAGTCAGCAGTGGCTGGGAATATTTGATGCATTTTATGTTGTCAGTATTTTGGTGATCTTAATTCTTCATCAAGTTTGCAAAAATTAATGAGCCATTTATTAATTGGGCGATTAAGTAAAAATTATTAAAGTTAAATATTTAACTTTAATGAAATAATAATGCTGGGACTAATGTTTTAAGGGAAAAATTAAAAGTTCCCTTTAATGAGGAGACACAAGGGGGATGATATTATTTTTATTATAACTTGTTCAGTCCCACATTTATGGTGCTTTGGGATTTGTGCCCAAAAAGTGTGTTATAAATGAGAGCTTTTAATGCTGAAGAGGTTATCTTGGGAATGGTGATATTTTGAAATTGGTGATTTCTGGAAAAATTTCAGGAGTCTTGGCATTTGGGGATGAAATCCCTCAAGTGTGGCACTTCTCTTACCTGTGAAAGACCAGGTTGGGAAGTTATTTTTTAAAATCAAATTAGTTTGGGATGGACAGAAGTTCTGAGAGTCCCAGCTGAGAAGAAATTGAAGTTCATAGCAGGTATTTTATTCATTTTCAACGCTGGATAAGATGCACATTGCTCATATTGTGTTTGGCGTAGCATATTGCAGCCTTACTGGAGGTAGTCACAGAGTAAATCGCAACATCCTTGTGGGATAGGTCATACTACTCAGTGCAGGAATCAGTGGAAATAGTGTGTGGTCCAGCATGGAGCTGAAAGGAGGTGTGGTCTGCCAATAAGCAATAACGCAGGTCCATTGTGGATAAGCTGCTGCTAACTACAGACAGAAAACGACTTGACTGAGTTCATCGTCCATTTTGTGTCACTTGGTGTACAGATGTTAGCAAAAATGTTGTGCATAGTGTGTGTTTAAAGAATGTTAAATTAACAAGAAAAACAAACTTAAACGCACCTGGTAACAGCAAAAACTCAGGCATTTGAAATAAGAAGAAAGCTACAGAACTTGGGTTAATGTAAGGCAACTGTTCATTAAAATTCCTCATAGTCAGTTCTGGGAAAAAAGTGAAGCGAAGGGGCAGCCTTAGCTACGGCAAACCCACATGCTGTGTGAAGGAATTAAGCTGGGCTTAATATACACTTACTTAGCTGAGTTATGGAGTTCACAAACCTGCTGAAGACGAAACCATTTTGCCATTGAGTACAAATGCACCACAGAAGTTATCTTCCAGCAAAGGGAATCGCTGCAACTTAGCTGCTATTGACGGCTGTATCACTGCGACTTTATGAAGACAAAATATAATCCTTGATGGCTGTAATGAAGATAGAAGTTATCTTCCAACTTGACGGCTGTAATGACCTTGTGATTGAGCTTTATCCATGGTTATGTAGAGGTTTTACTATTGAGTCTTGTTACCCAAAATCTATCAATTGCTATATCTCACACATTAATCAATAGCTCTAAGTCATTACAGATACCTAGTTGGTCATGTGGCTAGTGAAAAACCAAAATTTCTACTTCAGCGTCGTTGTAATTGTCATACTGTTGACGTGTATTTTGTACACAATCATACACAGAATAAAATACCGACAAGCATCTTATCCTCTCTTGAGAAAATAGTCTCTAACTGCTGAAGATCTGCAAAAAGGATCAGTTAGATGGACTCCAAGGTTCTTTTAGTGGGGTCTCCACGTGTGGACAAGCTTTTTAGTGGTATGATGTGATTTGCTGTTTCCTCCAAGGCGTCTTACGTATTCAAAAGCTCGAAGATTTTACTAGACTAAAAGGAATTTTCAAAAAATGGAAAAAGGACAGGGTTTAAGAAAGTCTAATCTAGCCTAACCCTATGAATGACTTAGCATGAATGAGATTTGGCAAGACTCAACCAACTTCAATTTTGCCATAAGATAACAACTCAATTGAAATTAGTGCGATCTTCTAGGGTAATAATGGTATTCAATGCATCAAAGACCAAGGACACTACTACGAAGGTACATATCCTAGATGCGAAAATGCTTGAAGATTAAGGACTCAAAATGTTTTCCAGTCGACCACGCAAGGCGTTCCTACAATCAGCAGGAAGCTAGTGGTTTGGATTGCGAATCCTACCAAATATCAAATCTCACACTTAGTCTTTCAAATTAACAAACTACTTTGATTGAGCGTGATTCAAGTACATCCAACAACCATGAAGATAACTTATGAAATTTGCAACAAAACACCATAACTTCAATATTTTATTGATTTCCAAGTCATCATATACAACAATTGCTTGAATTTCTCTCTTCAAGACTCAATCTTGCTACAAAATAAAAATTGCTTACAACTCTAATCTCTCTATTTCACTCTTAACTCTATTCGACTATTAACTCCTATTCTATATCAAATGAAATGAAAAATGGGGGTATAAATAGCATCCCCAGTTACAATGAAAGGTCCAGATTGAAAGTAAATCAATGGACAAGATCATGACACCTAAACCCTAATTAGGGTTTGTTACAAATGACCTCCTTTTTACTGAACAATATTAAATACATAGCCAAATATTAAATTTGGCACAAAAATCTAGGAGGTATCAACCAATGAGAAATAAGATGTCATGTCATCTGTAACAACCTTTCATCTAGAATCTTATTCCCTTTCCAATTCTCTTTCTTAGCGTATGCAATGAATTTTGTCACGATTTCTTCGATTTCTGTGCTTGGAATCTCGGGAAGATTCTTGATACTCTCTTCTAAGTGGATAACCTGATCAAATGCATCTAGAAGAGCTGTGTCCCAAGTAGGTTCAAGTTCCTTCGTTCTATCAATCAGGAGCATGGTGGCATACATCTGATCATACTGCTCATCTGTAACATCTGCGTCCTTGCGAAAGATGATCTTGATTCTATCCTCAAATTCCTGGATATCCACATCTGTCTCGACCTCGATCCTTCTGCCAAGAATGGTACGAAGTACCTCAAATACTCTGTCCTGGATCGGATTGATCACCTCCTCAACTTGACCACATCTAACACTGATGTCCTCAAAGAGAACACTCTTTATATGGAGTAAGGTTGACCACTGAAACAAACTGTGAGAATCACCTTCTAAGATCCTCTCTTGTGCTAAAATTCTTCTGGATGTGTGTCTTATAACTTTCAAGACAGGGATGACAACGTCCTTGGTATGGGCAAATGCAGCTACTGTTGCCATCAATCTGTGAATAATCTCAAGAACTTGGATAGCCTGATGGGTGATCTTCGACATCCTTGTAACAAACTCAATGGCCACCGTGTGAGATCTATCCATCCAACTACATGTACGCTGGACCATATTCCTGAATCTTTCTGCTTCATTGATTGATTGAAGGGGCAATGCCTGCAATGGTGATCTAACTGGATCCTGACGTCCCAAAGGTTCATTGATGTGACTGAAATATGTCCTCCATGCACCGACCTCTTTCTCAAGCTTTCTATTCTTTTCTACTTCTTCTCTAAACTTATCCTTCAATGCCTCAAATGTGTCGGTGGCATCATCTAAAGTCTGCTCTGCTGTGGATGGTCCTAACTCAATAGTCTGTATATGATAGTCCTCTGCTAGGATCTCACCCTCATATTTGTCTGCTGCCGGTGTAGCTATCTGCAGTTTTCTAGATCCAGTCTCATCTCGAATCATCTTGGACATCTTTGTAGCCTTCTTCTTCTCTGTTGTCATATGTGAACGTCCAACAAGGCTCTCTAAATCAATTGCACTGTCCTCGTCCTCAATTACGATCACCTTAGTCAACCTTTCCTTCAACCAATCTGGGATATTTGATCTTGTCTCTTGAACTTGAATTTCTTTATGTACCATTTCTTCTTGTCTGGGAGGAGATGTTACTTCATTATCATTATCTAAATCATAGTCTTGGAGAGATCCATCGGATGAAACATGCTGTGCCTGTTCTTCCTCCTGTCTGTCATTCTGTACCATCGATTCCATGGATTCTTCCACTCGAACTGTTCTATCCTCTGGCCTGGAAGAAGTACCTGGTGTTTGATTTTTGTTAGCACCTTGCTTTTTCTTGGAAGGCTCTTTCTTCTCTGATCTTTCCTTTCTCTTCGAACCTCTCGAATGGAGATTGCCCTCACTGGCACATCGAAGGTTACCTTCACCTGAATTCCTAGGATTAGGATTGCCTTCACTAACACTGGCTCCACCTTCGGCTGGCTTTTCTTCCAAAGTAAAAGACATGGCTATGCCTTGTTCTCTCAACTTCTGATGCTGAACGTCTACCCATCTGCGAGTACAAGACAAGACTGGTGCCATCAATTCATCAAAATCCACGGCCTCGGGCTCATTCCAATTCAAACTTATTGTTTTGCTTTCTCTATCATACGAAGATTGGATGTGCCTGCCGTTGTCCTGAGCTTGGTCGGCTACTCTGTAAATCTTACATTTCCTGATGAAATCCAGAGGCAATCTAGAATGTATCTTTCGTTTTACTTCGAGATCATCTAGGAGATTCATCATAAAATCTTCAATCTGGTACTCATGTCTAAATCTTCTACCGACCGTCTCCTCTAAATGTCCATGTGGATCAAAACTATTCCTCCAAGCAAAAGATGAAAAAGGATACAAGGCTAACTCCTTCTCTGCGTCATCCATGGCTAAGACATTAGGACATACCTCAACTGAATTACCCAAAATAATAGGTACCTGAACTCCATTCTGATGTCTGTGTCTGAATGCCTTCACATATGCTGCCAACTGCCTTGTTACTTCAAGTAACACAATTCTGTCTGTCGGGTACCTCGACAACATGTATGGAGGTAAAGGACATCCATACACTCTAATGTAAGTGAATTTGGGAAACTGAATGAACCAAGCACCGTACCTCTTGATGAATTCCTGGGCATCCTGAGATAATCTGTTGTGAATTCCTCCTTGCAACGTCCTTGTGATGTTCATCGTGAAAGTATCATTGATTAACTTGTAGTTCTTCCCTGGTGGATGATGCAAGTAGGTATAGGATTCACAAACTCTGACCTCACCGGGTCCTCTTCCAATCACTCCTCTGTGAGGTAGTCCTGCGTACTCAACGCTCCTGATTAAGGCATAGATGACGTATGAACTCATGTGGAAGGACTTAGTAGCCCTGAGTCTTCTCAACTGTACGTCCAAGCAATGGCTAATTATCCTAGCCCAATGTATTGTACCCTTTCCTTGAACAATCACCTGGATGAAGTAAAACATCCATTTCTCAAAATAGAAGGCATGAGGTGCTCCTGTAACTCTGTTGAGCATGGTGATCAAATCTCTGTACTCCTCTTGGAAATCAATCCTGTGTGGTGTGTTCGGTACTTTGCTCAGACGGGGACGACTCTTAAGTAGCCAGTTCTTGTTGATTATGCTTAGGCAAGCATCTGGATCATCATCATACACTGATCTGGCTCCTTCAATGCTCTTGTATATCATGTCCCTGTGCTCTGGAAGATGGAAGGCTTCACTTATGGCTTCCTCTGAAAGGTACGCCAAAGTGTTTCCTTCGTTGGACACAATTGTCCTGGACTGTGGATTGTAATGACGGGCACACTCGATCATCAACTCGTGGCACTGAATGGCTGGAGGAAAACCGGCCGCCTTAATGATGCCACTCTCTATTATTCTCCGGGCGACAGGTGATGGCTTGCCGATGTAAGGAACCTCTCGGAACTTCTTCGTGCTATAGTTCCCCATGTTTGTATCTCCAATGTTGTTCCACTTAGACACGATCTTGGTCTCCACTTCTTCGGTCTTCTGATCTTCTTTCATGAGAGCCGAGCGACTGGTGGATGCTCCCGCCTTTGGAGTCGCCATACCTACACAACATTTCATTATAAGAAATAGATTTTGCAATAAATAACGTAAATAAGAGAGATAAATTTTAGGAAATCTTATGATAAGTCTCTAGAGTTATCATTTCCTAAAATACAACGATTGAGCTAAGAGATACTCAAGGATCAAAATTTCAAAACTTGAAATATGACGATGAATGAATAAAACAATAACAATAAAATCGCCATACCTCGATAGAGAGCTAACTCTAGAATGCAAAAACAAAATTTGCCTAGGCAAAATTGAGGTATAAAAGTAATCTTCAATATGATCTCCTCAAAATTGACTTCGCCACCTCTGGATAGAATGTGATCTTCACTTATCGCCTTGGACGTGGTCTCAAATGGATCTTCAAATTCGCACTAACAAATCTCCAAGTCCTTAGCAAATTCCCCTTTGGCGTGGTCTTAGATAGATCTTCAAATTCGCATCACCTTTTGATTGCTTACGCCACCTTGGATGGAATTCGCACCTCTCCAAACACACTTCGCACTCCACGCAAGATGATACTAGCGCCACCTTTGGTTTGAAATCGCACCACCTTTGAATGAATGAAACTCGCACTACATTCGCCTCTTCTCAATTCGCATGAAGGAAGGTAAAATAATGATGTAGAAAATGATAATTCTATCCCCCTTATATAGCGCATTCATCCTTCACCCCTTAGGCCGACTTAACAAAAATAAAACCATTTTAAACGATTTTTAAATGATTTGCAATAACATGACAAGGCCGACCTCCATATATGAGCGCTTGAAATTGATTTTTTATTAATTAAATAATTAATTATTAATGCCTTGCGTTTTTTATTTGCAAATTTCGATTTTAATAAAGGCAAAAATAATTAATAAATGTCTAACGCCATATTAAATGCCAATTTAAATAGGATTTTCAATTTTTAAATCGATTTAGCATTTAAGGAAATTTGAATTGTTTAATTTGGCGCCAAAAATATGAAAATAAAGGGACATACCTCATCGCTCTGGTCCCTTGGAGAGGGACAGGAGCGATCCATGATTTTGGTCTAGATTCTTGCGTTTTCAACGTTTAACTCCTTTACTTCCATGTCCCAAATTGATCATCTGGTGGTCCTTTCGAATTTGAATGCCTTTCTTGTGCGAGCAAATGCATCTCATGATCATTATCGCCCTGGTCCCTTGGAGAGGGACAGGAGCGATCTCCATGTCTTCATGTTCATCTTGTATCTTTGACCTTCGAAATATCAATGTTTGTGTTCTTTTGCGTTTATTCCCATTTGCTTTTATTATGTGTTTGGATGCATTAAAGGGACCATCGCCCTTGTCCCTTGGAGAGGGACAGGAGCGATCCATTATTTCTCCTTGATCTTGGCGATTTTTAAACTTCGATCTCCTTTGCAATGTCCTTCAAACGTCGTCCTTCGCACTTCCTAACCTCGCTTCGCCTTGATCTTTGAAGGAACGTGAGTGTTTTGATAGTATCGCCTTGGTCCTTGTCCAAAGGACAGGAGCGATGTGGGGCCTTTACACGATTTGGCGATGTTTGGACGTTCAAAACTCTTGTTTATCACCTTGTTGTCATACCATGGACCCTCCAGAACATTGCAATATATTGTCCTTTTGTATGAAATGATCAATACATCTAATATCGCTCTGGTCCCTTCCTGAGGGACAGGAGCGAAGTTCATCATTATGTGCTTGTTCTTGTTTGTACCAACTTGCAATTATCTTCATTGCGTGGAATGACGTCCTTTCGACCTTCTTGGTTGCTCGAAACTTGTTTGCCTTTTGAAATCTACGCCATTATGTAAATATCGCTCTGGTCCCTTCCTGAGGGACAGGAGCGAAGTGGGTCTTTAGAGCGCAAATCCTTCCATGTGATGACCTTTACAACCTTGCGCTTGATGGAAATGCCTTGAAATGTCTTCGCCACCCTTCGTCTTGACTTGGAGCGGTCTTGAACCTTGGAGGAACGACCTTGAACTTGCGTAGAGAGTATTATCATCATCATCGCCCTGGTCCCTTGGAGAGGGACAGGAGCGATCCTTCCCTTGTGGCCACTATCTCACTTTGCCTGGTTCCAAGTTTATATTCAACGGACTCGTCCTTCTTCCCTCCATTCGTTCATGCCTTGACATCATTTGTAACTTTGCAAGAAAAACAATTATATCAAAAATCGCTCTGGTCCCTTGGAGAGGGACAGGAGCGAACTAGGCATTTAGCACTGGTATGGACGTCCAAAAAATCTTCAAATTATATTCAATGCGTTCATCTCATGTTTTCCCTTGTTTTTGAACGTAAACTTGCCTTGACCCTTGTCTGGATTTTGCAAAATGGAGGAAATCGCTCTGGTCCCTGGGAGAGGGACAGAGCTACAAGGTACCTCGCCCTGGTCCCTTGGAGAGGGACAGGAGCGATTTGGTCAATATAGGTCATTCTCCTTCGTTTTTGCATCTCAAATTATATTCATTTGGCAAAGCATCTTCTCTTGGACGTCCTCACATCATTAAGTTGTCGAAATCTTGCAAGGACGAGGCGAAATTTAATTCGTAGCTCCGGTCCTTCACTGAGGGACAGGAGCGATTTTCCTTCTGGAGGCCTTTCTGTGCTCATGAAAATCTTCAATTTATATTCAATGGAAAGATCTCGTCGTTCTTCATCACTTCAAACGTAAAATTTGTCTGGACTCTGCAAGGATGATGAGATATTTGAAATTGAGCTCCCGTCCTCCACTGAGGGACAGGAGCGATTTTGCTCCTACAGGCCAAAATAACAAGATTTTTCACATTTTAACACTTCACGAGGCGAAAACAAATCAATTCCAATGCCCAGGATCAAAATTCAAAAAGGTCAAAATTTGGTCAAAATATTCAATCAGACAAAAATTCATATTGACGGTCAACACTTAGACAAGTTTAAGCTCTGCATGAACATTCCAATTGAAAATTAGACCATTTTGGCGAAATCATTGCATTCAAAATTTGCATTCTAGAAAAGAAGCTCAGAAGCTCTCAAAAATGACTGGATTTTGGCTTGAAAAGGCAAAATTTAAAACCCTAAGGCTTGGCCCTAAATCCAGACGACTAACCGACTAACAAAACCCTAAAAACGAAAGCGAAAACGAGCGAAAAACAAGCAAAAAGAGGGGGTCCCCATTTGGTATGGGGCGATGTGTGAAATGGTCACAACATCTGGCGACACCACTGAGAAATGTTGCAAAACATTTGGGAATCAATCTTTCTAAAAGAAGACTCAGAAAACCTCCCTCAACAAAACCAGGAGTTAAGAAACACTTACAAGAAGAGACCATCATATTGAGACAAAGTATCAAGTCCACAGTTACCCATGTGTGTGCAAATGCGTTAATTCCCCTCAACAAGACAATCATGATCTTCAGGTTCCCCTGTGATAAGCTACGTAGTTCTTCTAAACTCCAAAAGCATCCTGGATAGAGCCTCGCTGCCAGTCAGACGTCCATAGTCCCGACGAGGTTATCGCCGCAAACTCACGAATATTGCTCCATTGCCAGCCAGGCGTCTATAGCCCCGATGGAGTTATTCGAAAATTCCCTTTAGCCAATTTGATATTTCCTTTTAGCTCATTTCTTTTCTTTTGATTTTTTTCTCATTTTTTCATCTTTTCTTTTGATACTGCTTTTCAGTTCTGTCAATTCTTTGGCTCGTGAGTAGTGAAACTCACTAGGGTTTGAGGATTGCGGTGGCGCTGAAGCTAAACTTTAGATTTTTCACCGATCACGGCTTCGCCTGTAAACCATAATGACTCGGAGATTATAAGTATGTGAAAATATAATAACTGGAGGACAAAAATACGTGAGTTCAATAAGCTAATCTACTTCAATGCAAATATATCCTGACTCAAAGCTTCATTAAAAGAAACTCCCTTGATAATTCCAAAAGACCTCATGATTTTCCAAATGCATCCAACAATCCAGCAGGAAGTCAGAGCGTTATAAAACAAAATCACCCAATGTCAAATGGATACCCCTCAGGACAAAACAAACTAACCTAAAACAAAACACCTAAACTAAGAAAAACAAAAGGGCAAAAGCAAAACGGGGAAAACAAACAAACGGAAAACAACGAAAGCAAACTAAACTAACTATGTACATGGGAAGGCCTTGGCATTTTAGGATTGGAAATAATGTTTGAGATATCTCCCATTGACAGGCAACGGGATGTCCTCTCCTGTTAAAGTCTGCAACCTAAATGCATTTTCTCCTAATATCTCTGAAATTTGATAAGGGCCTTTCCAAAGCCTATCAAACTTATCATGTTCCCCTCTTTTCTCATGTGCTTTGTCCCAATACAGGACGAGATCTGAAATTCGGAACGCCTTGACTCTTGCTTGTCGATCAAACCATCTTTTCACCACTCCTTGGTGTTTAGCAAAATTTTCTAGCGCTTGATCTCTTTTCTCCTCTAAGTTCATCAACTGTGTCAACCTAGCTTGCACTGCATCTGTGTCTTCCACGTACTCCTGGATGAATCTCAAAGTCGGAATCCTGAGTTGCATGGGGAAGACTGGGTCTTGGCCATAGACTAGAAAATAAGGCGAAATGCCTAATGCGTTTTTTGTTCTAATTCTGTCTGCCCATAAAGCAAATCTCAACTGGGTGTGCCATTCTCTGGGGCTTCTCTCTAATAATTTCTTGATAACACTGAGCAAATTTTTGTTTGTGGACTCTGCTAATCCATTACCCTGAGGATAATAATTTGATGAAAACTTGAGGGTTATCCCGTACTCAAAAGCCCAATTTGAGAATCTCAATGATGTGAATGCCGATCCATTGTCGCAAACCAACGCATAAGGGCATCCAAACCTCGTGATTATGTTCTCCTCTAGAAACTTGATTACAACTTCAGTAGAACAAACCTTAAGTGCCTGTGCCTCTGACCATCTGGTACAATAATCTGTAGCTGTAATGATGTACTTGTGTTGTGCTGAGGATGCGGGGTTGATGACACCAATAAAGTCCATTCCCCATTTAGCAAATGGTCTGGCTTCAATCACCGGATTCAGTGGCATGGCAGGATTTCTTTCTCTAATAGCTGCGACTTGACATGTGTGGCATGTCTTAATGTGATTGAATGTATCTTTAAAAAGCGTAGGCCAGTAATATCCTGCTCTTAGGATCTGGTGAGCTGTGGCGAGGTTGGCTCCATGTCCGGTTCCAAACTTGGAATGGAAATGTTCAATTATCTGCTTTGCTTCGTCTTTGCCAACACATCTCAGGTATACTCCTTCATAGTTTTTACGGTATAAAACAGATCCTTGAAGCACATAATGTTGACACTTTAATCTTAATGCTCTCTTTTGTGTAGGTGTCATATGAGCAGGACATCTGTGATTAAGCAAATATGTCACAATGTCTTCGTACCATTCATTGTGTGTGACATCCTCTAATTCATAAATTTGTTGGACTAATCCTAGCCCATCTATCGCCAATGTCTGCGCCAAAGCTTGTCCTCGGACAAGTTTCATGGGCTGTATCTCTATATCAAATTCTTGGATAATGGCGACCCACTTTCCTCTTCTCTCTCCTAATTCATTTTGCATGAGAAGAGTCTTGACTGCTGCATCAGGCACTATTGCATAAATCTTGGCTCTCAGGAGGTAATGTCTGAATTTCTTAACTGCCTTTACTAATGCGTATGCTTGCTTTTCAACGTTTGGATATCTGAGTTCTGCATCTTTCAATGGGGTGCTCATGAAAGCAATTGGATTTTCATCCCTCTCTTCACTTCTTTGGGTGAGAATGGCGGCACAAGTGTAATCAGAAGCGAAGGAATATAAATAAAATGGTTTGAGATAATCTGGACTAATCAAAACTGGTGCTTCCATGATTGCGGTCTTTATTTCTTCAAATGCCCTTCTGGCTTGTGGAGTCCACTCGACCTTTGCATCTTTCTTTAACATTTCATTTAGTGGCCTGACAATCTCGGCAAATCCGGTAATGAACTTTCGGACGAAGTTGATCTTGCCGAAAAATGATTTGAGTTCTTTCTTACTTGCTGGCAAATTGATAGTAGATATGGCCTTCACTCTCTCAGGATCAATAGATATTCCTTTCTCTGAAATGACATGTCCTAAAAGCTTTCCTTCTGTGACTCCAAATATGCATTTCTTTGGATTGAGGGAGACACCGTACCTTCTACATCTTTGGAAGACTTTTCTCAAATCCTCCACATGATCTTCTCTCTGTCTGGAAAAAACTGTGATGTCATCCATATATATAATAATGCTTTTACCAATTAAATCTCTGAAAGCGATATCCATAGCTCTCTGGAATGTGGCCCCGGCGTTTATGAGTCCAAAAGGCATTCTCTTATAGGCAAATGTTCCCCATTTGGTGGTGAAAGCAGTCTTCAGTCGATCTTCAGGTTCGACTAGGACTTGATTGTATCCTGAATATCCATCTAGGAAGGACATCATCTGTGATCCATTGACGATCTGCAGTACTTCATCTAATGATGGGAGCGGATAGTTATCTTTCTCTGACGCTCTATTGAGATTTCTGAAATCAACACACAATCTGATCTCTCCATTTTTCTTTCTAACAGGTACCAGGTTGGCGACCCACGTCGAGTGCCTTACTGGGAAGATGATTTTAGCAGTGAGCAACTTCTTCACTTCTTGGTATATCAATGGTTCCAACAAAGGATTGACGGGTCTTTGCCTTTGCCTGAATGGCTTGCTTCCTGGCTTCAACGGGATTGTGTGAGTGATAATCGCAGTGTCGTAGGTCTTGAGATCTTCATAGCTCCATGCAATGACATCTGGGAAGTCCCTCATGTTCTTTAGGATTCCATCTTTTTCAGTCGCTGTGCAGGACTTTCCAATGAAAACATTCTTAACTTGTGTCTCGTCACCTAGATTGATCGCGTCGCACATATTGCCTTCTACATTGTGATTTTTCTTTTCTTTCAACTTGTCAGGATCAAAAATCCTTTCTAATTCAACCATTCCTTTCGGAATAGTGTTTGTCTTTAAGTTCAGAACTCCTTCGGCATCGAACTCAGCTTCACCTACTTCATCTTCATCTATGATCTGTGTTAGGAAGACGTCCATGCTGGTTAGGAAGTCTAGAATGTGCTTGTCATCTTCGAAAACTTGGAAATTGGTGATGTTATCTGGGACTGAAGGGACTGATATTAACTCGATGGTAAACTTCCTTAATCCTTCCATC
This sequence comes from Cryptomeria japonica, assembly GCF_030272615.1. Taxonomy (NCBI): domain Eukaryota; kingdom Viridiplantae; phylum Streptophyta; class Pinopsida; order Cupressales; family Cupressaceae; genus Cryptomeria; species Cryptomeria japonica. The sequence goes on along the minus strand of NC_081405.1, from coordinate 132,198,944 downwards.
GCTAATGGAATCAATGAGCTCGCGGCCTGTGCAAGTGAATTGGCCACTTGATTTTGATGTCTATAAATTGAATTGATATTGAAAGCATCAAAACTTTCAATTAGATCCCAGACTCGATTTCTATACTTAGTTAGCCTTTTGTCATGGCAAACATATTGCTTCCTAATTTGCCTTATTGCGATTTCTGAGTCTCCGTATACTTGCAGTATCTTTGCCCTCTTTTGGATGGCTAACAGTAATCCATGAACCAAAGATTCATATTCTGCTACGTTGTTGGTACAAGGGAACTGCAATCTGTGAGCGGCAAGGTATGTTTCTCCTTTAGGACTAATCAGTTCATATCCAGCTCCGGATCCTTGTTTGGACTTAGATCCGTCGAAGCTTAGTGTCCATATTTGATTTTCTTGATTGTTTGTTTCTGGACTTTCATGACTTTCATTTGTTGTATCGGACGAAACTTCATCTTCCACAGAACTTTCGGTGTCTGTAGAGCTTTCATCTTCTGAATCTAGAATTTCTTCTATGATTAGTGTCTGTGGGACTCTTTTGTATACTTGTTCCAATGCGGTCTGGCATAAAGCGCAAGATAATTCTGAGTGGACGGCATTGTGAATTCTACACCAATTTGGAAGAAGCAAATCTCGGACGGATGCTAGATTGCCAAGTTGCACGCTTTGCTGGATGTTTCTTTGTACGAACCTTCTGAAGTTTTCAAACATGCCTTCGTCTTCTTGGTCGGATCCTTGATCGCTTTCAATGACGATCTTAGTCGACTCCATAACCTCCTGCTGGGTATTTTCATCTTGTATATCTTGTATCATCAAGATCTCCTCCACTTTTGGCTTGTATGTTCCTAAGTCGGACTCTAAAAATAGGACTTCATTGTCTTCCCCATATTCAGTTATCATCAACCTCAACCTTGGGGTGCTATCAATTTTAATCTGGTTCGGGACTCCTCTCCATGATAGCCACATGTGTGCGAAATCGGTCGATACATATCCATTCAATTTTCGGGACCAATCTCGACTCAGGAGCATTCCATATGAATCTGGAATATCCACTACTGATATATCTATAAAATTCTTGACTCTTGGGTCTGCGGCCAATTGCATATGAATGTTGTTCAATTCTCCCATGACTGGAACTTCTGTCTTGTCAAGCTGAGTGACTTTTCTCTTGGTAGGTGCGGGAGTTATTCCAAGCCTTTGACAAACAGCCAGGGGCATGACATTGCTTGAGGCTCCAGAATCATAAAGGCAATTGTGTAATAGTTTTCCAAATATTCTGACTGATAACAAGAACGGGGCCGGTTCGTCCTTTCCTTGAGAAGGAGCTGAATTTTCTTCACTTGATTCTTGATGTTTAACTTGATTAATCTTTGAATGATCTTCCTTTGCTGGGCTCTCCTCTTTCGAGTGACTGGCTTTGCTTGTAGATTTACCTTTCTTAATCACATCTTTCTTGATTGTGACTTCCTTTTCGGGAAGAACCAAGTTAGTAGTGAGGTTCTCTTTTACTGTAGGCTGAGCTTTCTTTGTTTCGCCTCTTTTGAGTAATGCTTTTCCTTCCAACATATCTTCCTTTTTAGCTGGGAAGGTTATAGTTTGAACCATGCACTCATTTTGTTCGGGTTGTTCTTGAGAATCGGCCTCCTCTTGAGTCACATTGATAGTGGCTTGAACATTTGACCTTGTTGCACTAGGTTCACTCAAACTATTGATCACTGCCTCTTTAATTTCAGACACTTTGAGCAACTCGTAGAGTGGAAGGCTTATCTTGACTTTCTTAAGTTCATCTAACACCAAGGTGGCCAATCTTTTCATTTCATTGCCAGCGGGAGGTGAAATATTTCTTTGTCTGTATTCTTGAGTGTTTTGCGGGTACTCTGGAACATTGCTGGCTTGGGGATCTGGCGGAGTTGAAAAATTGTTTGGGGGAATCGATGTTGTTAAAGGTTCAGGATTCCTCTGATTCTTGTGATAAACTCTTTGGTTCACTCCTCCTGATGATTGATGGAACACCTCCTTTATTCCCTCTACTAGGACACTGTCATTTAATGGTGGGAAATAGTATTCTGAATCCTCTACAGGTCCATTTGCAGATGCTGGCGGAAACTGAGATCCTGGTGGTACCATCGGTCCATTGGCCGATTCTGGAGGAAATCTCCCATTTTGTACTTGACTAATTTCTTCTTGTGAATATCTGCAGGTTTCAACGATCATGGCTTGACCATACTGCGTGGTTGGAACAATTTCGTACCCTGTGGTGGGAGGATTTTCAGGTGGATTGGTAGTACGCATCTCTTGTTGGAAAATGTCGGCCGCAATTTTAAACTCAGGACACTGCAACTCGGAATGTTGGTTCGTGTTGTGGAGTCTGCACCAACTAGACAAGGCCGCTTCGGCTAAAAACACTTTGCTTGAAGAGGGGTTTTCTTGACTTTGCGCATTTGGTGGATTATCCAAAGGCGTCACCACATTTCCATTGTTTGGAGCCGTGTTCCATGGTCTTCTTTGGAAACCTTGATTGTTGTTTCCTTGATAATTGTTTCTAAATCCTTGATTATTATTCCCTTGGAAATTTTGGTTGTGATTGATCCTTTGCATGCTTTGGAGCTGATTATTCTGATTCCTCAAATGAGTTACCTCGGTTGATAACTTCTTGACTTGTTCAATTAGCTCTTTCATTTCGTCTTTCTCTTCTTGTGTCCTTGACGAATTTGTAGCATTTTGCAGGTACACAGGTTGAGCGGGTGGGGCTTGAGAAATTGGAGCTCCTGGGTGAAGGACCAACTGATTTGCCGGCTGTACGCTTGGATAGGTCGCTTGCGGAATTGGGTTCATGACCGGAGTTTGGTTGGCCAAAGCCGTACCAACTGCTTGCATCTGGTTAGGTGCTGCGACGGATCCTATATGTAGTAGTGGTCCAGTGATGTTTTGTCCCATGTGCTTACTCACTTCAATGGCTCTTGTATAGGCCGCATTTAGATCATTCGGAGTTGGATGTGTCCTTACGAACATAGCTGTGAGATGATCTAAGGCTCCATAGTAAATTTCCCTTGGATCTGCAATAAGATAAGGAGGACGTAACATTGTGTATGCCCGGTGAAATCTGTCGTTGAAGGAAGTAATAGGTTCGTGCTCTCTCCTTCGAACCTCAACAAACAGTCTGTATAACTCTGCTGGTGTAGTTGGGATGCCAAATTTAGCAATGAATGCGTCTTTCATCGCGTCCCAAGTCTTGATAGATCCTGTAGGTAAGTGAATAAACCAAAAGTATGCCTCTTCTCCCAATGAGTAGGGAAAAAGCCTACATGCCACATCTCCATATTCAATTTATCTGTTACGAAGAAGGTCCTCGAACATCTTGATGTGATCTTCTGCCGTGCGATGGAAATCACTAACATTGAACTTGGAACAAAAGTGTTCGGGATTCTTCGGCATATCATGATAAACTGCAAATTCCAACGGTGATGGATTGTTGACTAGCCACGTCGCACCATTAAGTACATGAGGAGGAGGAGGTGGAGGTGGAGCACGATGAGCCATTGTATTCCTTGAAACTGAACTTGATGAACTAGCTTGGCTCTTTGTTTGTGAAATTGCCTGGATACTAGATTGGATCGCCGCTTGTACTTGTTCTTGAAGAACTTGTGATGACTCAGGAGATCCTTCCAATCTTAGTTTGAACTCTTTGGGAGTATCCTCTCTCTTAACTCGCTTTGCTTTGGAAGTAAATTGAAGTTCACTTAAATCTTTGATGCCTGGTGTGGACCTCAACAACCTTTGATGTTTCTCAGGCGAGAATGAACCAATGCGATCCAGCGTGAAGTCTTGCAATGATTATTGTAGGTTCCTTTGATTGCGAAGATTCCTAGCTATGACCCTTTGATGTTCTTCGGCTCTATCTTCCTCTTGCTCTAAGATGATTCTGACTCTGTTATATTCGACTTGACTTCTCCTTGCATTCCAAGCTACTTGATTCAATTGGGAAATGATGTCTTCTTGGGTATTGCCTATTTGCAAATTGGGTTGCACCACTTGATTCAGTCCTTCATTCGGCAACACCATCGTACTTCATGATCATGTTTGCAATATTTTTCTCTTTTCAAAATTTTCGAACTTCGAACTTTGAAATTAAAGAGACCTCCCTCTAGCGCCAATTCTGTTGACGTGTATTTTGTACACAATCATACACAGAATAAAATACCGACAGGCATCTTATCCTCTCTTGAGAAAATAGTCTCTAACTGCTGAAGATCTGCAAAAAGGATCAGTTAGATGGACTCCAAGGTTCTTTTAGTGGGGTCTCCACGTGTGGACAAGCTTTTTAGTGGTATGATGTGATTTGCTGTTTCCTCCAAGGCGTCTTACGTATTCAAAAGCTCGAAGATTTTACTAGACTAAAAGGAATTTTCAAAAAATGGAAAAAGGACAGGGTTTAAGAAAGTCTAATCTAGCCTAACCCTATGAATGACTTAGCATGAATGAGATTTGGCAAGACTCAACCAACTTCAATTTTGCCATAAGATAACAACTCAATTGAAATTAGTGCGATCTTCTAGGGTAATAATGGTATTCAATGCATCAAAGACCAAGGACACTACTACGAAGGTACATATCCTAGATGCGAAAGTGCTTGAAGATTAAGGACTCAAAATGTTTTCCAGTCGACCACGCAAGGCGTTCCTACAATCAGCAGGAAGCTAGTGGTTTGGATTGCGAATCCTACCAAATATCAAATCTCACACTTAGTCTTTCAAATTAACAAACTACTTTGATTGAGCGTGATTCAAGTACATCCAACAACCATGAAGATAACTTATGAAATTTGCAACAAAACACCATAACTTCAATATTTTATTGATTTCCAAGTCATCATATACAACAATTGCTTGAATTTCTCTCTTCAAGACTCAATCTTGCTACAAAATAAAAATTGCTTACAACTCTAATCTCTCTATTTCACTCTTAACTCTATTCGACTATTAACTCCTATTCTATATCAAATGAAATGAAAAATGGGGGTATAAATAGCATCCCCAGTTACAATGAAAGGTCCAGATTGAAAGTAAATCAATGGACAAGATCATGACACCTAAACCCTAATTAGGGTTTGTTACAAATGACCTCCTTTTTACTGAACAATATTAAATACATAGCCAAATATTAAATTTGGCACAAAAATCTAGGAGGTATCAACCAATGAGAAATAAGATGTCATGTCATCTGTAACAACCTTTCATCTAGAATCTTATTCCCTTTCCAATTCTCTTTCTTAGCGTATGCAATGAATTTTGTCACGATTTCTTCGATTTCTGTGCTTGGAATCTCGGGAAGATTCTTGATACTCTCTTCTAAGTGGATAACCTGATCAAATGCATCTAGAAGAGCTGTGTCCCAAGTAGGTTCAAGTTCCTTCGTTCTATCAATCAGGAGCATGGTGGCATACATCTGATCATACTGCTCATCTGTAACATCTGCGTCCTTGCGAAAGATGATCTTGATTCTATCCTCAAATTCCTGGATATCCACATCTGTCTCGACCTCGATCCTTCTGCCAAGAATGGTACGAAGTACCTCAAATACTCTGTCCTGGATCGGATTGATCACCTCCTCAACTTGACCACATCTAACACTGATGTCCTCAAAGAGAACACTCTTTATATGGAGTAAGGTTGACCACTGAAACAAACTGTGAGAATCACCTTCTAAGATCCTCTCTTGTGCTAAAATTCTTCTGGATGTGTGTCTTATAACTTTCAAGACAGGGATGACAACGTCCTTGGTATGGGCAAATGCAGCTACTGTTGCCATCAATCTGTGAATAATCTCAAGAACTTGGATAGCCTGATGGGTGATCTTCGACATCCTTGTAACAAACTCAATGGCCACCGTGTGAGATCTATCCATCCAACTACATGTACGCTGGACCATATTCCTGAATCTTTCTGCTTCATTGATTGATTGAAGGGGCAATGCCTGCAATGGTGATCGAACTGGATCCTGACGTCCCAAAGGTTCATTGATGTGACTGAAATATGTCCTCCATGCACCGACCTCTTTCTCAAGCTTTCTATTCTTTTCTACTTCTTCTCTAAACTTATCCTTCAATGCCTCAAATGTGTCGGTGGCATCATCTAAAGTCTGCTCTGCTGTGGATGGTCCTAACTCAATAGTCTGTATATGATAGTCCTCTGCTAGGATCTCACCCTCATATTTGTCTGCTGCCGGTGTAGCTATCTGCAGTTTTCTAGATCCAGTCTCATCTCGAATCATCTTGGACATCTTTGTAGCCTTCTTCTTCTCTGTTGTCATATGTGAACGTCCAACAAGGCTCTCTAAATCAATTGCACTGTCCTCGTCCTCAATTACGATCACCTTAGTCAACCTTTCCTTCAACCAATCTGGGATATTTGATCTTGTCTCTTGAACTTGAATTTCTTTATGTACCATTTCTTCTTGTCTGGGAGGAGATGTTACTTCATTATCATTATCTAAATCATAGTCTTGGAGAGATCCATCGGATGAAACATGCTGTGCCTGTTCTTCCTCCTGTCTGTCATTCTGTACCATCGATTCCATGGATTCTTCCACTCGAACTGTTCTATCCTCTGGCCTGGAAGAAGTACCTGGTGTTTGATTTTTGTTAGCACCTTGCTTTTTCTTGGAAGGCTCTTTCTTCTCTGATCTTTCCTTTCTCTTCGAACCTCTCGAATGGAGATTGCCCTCACTGGCACATCGAAGGTTACCTTCACCTGAATTCCTAGGATTAGGATTGCCTTCACTAACACTGGCTCCACCTTCGGCTGGCTTTTCTTCCAAAGTAAAAGACATGGCTATGCCTTGTTCTCTCAACTTCTGATGCTGAACGTCTACCCATCTGCGAGTACAAGACAAGACTGGTGCCATCAATTCATCTAAATCCACGGCCTCGGGCTCATTCCAATTCAAACTTATTGTTTTGCTTTCTCTATCATACGAAGATTGGATGTGCCTGCCGTTGTCCTGAGCTTGGTCGGCTACTCTGTAAATCTTACATTTCCTGATGAAATCCAGAGGCAATCTAGAATGTATCTTTCGTTTTACTTCGAGATCATCTAGGAGATTCATCATAAAATCTTCAATCTGGTACTCATGTCTAAATCTTCTACCGACCGTCTCCTCTAAATGTCCATGTGGATCAAAACTATTCCTCCAAGCAAAAGATGAAAAAGGATACAAGGCTAACTCCTTCTCTGCGTCATCCATGGCTAAGACATTAGGACATACCTCAACTGAATTACCCAAAATAATAGGTACCTGAACTCCATTCTGATGTCTGTGTCTGAATGCCTTCACATATGCTGCCAACTGCCTTGTTACTTCAAGTAACACAATTCTGTCTGTCGGGTACCTCGGCAACATGTATGGAGGTAAAGGACATCCATACACTCTAATGTAAGTGAATTTGGGAAACTGAATGAACCAAGCACCGTACCTCTTGATGAATTCCTAGGCATCCTGAGATAATCTGTTGTGAATTCCTCCTTGCAACGTCCTTGTGATGTTCATCGTGAAAGTATCATTGATTAACTTGTAGTTCTTCCCTGGTGGATGATGCAAGTAGGTATAGGATTCACAAACTCTGACCTCACCGGGTCCTCTTCCAATCACTCCTCTGTGAGGTAGTCCTGCGTACTCAACGCTCCTGATTAAGGCATAGATGACGTATGAACTCATGTGGAAGGACTTAGTAGCCCTGAGTCTTCTCAACTGTACGTCCAAGCAATGGCTAATTATCCTAGCCCAATGTATTGTACCCTTTCCTTGAACAATCACCTGGATGAAGTAAAACATCCATTTCTCAAAATAGAAGGCATGAGGTGCTCCTGTAACTCTGTTGAGCATGGTGATCAAATCTCTGTACTCCTCTTGGAAATCAATCCTGTGTGGTGTGTTCGGTACTTTGCTCAGACGGGGACGACTCTTAAGTAGCCAGTTCTTGTTGATTATGCTTAGGCAAGCATCTGGATCATCATCATACACTGATCTGGCTCCTTCAATGCTCTTGTATATCATGTCCCTGTGCTCTGGAAGATGGAAGGCTTCACTTATGGCTTCCTCTGAAAGGTACGCCAAAGTGTTTCCTTCGTTGGACACAATTGTCCTGGACTGTGGATTGTAATGACGGGCACACTCGATCATCAACTCGTGGCATTGAATGGCTGGAGGAAAACCGGCCGCCTTAATGATGCCACTCTCTATTATTCTCCGGGCGACAGGTGATGGCTTGCCGATGTAAGGAACCTCTCGGAACTTCTTCGTGCTATAGTTCCCCAAGTTTGTATCTCCAATGTTGTTCCACTTAGACACGATCTTGGTCTCCACTTCTTCGGTCTTCTGATCTTCTTTCATGAGAGCCGAGCGACTGGTGGATGCTCCCGCCTTTGGAGTCGCCATACCTACACAACATTTCATTATAAGAAATAGATTTTGCAATAAATAACGTAAATAAGAGAGATAAATTTTAGGAAATCTTATGATAAGTCTCTAGAGTTATCATTTCCTAAAATACAACGATTGAGCTAAGAGATACTCAAGGATCAAAATTTCAAAACTTGAAATATGACGATGAATGAATAAAACAATAACAATAAAATCGCCATACCTCGATAGAGAGCTAACTCTAGAATGCAAAAACAAAATTTGCCTAGGCAAAATTGAGGTATAAAAGTAATCTTCAATATGATCTCGTCAAAATTGACTTCGCCACCTCTGGATAGAATGTGATCTTCACTTATCGCCTTGGACGTGGTCTCAAATGGATCTTCAAATTCGCACTAACAAATCTCCAAGTCCTTAGCAAATTCCCCTTTGGCGTGGTCTTAGATAGATCTTCAAATTCGCATCACCTTTTGATTGCTTACGCCACCTTGGATGGAATTCGCACCTCTCCAAACACACTTCGCACTCCACGCAAGATGATACTAGCGCCACCTTTGGTTTGAAATCGCACCACCTTTGAATGAATGAAACTCGCACTACATTCGCCTCTTCTCAATTCGCATGAAGGAAGGTAAAATAATGATGTAGAAAATGATAATTCTATCCCCCTTATATAGCGCATTCATCCTTCACCCCTTAGGCCGACTTAACAAAAATAAAACCATTTTAAACGATTTTTAAATGATTTGCAATAACATGACAAGGCCGACCTCCATATATGAGCGCTTGAAATTGATTTTTTATTAATTAAATAATTAATTATTAATGCCTTGCGTTTTTTATTTGCAAATTTCGATTTTAATAAAGGCAAAAATAATTAATAAATGTCTAACGCCATATTAAATGCCAATTTAAATAGGATTTTCAATTTTTAAATCGATTTAGCATTTAAGGAAATTTGAATTGTTTAATTTGGCGCCAAAAATATGAAAATAAAGGGACATACCTCATCGCTCTGGTCCCTTGGAGAGGGACAGGAGCGATCCATGATTTTGGTCTAGATTCTTGCGTTTTCAACGTTTAACTCCTTTACTTCCACGTCCCAAATTGATCATCTGGTGGTCCTTTCGAATTTGAATGCCTTTCTTGTGCGAGCAAATGCATCTCATGATCATTATCGCCCTGGTCCCTTGGAGAGGGACAGGAGCGATCTCCATGTCTTCATGTTCATCTTGTATCTTTGACCTTCGAAATATCAATGTTTGTGTTCTTTTGCGTTTATTCCCATTTGCTTTTATTATGTGTTTGGATGCATTAAAGGGACCATCGCCCTTGTCCCTTGGAGAGGGACAGGAGCGATCCATTATTTCTCCTTGATCTTGGCGATTTTTAAACTTCGATCTCCTTTGCAATGTCCTTCAAACGTCGTCCTTCGCACTTCCTAACCTCGCTTCGCCTTGATCTTTGAAGGAACGTGAGTGTTTTGATAGTATCGCCTTGGTCCTTGTCCAAAGGACAGGAGCGATGTGGGGCCTTTACACGATTTGGCGATGTTTGGACGTTCAAAACTCTTGTTTATCACCTTGTTGTCATACCATGGACCCTCCAGAACATTGCAATATATTGTCCTTTTGTATGAAATGATCAATACATCTAATATCGCTCTGGTCCCTTCCTGAGGGACAGGAGCGAAGTTCATCATTATGTGCTTGTTCTTGTTTGTACCAACTTGCAATTATCTTCATTGCGTGGAATGACGTCCTTTCGACCTTCTTGGTTGCTCGAAACTTGTTTGCCTTTTGAAATCTACGCCATTATGTAAATATCGCTCTGGTCCCTTCCTGAGGGACAGGAGCGAAGTGGGTCTTTAGAGCGCAAATCCTTCCATGTGATGACCTTTACAACCTTGCGCTTGATGGAAATGCCTTGAAATGTCTTCGCCACCCTTCGTCTTGACTTGGAGCGGTCTTGAACCTTGGAGGAACGACCTTGAACTTGCGTAGAGAGTATTATCATCATCATCGCCCTGGTCCCTTGGAGAGGGACAGGAGCGATCCTTCCCTTGTGGCCACTATCTCACTTTGCCTGGTTCCAAGTTTATATTCAACGGACTCGTCCTTCTTCCCTCCATTCGTTCATGCCTTGACATCATTTGTAACTTTGCAAGAAAAACAATTATATCAAAAATCGCTCTGGTCCCTTGGAGAGGGACAGGAGCGAACTAGGCATTTAGCACTGGTATGGACGTCCAAAAAATCTTCAAATTATATTCAATGCGTTCATCTCATGTTTTCCCTTGTTTTTGAACGTAAACTTGCCTTGACCCTTGTCTGGATTTTGCAAAATGGAGGAAATCGCTCTGGTCCCTGGGAGAGGGACAGAGCTACAAGGTACCTCGCCCTGGTCCCTTGGAGAGGGACAGGAGCGATTTGGTCAATATAGGTCATTCTCCTTCGTTTTTGCATCTCAAATTATATTCATTTGGCAAAGCATCTTCTCTTGGACGTCCTCACATCATTAAGTTGTCGAAATCTTGCAAGGACGAGGCGAAATTTAATTCGTAGCTCCGGTCCTTCACTGAGGGACAGGAGCGATTTTCCTTCTGGAGGCCTTTCTGTGCTCATGAAAATCTTCAATTTATATTCAATGGAAAGATCTCGTCGTTCTTCATCACTTCAAACGTAAAATTTGTCTGGACTCTGCAAGGATGATGAGATATTTGAAATTGAGCTCCCGTCCTCCACTGAGGGACAGGAGCGATTTTGCTCCTACAGGCCAAAATAACAAGATTTTTCACATTTTAACACTTCACGAGGCGAAAACAAATCAATTCCAATGCCCAGGATCAAAATTCAAAAAGGTCAAAATTTGGTCAAAATATTCAATCAGACAAAAATTCATATTGACGGTCAACACTTAGACAAGTTTAAGCTCTGCATGAACATTCCAATTGAAAATTAGACCATTTTGGCGAAATCATTGCATTCAAAATTTGCATTCTAGAAAAGAAGCTCAGAAGCTCTCAAAAATGACTGGATTTTGGCTTGAAAAGGCAAAATTTAAAACCCTAAGGCTTGGCCCTAAATCCAGACGACTAACCGACTAACAAAACCCTAAAAACGAAAGGGAAAACGAGCGAAAAACAAGCAAAAAGAGGGGGTCCCCATTTGGTATGGGGCGATGTGTGAAATGGTCACAACACATACCCACGTAGGTTTCATTACTTTCAGGTTCTACGGCTCCTGGTCACTACACCTCTGTTGATTGGCTTATAGATAACATTGTGATTTCCCTAGTTTCTTGTATGTATTGCTGTAATAAGAATGAGACAAATCTGGTAATGAAAATTTCAGTTTGGGTGCAATTGCAAGTGTAATGTTGGTTTATGGAATGTTCATGAATGTTGACAAAATACATATAATTGAAAGACCACTTTAAAAAACTCAAAACGCACCAGGTTCACATCAGTCACTTGTCAAACCAAAAACTAAAAGACTCAATCACTTCAGTAGCAGCAGATAGTTGAATGGCAATTATTTGCCAAAATACCTAGTGAGTTGGAAGATAATTCTGAATGCTTAAAGGCAGCACCTGTATGCATGGCAACTGTTTGTCGATATTCCTCATTGACCGTTTAGGAGATTTGTGGTGAATAAGGTAGCCTATTACATTAGGATAGGAACACTTTGTTCTATATTACGGTATGGTAGTTGCATACATATTTTAAACATGGTATGAATGTAACAACTAATCAATCGCCCTTCCAAGAAAAATAGCTAGTAGACGTAATAAAATCGAACAAGGGTATACTTAATGTTATTGCGAGGATACTAAGATAAGAATTGATTGTAATAAAAATAATATAGCATTCACTCTGTTTTATGTCAATATTGAATTGGTTAGAGATCGAATTAGGTTATGAACCTTGAATGTCAGTTATTGTTGCTGGCACAAAAAAAGAGTATCAATGTAGTTGATTGTCTAACCTCTGTCAAATACACGTTTTGATTGAAATTGAGGTGACCTTAATTTAAAAGTCTTTGCATAGATCTTAGCCCCTTTTCCACTAGTTAGTACAAGGTGTCAAGGTCTAACCAAGACTAACAAGTGACACAAGAATGATTTACATGAACTAGTTAATGTGTTTGTAAATTTTTGAAGAGGACTACTAAAAGCATCTTGGAGGATGCTTTGACAAGGGGCTAAACCTTTTGAAACTTTAAAAAAAAATGAAGACCCGAGAAGTATTGAAAAAATCTTAAGGAGGACTAATAAAAGGATCTTGGATAAGGCTTCAAGGAGGGACTAATCCTTTTGATACTATTAGAGTAGAGATAATTATGTCAACCAGTTTCTACTACTAAATTATCCATTGTATTGACTAGAGGTAGCATTGAAGAGTGCATTCACTTCGTTCTTCTATCTTTGTAAAATGACCAATAGAGAAAAGAACGCTCGATACCTATATCATGTGCATTGAAGAACTTGACTGAAAATTGAGGCTATTAAAAACAAAGGATTGAATAGTTTATAAAGGAGAGCACATAAGCTACCCTACTTTCATTAAGCCTTTACCTTTCAGTCAAGGTTCACATAATCTTGTGTCAAGCTTCCCATTATCTATCTATCATCTATGTATAATAATAATAATATTTGAGCAACACCAAAGAGAATCCAAAGCTTCTGTCCGAAAATAAAATAGAACAGCTAGAGGGTTTCTTGAAGAATTGGGTTCAAAAGAAAGATGCCTAATAACAATGACAAATATTTGATCTATACATGACTATTTAAAAAATAACAATCTAGATTAGGAAAGAACAAGGGAATACTAATTAAATAATAGAAATTTAAGACTGCATACAAATAAAAATCATAGCAACCAATATAAAAATGTAACAAATAAGGAAATCAAATCCATTTTGAAATAAAATATTAAAAAGTACTTGGAACATTTCCTAAAGCATAGGTAAAGATACTTCTGATAAGAGTTACAGACATTGAAAAACAAAAAGAAAATATAAAAATCTAGATTTTAAAGTTGTATGAAAATCATATCAATTTTAAAACAAACCTAACCAAAAAAATTATATACATACTTGCCTCTTACAGCTCTCACAAAGCCGAATAAGACTTCTTTGTTGTAACCTTTTTTATATCAAGTTGTTTCTAAAACATAAATCAAGAATTAAGCCTTAAATTATTAATAATAATGATAGAAATGTAAGACTATACATAATTATTTAAAAATAAACAATCTAAATTGAAAACAATGCAAATAAATTATGCCAATAATTATAATGTAAGATTGCACGTAAATAAACATCGTAACAACCTATACACAAATAATACACAATTTTGTTTCCAAAGTCGTTTACAAATTCATTACATGGACCGTGGAAAAATCATGTCTTTAATCATAACAATTTTCATAATAATGCAACAAATTAAAAAAAATATATATCTATTTTTAAACAAAATTAATAGAATACTAAAAACAGCTAGAATTTTTGATAAAGAAGGAAAGATGGTTCTGAAAGTACATATAAACAAGAAAACCTAGTAATCTTCCTCCACTTATCTGGCTGGTTGGGATAATCCACCTTCAAACTTGAGGAATGGTATAAGATGGACAGCTCCTCCCATTAGATGGTGCAAACTAAATTTTGATGGCGCATCTAGAGACAATCCTAGAATATTTGAAGCAGGTTATATTTAAAGAGATCACAATGGTTATTCAATTGGATCAGCCACAAAACATCTAAGGCATGGAATAAAGAATGGAAGCGAGGCTCAAGCGCTTCTCTTAGGTATGCAAGCATGTGCCCATCTGAGGGCAACTCTAATAGGTATTATGATATTGCTATCAAGATTCGATAGTGTAGTTTTTGAGTCAAATTCATTGATCCATGTTTCATGCGTAGTGGCTCACAAGAACCCATCTCTCATGAGAATGAATGATACACTTAGCACTCATTGCATCTAGGTGACACTCACAGAGGTGAAGCATTGGGCCTTCCCGAGAGTTCACCCATCCCAATACTACAACTCAAGCGTGCTTAACTATGGAGATTACTTCAAGGTCAAGCTCACATAGCTCTCTACCCTATTTGCAAAACCTTCAGCGAGTGTTGTGCCTTATGACCCATTCATTATAGAACCCTTTGAGCTCATCAATTGATAAGTAGGAGACATTTAATCACATAGTATATTATCAATGCCAAAAGGAATAAGGGGCACAAAGTTAGAGTATTAATACAATCCTAAATCAGATTTGGCTGTTGTTAGGGAAATTAGACGAATTCACGTTTAAAGAGTCCGTAGGGAGGTTAACTCCCACACGGACTCCTCGACCAACTTTGCCATAGACTATGACATGAGGTGAATTGTTGGTGACAACTTAAAAATTTGAAAGAACAAAATGCCCAATATATCAAATGATGATCCCATGTCATTAAGAAAGCAGATTTCACATAGTGACAGGAAGGAAAGTTGTCCAAGCATGTGCAATTAAGGAAGAATGCCACTTCACAACTAAAGTATTAGCAAATGGAATATCATGGTAAGATATGAAGCCTATGCAATATTATGCAACTCTTCTTACCCATTTTTAGCGGCTTTCCTCCTAGGAGATCATGGCTACCATTGTCAAGTTGATTGCCAAGAAGAAGCAAATTTCTTTTTATGGGGGATAATCCAAGTTACATTTGAAAAAGATATTAAAAGTGAGTGTGATAATAATAGTCCACATGATCAAAGTACGTGATCATGGTGACACTTGGGGATTTGTTTCTCTCAACTTCTAACAAATATCATGTTAATAAAGACATTTCTTCCATGTTTGTTGCAATTTTTTTGGAAGTAGGAGAATCAAAAGATGTGCTCAAGTCTATGTCTGAGGCTTTGATAAGGCCACAGTGGTGTCGTAGGCTCAGTTATATTCGGGACAATGTCGCCTCTGAGGTTGGATTTCATCCTGGTGCAGGTCAATGGTTGGGATTCAACACTGCTATGGCTGTACAATGGATCTTATTTGTCATTAGGCAGGAATAGTCAAAGGTCTGTTGTAGTTCATTTTGTAGGCTTGTAGGGTAGTAATGTTGTGCAAGAATGTAAATATTATATAATATGTTTGATATTTCAAAATGATAGACTCTGCAACACTTCCCTAGAGGATTTTGAACTCATCATCCCACTAACTTTTATATATTGGCCCTCCATGAAGGATCAGCCTTAACTATATATATACTGGTTTTTAATATATGGGTAATGCCTGCAAGAAAAAAAGAAAACACTGTAATCTAAATTTAAATAATACAAATAAGAAAATCAATACCTAAAAAAATCCACACTACACAGACCCGCATGCACCAATTCTCAATTCCTCAAATATAAATCCTAATGTTCAAATCTTATATCCAATTGTAAAAATCCAATTACATAAAACCTAAAAACATTCTATTGTACATATAGGTGAAAACCCACATTCCTCAATTCTGCATCACACAACACAATCCATAAAATTCATCTTCTTTTGCCCATTTCACAGAACATCAAATTTGCAAATATTCTTTCACTATATTTATAAACGATGCACTAAAATATTACTTGTGGATCATATGGAATCGGATACTACATATTTAATTGTTGTCCAAGATTTTTAAAATGATAATCTGGGCATAAGCTCAGCCTGAGACAAAATGGGAGCTTTAGAATAGGGTTTGAATATTCATCAAGCTTACAGGATAGAGGAGTTTCGACAGAAATTGCCATTGCCCTTCCTTCGTGTAAGCAATTTTTAGAAGCCAGTCAAAAGGCAAGTGAGTTGTTTGACAAAATTCCCTAAGAGAAGCGTCGTCTTAGGGGATACTGAAATGTTCGTTTAAAGGCCTCGAGGAGATGTAGTCGCGTAGAATGGCATGATGACAATATATACAAAATGGATTTGGTTAAAAGGCATTTAGCAGCTACTGCATCTGCCTAAATAACGACTTTCAAGCAGGGTACGGATAACCATCACAATACAAAGAATAGAGGATTTATGCTAGCTACTGAAAATGCAACTAACTTGACCTCTTAGACCATAAACTTAAATATTCTTTACAAAAGATTTCTAACATTTTTTTTTTGAAAGGGAATAAAGTTTAATCTCAAAATTGTAGAACTCAATGCATTCAAATAGAAAATACGGTAAGTGGCAGCAAATTGGATATTATAACTAAATGCTAAATTTGTGAAAGAATTAAAATTAAATCTCAATATTACAAAATTCAATGCATTCACATAGAAAATACTGTAAGTGGCACCATAATGGAAATTCAAGTTACTCTTCAAAAACAAGCATAGAAGTATACAGAAATTTATACCCTAACATTTCTTGCAACTTAAAAGCCTCGTAAACACCTAAAATTGAGGAAAAAATGCATCAGCAAGACAGCTAAACTCTCTGAAGAATTTCCGAAACACAACAAACATCAATAACCGCCTCAATTACACCTGTGGGAATTTTTCCCAGGCATAGAGCACCGCCCCTTAGACAAAGTACAGTGGGAAACACTCTGAACAAGAGACGCAAAGTGTCATGTTCCTGCCGAGAGTTAAAAATGAGGATGGTAGAGAGGAGTTAGAAAAGGTTTATGTTGATGCTAGATATATGAGATTGTTTGAGTGAAACAAAAGGTAATGGATAATAGTGTTGAAAACAATTTAGTGATAAAGAAAGTCATAATGATAATTGTAATGATCGTGGAAGGTTTTGATAATTTTGTATAATATTGATACATACATAGATAAAATTCCTATTTGTATTTTCTTTATGATGTAAAGAAATGCAATAGAAGAGAGGACAAAACTTTGATGGAGTCAATTTGAACGTGCGATAGGAGATTAGGTTGTGTAACTTATTTCAAGCCAATTGACTTCAATTTAGCAGCAGATCGGAGTAGAATTTTTTGTGAAGTCTGAAATGATTGGTGAATTTTCTATTTGAAATGAAAAACATATACATTGTATTCATAGGTCAATGCCATAATGGTAATTTTACTTAAAGTTTATGTAGTCTTTATAGAAAATTTGTCTAATGTTTTCTTCGACATATGGATTACTCAGAGTAAAACCCCTGCAAGAATAAGGCCGCGCATAATCTTTGTGTACATCACAAGGTGCATAAGGTACAGTATGTGTATGGGTACATTTAAACATGAAATTTGTTTGCAAATGCTACGAATGTCCTTCAAATATAAACCGCATCCATTACATGCAAGCATATTATTTCTATGAAAAATACCATGCAGTGGATATTAGTGGTGGACAACCAGTAGATGAGGCACTAGCAAATAATATTGGCATTGATGTTATCAAGTGCACAATTGTACATGATGTTGATCTATTCATCTATATTATATACCTAATAAAACATCAATACTATCTAAGGTTTTTGTAAATATGAAGAATTGCGACTGCTAGAAGACATTGGATCCAGAGATTTCTAGTAAAGTGAATTTGATAAAAAACATAATATAATAGAGACAATTATTCAATTTCTGTATATTTTATACGGAATTAAACATTGTTAGTATTTAAGATTTACAATATGTGCGTAATTAAGCATAATGAATGGAGGAAATGCAGACCAAGTTCTCCGAGCACAATAACATTTGCAAAAACCGTTGTATTTCTGTATATCACATGCTCAATTAAAGGACATCATCATCAAAGATTCATCTTATTGACGCAATTGAAGGCTGTACAGTTTATAGATACTTCTGCAGATATAAATGTACCAGAAACAAATAGGGGTCACGTTAACAGTCTTTGTTGCTTATAAAGTGCGTACATATAGTCCTCATTGGCTTGCCGCCATTTTGTAACTATATTCATGCGTGTTGTGCATGTGTTGGGTGGATGTTAGATTGATAGGAAACCTGTGTGGTGGCTGGGTGCTATAGACACCAAGGTGCATAGGTATCTGGCTATAGGATTAGGGCGCAACCCTTCCCAGCTGTAAAAGAGGAATTCATTTGGGTAATCAGCACTCAAATTCGACATCAAATAGAATTAACGTTTTTTAATATGTTTGTCAAATGACAAATTAGTGGGAAATACAGCAAACAAGATTCAAAATGTAAGTTTTTTAATATGTTAGCATTGGGAATGTGGCTTGAAAGCATGCAGGCTGCAAGGTGGAGGCGTCGGAGATTGTGGAGATAAGAAAGGGGTCCTTCAATTGCTACAGGAAGTCCTTTGGAGGGATCCATTTGCACACAATTGTGGGCATTGATTGTGCAAGAGAATCAAATCATTCTCTCTAAAGTACTATCATAATTCGCAAGCCTATTTCCAATAGCCTCAAGTCCTACTTCACAAAATTACAGAGGTAAGTAAAGTAGTCAAACCCTAAAAATATTGATAAACAATTAGAGGATCAAAGGTGGGGAACCATGGTTTCATGCAAAGAAAATCAGCTTTGTGTTTTTGAGCTCTTGCGTTTAACACAACTTCTTATCCTTGAGAGAAACAAATTTAAGGATAAAAACCCTTGCATAGGGGTAGATATTCATTTCATTCTCTAGGCCCTCCTTCTATGACTCTTTGACCTAACTATGAAAATCGCTCAATTTGGGCCATATTCTGGAAAATTTGTAGATGAGGGCACGATTCGTTAGAAGTTAGAAGTCACGGTTTTCTATTTCCACATCCATATAGATTTTGGGAATATGATTTGATGTGTAGAAAGGTGGAGGTAGGGAATCACATGTAGACTTTTGTGCGCCCAAAATTGAATAAAGGGTTGTGTTGGCAAGCGAACGCACAACCCTATGTGAGTTGTCTCTTGGCTTGTTATTCATGTTCGTAACATAGTAACCAGCCTTCAAGTCTTGTTTTGGTTGTGTCCTTAAATCTAGATGTTGTAGAACCTAAAATCACCATGTTTTTACCTACCCCACTTGATTTTGTGCTTGAACCCATACTATCTCCCTTTAAGGCATTAAGGTCTTCCTTGTAATTGTGTCCCTCTTCACTCTTTGTTGTGTGTGAATGACTATTGTTTGTTGAGTGAGGTTTAGGATTTGTGTTTCGTCAAGTGGTGGAATTGTGGAGGCTAAAGGCAAAGAAATGAATATTTTTCCCTAATTGACCCATACAAGATAGTTATTTTCTTTTTGGTCGGTAATAATGATTTTTTATTAAGTATTAGGAAAGAAGTAACATTACAAAAATTGGGCCTAATTAGCACCCAGAATAGCCCATAAACCCACTGATTGTCTACAGCCTACCAATTTACATAATTGTTTCACAGCGTTTAGCATATCTGCACACTACATACCCCTAAAAAATTTCAGAGCTAAAGACAACAAAAAACAGGGACCTCCCACACTATCAGTAGACACTCATAACATTTTCATGTGTCCATAAAAACCTGATTACAAAACACCCCTTAAAGGGCCATAAGCTGTAATTGAAAAGACCCAAAAACCGATATCGAACTGACTGTCGAGCAGACTACCATGTATAAACAAAAAACCATCAGCAAAGAACTCAAACCCGAGCCAGTCGATGTCTAGCACTATGCCGCCTCCTAGGAATGAAACTCAGGAACCAGGGCCTCCGGCTTCCCCACGCAAGGTGATGCTTACTTATTGCCTCCACCAACGAATTCCATTATGTCCGAATGTGACTCAAGTAGAGTCTTTGATTTACCATGTTGGGCCATCGCACAAAGGGAACAAATCCAAGCTCCTCCACCACAATTTGACTCTCGAAGCATTCACTATAATCAAACCCGTATCCTGGGTGCGCCTATTCCAGGATAGAGTCCATTCCAGTAATTAAGTCCTGCTAAAAAAGGGAATTCATGACCTAGCGAATGTCATCTTCAACTACCCCCAATTCAAGACCCAATGCCATAAGTATCATTGCGATGTCCACATTACACTTCCATCTATGAGTTGCTTGCTGGAAAAATAAACCCAATGTCCTCTACACTGCATTCACCACCTCCTTTGCTGGGCATTTGAGGAGGAGTTTAAGTCTACGGTTCTCTACCGACCCATAAAGAGCCTTCTGTTGCTTCTGCGTTTGGAAGGTGAACGTAGCCTCCATCAGTCCACCAATCTACACCTGCACATAAAATCAAAGACCAAGCCAAACAGGAAATATGAAGAAAAAACATTGATCTTGGCTTCCTTAAAAAGAAGGCCGGTTCGTGTGAGCTATCAATCACATAAGTGCCGAGGCTCCTGATAATAAATGCGATTTGCTTTGAACATCAAATCACCACCTTCTCTCATAGAAAATGTCATCATAAAAAAGAAACCTGTTTGAGAATAACCCACAAGCCTCGGCTCACATCACCGCCGCCACTGCCATCATGAGAGCAAACCACTTGCAAAGGAGAGGAGATAACATTTACTCTGCCAATATTACATAAGGCAAAAAATAAAAGATAAAAAATAAGTCTTGTATTACACAAAGTTCTCACGTGCCCCCGAAACCCCATAACTGTCATCTGCGGTCTGAAACTACACTCTTGGCTTGTAAACATAATTTTGGGTCATTACTATTTAGAGAGATTCATCCAAATTTCAACTCACCATCAAAAACTTCAAATCTTGAATCCTCCTCTTGATTAAAAGACAGGGCCTATTTAGATAATTTATCCGCCACCTTATTACCCTCCGTCCTGACATGGCTGACCACAACATCTTCAAAGGAGTTCAAATCCGCTAAGATCAGATATAAAAATTCTGTTAATGCCATGCCTTGATTTCTCCATTTTTAATAGCTTGGATTATGATCAACGAATCCCCTTCCATATGTAATTTTCTAACCCCCATTTTTCGAGCACACTGGATTGCCAACAATGCTGCATATGCTTCAGCTTCATTATTAGTTCCCTTCTTAATACGCTGGGCCCCAAATTTCAATTTCACCAATTTGCCACCATGATCCCTAAACACCACCCCCACACCAGACAGACCCATTTTGAATTGTGCAGCTCCATCAAAATCTGCTTTGATCCACCCCCTCGGGTGGAACCCACTCTGTGGGTGAATCACATTTGTTACTTCACTTCTTATTATTCCAGGCCCCATGTCTTACTTTGATATTTGGCCATAATTTTTGGATTCTCTTGTCCTCTAGAGTAAAAGGGACGCTCATGGAATCCAACTGGGAAGCTGCAGCCCCTAGAGTTTCTTCGATTGCTTAATCAATTCTATTTAACAACCTCCTAACATCCTCAGACTTATCTTGAAAAATCCTACGATTTCTTTCCTTCCATATTTCCCATATCTCAAGAGATGGACAAATATTCCATACGCTTGAAAAGGTTGATCGCTTGTTTTGCCTTGGCCAACTTTCAAATTCATCTTTGAGAGAATTCTGCAGAGGGCCGTGCCAATGTAATTTTCCCTTAACCATTAACCAACAGTTTTGTGCTAACTTGCATTGTAATAAGAGGTGATCAAGATCCTCTTCAGCTTCCCCACACATTATGCACTTGGTGGGTCTTGCCAGTCCCAAACGCTTCCTTCTTTCACCTGTGAGTATTCTCCCTTTGATAGCCAGCCATGCAAACGCTCCTGCTTTGGGTAGACAATGTTTGTACCAAATTAAATCATTCGCTATTTGGCTATCTTCCACCAAGCCTTCCAATATCCGATAGCCTTCCAATATCTGATAACCTAATTTTACTGAATAGTTACCATCCTTGGATCCACACCAGACCACTCTATCCTGATCTTTCGTGATATAAATCTTTCTCTGAGCTAAAATCTGTTTTAAAAGTAGTTGTTGCTTCTGAAAGTCCTGTGTTTGAAAGGTCTTTCCAACACCAGACCTCTCCCAACGGACTTTGTTTAACCTCCAAATAGTCTCTGACCTTGTCACCCCAAATGTTGCATAACTGTGTTTTTGTATCTGAAAAATTAGCCATATTTTTTATTACCGGATAAGCAGCCCATGAGTCATCCCAAAATTTAGCTGAATTTCCATTTCCAATATGCTATGTTAGATGATTTGTTAGAACTTTTCTACTACTCACTATGAAGTTCCAAATTGCAGATCCCTTGGGAGGATTTCTGATTGTGAAAATTCTGTGATTCTCCATAGAATCCAAATATTTAGCCCTCATTACCTTGACCCATAGCTGATTCGGATTAGCATAAATGCTCTAAGTAAGCTTTGCTCCAAGAGCCTCATTCATAGTTTGCCAATTCCTGAGTCCAACACCCCCATTCAATTTCGAACTACAAGCTTTTTCCCAGGCCAATAAAGGGATTTTATCCTGCTCATTAGCTTTCTTCCAAAAAAAATTCTTCATTTTCTGTTTAATCACATTAATGATTTTACTTGGAATTTTAAGACACATCATTGAGAATATGGGAATGGCCGAGACTACCGTTTTAAGCATTAGAATTCTACCAGCCAATGTCAGCCATTTACTTTTCCACCCCCCAAGTCTGCTGAAACAACTCTCCATCCAATTTTTCCATATAGCTGACTTATTTGCTCCCCCGAATAGGGGGATGCCAAAAAATTTGCTTGGTAAGTTTCCCAACTTCATGCCAAGTGTCCTACTAATATCCCTCTGTTTAAGGGGTTTGGTGTTAAAGAAAAAGATCTCCGATTTGAGCTAGGTCACTCTTTGACCTGACAGGTGTTCATATCTATCAATAACACATTTTATTACTCTAGCCTCCCTTGCCGAAGCCTCTCCAGCCAAAAAAGTGTCATCTGCAAATTGAAGGTGAGTAAGAGGATCCACCCCTTCTGCAATCCGCACCCCCTTCCAACGGCCAACTCTACACTCTTTAGAGATCAATCGCCCCAAAACCTCCACCATTATGATAAATAGAAAAGGGCACAATGGATCCCCTTGTCTTAAACCCTTATTTGAAGGAAAGAAACCCTGAGGGCTCCCATTGATAAGAACAGAGAAGCGTGGGGAATTGATACAACTGTCTATCCAAGCTATCCAAATCGGATCAAAGCCAAATTTTGCTAGGACTTTTAAAAGAAAATCCCTATTGACCTCGTCATAAGCTTTTTTTATGTCCACTTTTATCATCATTTTCTCCCTCTTTGAAAGCCAAATGGAATGAATTGCCTCATGTGCTAATATGATGCCTTCATTTATGCATCTGCCAGGAGCAAAATCACTCATTAGCCAAAATGTCCCAAAAATGCTGAAAAAAGAGGGCAGGGAAGCCATCCGGTCCTGCGGCTTTATCCGATCCCTTTCCAAATACTGCAAATTTCACCTCCTCCAAAGACACAACACTCAATAGCATTTTATTATACTGTTCGTTCACACAGGTGGGAATGATCTCCATGATGGATTGCATATCCTAGTCTACAATTACTTCTCCGTTGAAAGACCTCGAAAAGTAACCAATAGCCTCCGTGTTAATGGATTCCTAATCTGTTAACAACTCTCCCTCCATATTTTTAATTGAAAAGATCTTATTATAGGTTCTCCTCATGTTAACTGAAATATGGAAAAATTTAGTGTTTCTGTCGCCTTACTTCAACCAAGTTTCATGGGATTTCTGCCTCCAAAAGGTTTCCTCTCTGGCTAAAGTTTCAGAATAGACCTTTTTAAGCTCCTTCTCTTTCAAGAAAGTAGTTTCGTCCATGCCTTGTAGAATTATTTGTTCATGGAGCTGTTTTAACTCTTCCTCTAAACTCAATTTCTCATTGAAAATGTTTTTGAAAGACTCTATTCCATTTCTTTAATTGTTCCTTAACAAATTGAAGGTTTTTGAAAAAAGTGAATGCTTTGTTTCCAGTTCTTTCGGGGATATGTTTCCACCAAGCCTCCATCAAAGATCTAATATTGCTGTCCCTAAGCCACATTGCTTCAAATTTGAAAGGGCATCTATCTGGGGCTTTTTCATCCTGAATAGGGATACCTATGGGATAATGATCTGATCCCATGAAGGGAAGAACATCAGCGATGGATGTCCAAGGGCTAGCTGACCAATCGCTAGCTATGAAAAACCTATCAAGTCTTTCTGTTATGTTTAAAAAATCACTTCTTCTATTGGTCCATGTGTATTCCCAATCTTAAAGGGGATCTCAAGTAAGCCCGACTCTGTGATAAAGGATGTTGCTGAGAATAATCATTATGTCATGTTGTCGTCAGTAATTATGAGTTACGGTAGTTAGTCGTCCTGAAGGGCAGTTGGACGCGACGGTTGGTCGCACCCCTTTGGGTATTATATATTGCATACCTTTCCTTCGTAGTGGCATCATCATAGTCGTATCTGGGTGTAATGTTATAAGCACTTGATGTACATGGATTGTTGAATTAATACAAAACCTGGTTCTTTAATATATTTCACTTATGTTCTGTGCATTTACTTTCTGCGTTTAATCGTTTACCCGTATGTGGCAAACATCTGGCGCCGTTGCCTAGACATACTCGAGAAAGGAAGGAGCGGATGGCGTACGGACACGATGGGCCTACTTGTCGGTGAGATTAACCCAGAGGCCGATGATGCACAAACGGAACTCTACGACGGAGAGGACACTGCAACGAAGGAATTCTCAATCCTGCTTCAGGTGGCCATCAAGACCTACGTCCGAAGAGAGGCCATGGAGGCTGAAGTCCCAACAAGTGCCGTGTGGACCACATTGGAAGTTAGCCCCGCAGTGAATTGGTTGATGAAGCTCCTTCCCCGATTGCTTGCACAGGCATCACTGGCACAACGAACTCGCCTAGAGGAGATTACCCGTGAGGAGCGACGCCAACAAGTCCTCCAACAGTACGAAGAAAACAGCCATCGCTGGGAAGCGGAGCGTGATGACACGAGGCCAAGGGGAATTTGAACCCTGAACCTCCAGGAGGAATAAAGAACATTCTATATTATAATAATGGTGTCGTACTATTGACACAAATTGTATCCGACGGGATGAATTAATAAAGAAGTGTTCTATTTCTATGTGTGGTTGCTATTAATGGAGATATACGGGAATTAATGCCCAACCTATTAAACAAAGATAGAAATAAGAAGGCAAAATGTGAGGAGTGGGAGGCCGCACAGAGGGCCTTGATTCTGGAACAACAAGTAGAACGTAGATGGAGGCTGAGGCAACTTGCCGAAGGACGACCTGCTGAAGGGTTGCCCGAAGGGAACCAAGGAGGTGTCACGGAGGGTGCAGAAGCCGAAGAAAATTTCTACGTGTCGCCAGCACACCGTAGGGTGAGAAGCCACGAAGAGTTTTTGGAGGAAACAAGGCTACAAAGGAATCTGGTCGAAGAGACCCGGGATCAGTTCAGGAACTTATCCCTTATGTCGTGCACGGAGGACCACCGAAGGGAGCGAGTAGAGGACAAGGGTGAGAACGGAGGGGAGGGCAACCGTACGACCATAGGTGCAGAGGTGGCACAAACACATGACAGACAGGACCCCCTCTTGGGACCCATCACACCAAGTACGCGGGTACAAAACACCGTACCCCCAGTCACTCAAGCAGGAAACACCACCGGCGCCGGAGGGAGTGGCGCGGGTGCACGACGGATATAGCCACCTCCGGGGACACGACCCCCACAGACACAGCCACCTTCGGGGACACAACCCCCATCAATGGCCAATAGGCAGAAGCTACCGAAATTCATCGGCAACGGGAAGGAGGATCCCGTCAGGCACTGCAGAACCTGCGAAACCATATGGGCGGCCAACGGTGTTACCGACTAGGACGAATGGGTAACACAATTTTCAGCAACCTTAAGGGGAGTGGCCATCAACTGGTACTCCGATACGGATAAGGTCAAAGTCGGCACATGGCCCAACTTGAAGGAGTTCGAGATAGAGTTTCGCCTCCTTAGAGACGACAATGAAATAGTAGCCAAAATCTATGGCACAAAGCAGAACAAGAACGAGATGGTCTGAGCCTATAGTTGGCGGCTCAAGGAACTGTTGGGGAAAATGGAGAGTCAACCAGCAGATGGGTTGAAAAAGAGATGGTTCGTGGAGGGACTGAAACACTCCCTCCGGAAGAAGATGAAAATTGTTCCACCAACCTCGTACGAAGATGCATATAATAGAGCGATGGATCTCGAGAGCGAGACCAAGACATCCAAGAAGAAAAAGAAGAAGGATAGCTCGTCCGAGGATGATGACTCTTACAAGGGAAGCAACAGCGATGGCGAGTCCGGCAAAAAGGTGCAAGCACTCCAGAAAGACATGGAGCGAATGAGGAGGGAATTTAAAGCAATGAGAAGCACGGGTCAGACCGAAGGGGATGTATGGTGCACGAAGTGCAAAGAGGAAGGACATACGAAGGGTACTTGTCCGAAGAAGGCCTTTTGCGAGATTTGCCAAGTGATGGGACACTCCATCAAGGAGTGCCCATACAACATGAAAACACGAAACCAACAAGTATTGCTTACGCAGGAACAACCAACTACATCGGGAGGTACCGGCAGCTCCTAGGCTAACAACAATGCAACATTGGGAGGCTACTGAGATAACTGGTGGGGAGGACGAAACAACAATAACAATACAAGGAGCTGGATCCATTACGACTCCAAAGGCCGACCGATGATACAATGCAGAGCGTGCAGCCAGTGGGGGCACTTCGCTCGAGACTACCCGAAGGGAGAGGCCACACAATATTTGTGAAAATGGTGCGGACCGGGAGACCACGAAGACGCCACCTGCCAGAAGTTCGGCGTCAACTTGCTCAATATCAAGGAAACCAAAGAAGAGGAAGTGTTAGCCGTAACCCGCGCCCAAGTCAGACAAGCAACGTGCCCAGACCCGGAGACGGAGAAGCGAAGGGTACGGGAAGCACGGGAAGAAATTGAGAAAGAGATACGAGAAAGGGTGAAGGCGAAGGGTACGACGGGTACTTCCAACCGACCGGAGGCGAAGAGGCTATACTAAATCAAATTTTAAAACTGGAGGTGCCTGTGAAGGTACACGACCTCCTCCAGACGATGCCTCAATTACGAACGGCGTTGCTGAATAATCTTTCCCAACCACGCACCAATACCAACCACCGCACAAATGTTCCTGGGGGGTCTGTAGTAGACCCCATGCTGCTGGTAGTTAACACTGGAAGGAACCCGAGCATTGTGGAGATGGGTATCCTTGGCACCATTCTAACCGATACCATCGTCGATGGTGGATCAAGGGTGAATGTTCTTCCAAAAGAAACCTGGCGGAAGCTGGGGAAGCCGACACTGTGGCCATCTACATTCAATCTGCTGGGAGCAGATCAACATGGAATCAAACCCATCAAGACACTGATGGGCCAGCAAGTTGCCATCGGGATGCAACCCTTCATATTGGACTTTGTGGTAATCCCACTAAAGAAAAAAGGGTATGATGCGATCTTAGGGAGAGGGTGGCTGGTGGCAGCCAAGGGCACCCACAATGGAAGAACACTCTGTCTATGGAGAATGGAGGAAGGAAGTTTATCATAGACCTTGGGACGCAGTTGGTTAGTGAGGAACTGGCATCATCTTTGGAATCGGAGGGTGAAGGAGAAGGCGACCTGAGGGACGAAGGACGGGGCTGCAGGGAGCCCAACGACGAAGGGATTCTCAAACTAGGAGAGTGCTCCGAGGATGAGACAGGGTCATTGAATGGGCTCTTCCACTGGCAGATAGAGGATTACGAAAGGTTCTAGAGCTACAGGCTCGAAGTAGAGGAACCATAGCAAGTAACAGAGGAGGTGTACCTGCCGGAATACAGAGAATATTGGAAGGGAGACGCCCCAAACCTCAGTGACGTAGATAATCCCAAGATCATTCGTGTCGGCAATGATTGGAACCCTGTGTGGAAGGCTGCAGCCTTCAAAATCTTTATTCTTCTTCTTCTTCTTATGTACGGGAAGGAGACCGTGGTTCCTGTAGAATTTATGGTTCCAGGTCTTCGGATGGCCATTGAAAATAGACTTGCCATCAATGGGTCCAAATGAAAACCCTACCACAAGAAGCGCGTAGGGGACCCGAGCAGCTGGAAGGACACCTGAGAGGATGGAAGGGGACTTGAGAGGTCAGGCAGGCGACTCGAGAGGCACGGGACCAAAGCGGGAGACTCTCGGGCGAGGCAAATCGAGAAGGATGAAGGGCGATCGTAGAGGCATGGGACTCGAGCCGAAGACTCTCGACAATTAGATTAGAAAAAAAATAAAAAATAAAAATAAAAATAAAAAATTGAAAAAAAATAAAAAAAAGTGGTGGTGGGACCACCGTGCGGTGGGACATCGTACGACAGGACATCGTGTGGTGGAACCACCGTACGGTGGACCATCGTCGACTGAGGTCACCGGCCTCGGAGGGTGTTCATCTACCGTACACCCGTACAGCCAAACAACATCCACAGTACAACCTTCCTAGACACCATAGGAGAGACTAATCATCGTACGACACCAAGCTTCGGGTGACCCTAGTCGTTGTACGGGCTCGAGACATTACAGTCCGTAGGCCTGAAGGAGCATGACGGCGGCGGTTTAAAAGAGGGTGAAAGGAAAAATACCACGGCACGACAGGGATAAAGATGGTGATGGCACGTGAAAAAAAAAAAAAAAACGACGACCAGATTTAAAATCATTCGATGGAGTCTGGAGCCAGGACACCGAAAAATTAGAGTGGAGAAGCAGGTTTTTGGCATCTTAAAATATCACAAAAATGATGTGCGCCATGGACTTCCGTGTGGTTCTGAAGGTGTTAAATTGGTGTTGGCGGCAGGGGCGCTGCCTCTCGACCCCACCCAAGCGCACCTAGGGCGCTGCCCCAGACCCCCAGTTTATTTTTGAGCTACAATACACTTTTTGAGTTGGGCGAAGGCATCAAAGAAGTCACGGTAAGTGTTGGGGTTGTTTTGTACTGTTTGAAAGAAGCCTGAGGCTAAGCATTGGCGGGGAAGCCATAAGCCGTAGAGGGAGACGGATTTGGAGGTTGCGAACAAACAGAGTTTGAAGGAAGGCATTACAAGAACGCGAAGCCGTACAGCACCAGGGAGTTATTCAGTTCAGTTATCAGCCTTTGGGGAGTGTGATGAAGGATTTGAGGCGTCTCCTAGCCTTTGTGCCAGAAAGTTGTGGCCACTTCCAAGCATGAATGGTACGCTTTGAGGAACTCGGAGTGTGTCTCGGTTGGACATGAGGTTGCCTTGGTGGATGCACAAAGGGCTTGGGAGGAGCTGACCACCAGGTTGGAGGCAGTAGTAGCGTGAGACTTAGCTCAACGTACCTGTTGGTGTCTGTTTTATCATCTACTAAACATTAGGATAGGATACCCGAAGGTATTCTATCCTCTCCTGAAAAATCACTACTGATTCCAAGGTCTATATGTGCGAACAAGCGACTTTAGTGGAATAGCTTCTTGGGTAGTGTATGCTGAAATTTCAAGGGGTACTTACGTTTGACAAGTATCTTGAATTGTTGGACTTAGATGGATTTAGCAATTTTACGCTCTTCTTTTTTTTTTTTTGGAATTTTCTGGGATTTAGACTTTCAAAAGAAAGGGAAAAAGGGATAGAGTTTAGGAAGGCTAATTTAATCCTACGAATTCTAGAGACGGTATCAACTGGGTGCTCTCGAGAAACCAAATCTTACTTTGCCACACTAGGGACAACTACAAAAGGCCGGTGCAATCTTCAATGGGTTGTGCTTATGATCGAGATGTTGGGATGCACAGGGGATGGGCTCAGACTAACTTTGCATGGTAAGATGGAAATCATCCATTTACCAAAATTATGAGTGGAGACACACCATCAATCGACACTTATCAAATCCTTCATTCAAATTAACAACAATGAAAGCAAATCTAGATTAATTTTAACTAAGTGTTGAGGCAATTGAAACCATGCAAATCATTCAAATAATAGAGATTACAAAGCAGCGCACATGCAATATATTATCTGGAAATGACCTTAAGCAACAATACATCAAAAAACCTCACCCTTTTCAAATGAGAGGAGGCAACCTTATATAGTTTCTCAAAAATAAATGAATGGCCGAGATCAAACAGTGATTAAGGGCCAAGATTGAAAGTCCTAAACCCTAATTAGGGTTTCCCGAAATACTATCAGTTCAAGCAAATGAAAGAGTGACAAGTGGCACAACTGCTAATTTTACTGAGGTGAGTGGCCACTTTCCTCTTTCAGAGATTCAACGTATCTGGACACAATGAGCTTGACCTCCTCCATGGTGACACTTGGCAAACCGCCAATCTGGAAGTCAATGAGGTCTACATCGTCGACGCATGTGGCAAGGATGCCTTCCCACTCCACTGCTTGGGTGAGGAAGTTGTCCTCGATGGAGAGGAAGTTTGCAATCTTTGAAAGATCGCCTTTGTCAATCATCCCTGAATCTCGGAAGAAGCTCGCCTGAATCCTGGTTCTCAGGTTCTCTGCTTGTAAATGCTTCTCCCTTAGGCTTTCCTTCTTCCAGATCTCTGACGCCACACGGAAAACCTTGCCCAGGATCTCTCTAACACTTGCCTCTGTCTCAAAACACTTGGTCTCAGATTTCTTCAAAACCTCAATCCGAGTGACCAGAGCATAGTACCACGTGCCAAAGTCGTACCTGTCTTCTGTTTGTATGATGCCTGCATCCACTAAGCTCCTCTTTGACATGCCTTGGATAACCTTCAGGTGAGGGAGTATTTCATTCTAAATTTCATCCACTTCTTCCCAATTGGACGCTAGATCCTGGATACGATCAATCAACAAAGAAGTTGCCTCATGTGCCGATACTAAGTTTTCTACCAGGGTGTCAGCACGTACCGAAGCGTATGAAATCCACTCCTTTTCTCGAGTGTACGATCCCTTCATATCATCATAGTCCTTCATTGATCCCTGTTGAAGAGGCTGTGGTGGAGTAGCCGGGACTTCATGGTTGAGCGGGCTGGTAAGATGGAGAACATACTTCTTCCACTGTTGGTTCTCTTCGTCTACTTTCTTCCTCTTTTCCTTTTCATGAGCCAGCCTCGTCTTTAGAATTTGCAGGAGTCATCAAAATATTGGATCTCTTGGTCTTGGGTAGGCTTACCCATCTCTATGGTGGTAACCTTGTAATCATCTGCGGTGACATTGTCCCTAGTCTTCCCTTCTTTGGGCATCGCTATCTGGACTGTCCTGAATCTGACACTGTCTCTCTGAATCAGGGAAAACTTCCTGGTTGGTTTGGGCCGTTTAGTTATAGCGGGTTCATTCACCTTCTCCGAGAATGCTGCGGTGACCTCCTCGGTTGAGTGGGCCTCCTTGGGAACCTTGGCCTTTATCCTTGCTCTCAGCCAATCCAGAATGGTTGATTGTTCTACAGTGTTTCGATCAAACTCATCATCTGCCTCTCCTGGGTTCACTGGTATGCCATCCAAGAAGATTGTAGGGGCTTCAATCTGCCCCCTGTCTGGAGTTCGGAAGACCTTCTCCACCACTTCCTCAACTGGCTGGGAAAGCACTCTTACTTCATCATCAATCACACAGATGTTCATCTCTTGCTCCCCAATTGCACTCTGATCAGGTGCAATGGAAGCAGCACTTAGGATGGAGTGACTTTTGCTGGATTCTCTTCTCTCACCTACAACCCTTTTCCCTGTGACCTTTGTGGAGCTTCCACCCAACTCCTTCCTCTTTCGAGACCCAACACTTTCTGGATTCCGAGCATCACCGACGGAGGTACAAGGATTGACGGACAGAGTATCATCTACTCCCATTAATTCATAAGTTAAAGTCACACCTTTGGCCTTCAACTGTTTTGTCTTTTCAGATGCCCACCACCTTGAGTACTCAACCATCGACCTCATGAGGTCTGCTAGATCTGATTTCTCTCCCTCTGTCCAATCTATCAAGACTAAGGTTCATTCTTCATCTTTTCAAAACCTGGCTGCTGATGTTCTAGACTTTCTTCTACCTAATCGGCAACTCTAAATACTTCCGTTGCTCTCACCATACTCAAAGGAATTCTTGACCAGAACCTCTTCCGGATCTCGAAACTATTGGCTGCATTAGCCCAGTAGTCTTCTAGATCCAGTCTGTGCTCAAACGTTGTCCCTTCGATCTTCTTTATCCTATGGAATGGATCGAAATCCTTTCTTGCCTTGTATTGATAGAAGGGATACTAGGCCAGTTCTTTCTCAGCGGTGGTTGCAGCCTGTGATGATGGACATGTTTCTAGCCCATTACCAATTGTAGGTGAGGACGTCCCTGCCTTCTTCTGCTTATCCCTTTGAATCACTATATACTCCTCCAATTGTCTCACAACCTCGAGCAACACCACTCGGTTGGTAGGGTAAGTTGGAAGCTTGTATGGAGGCCCAGAGAATCCCTGAATTTGGAGGTAAGTGTTCTTTGGATATTGGATGTACCAACACCCGAACCGACTGATGAAGTCCATAGACTCTTGAGAGAGCCTCTGGTGCAGGCCACCTTGAAGGGTCCGAGTAATGTGCATCAGGAAGGTATCATTCACCCTTTTGAAATGGAACTTCTCCTCCATGTGGAGTTGGGGATAGCAATCATATATTGGAAATTGGTTCTCCTTGTTCCTACAAGTGAGACCTCTATATCTGTAGGTCCTGGCCAAAGAATAAAACAAGTAAGAACTCATGAAGAAAGTCCTATTCGCCTCCAGATTCCTTAGCTGGCTGTCTAGGTTGTCACTGATCATCCGGGCCCAGTCTATCATTTTTACTCCATTGATTATTTCATTAATGAAATAATATATCCAGGGTTCAAATGGAGCTCCCTGAGGACTTCCTATTATTCTATTGAGCAGGACAATCATGTCCCCAATGTCCTCCTTGAAGTATGCTCGCACTAGGCTCTTTCTCTGGAGTTTGGAGGTGCCCTTCCTTGGCTTGTCTAGCCAGGAATGGTTAACTATGGCATCATATTCCTCCAGGTGGTCGTGGTATAGACTGTCAGCTTTGTCCTTTGTCATATATACTGCGTTGTGGTACTCGGGGATCTTGAAGGCCTCTCTGATGGCCTCATCGCTGACATTTGCCAACACTCTTCCATTAGGTGCAACAATATCCTTACTGATGGGGTTGTAGTGTTTGGCACATTCAACTACTAGTTCATTGCACTGCATGGTGGGGAGGAAGCCGACAGCGTGCACGATACCACTCTTCATCATTTTTCGCGCAATGGTGGTAGGCACAAGGTTGTCCAGACCAAACATTCGCTTCTTCAACTCCCTCAGATTGATGTGTCCGAGGTTTGTGTCGCTGATGTTCTTCCACTTTGAATTCATCCTCGACTCTGGAGGAGCATCTTTGTCTACCTGGAATTTCATAATGTATAAGGCCTGCAGGAAAACAATGGAAATTTTAAAGTTAGAAAAGGATTTGCAAAGTTTTGAAAATAACGGGGCTGCAAAATGGCTAAGTGTTGGAAAATTTTCCATTTTTTATTCTCATACTTAGCCATAAAAATCGAATTTTCACCTTAAAACCCTCAGTCTTAAGGCTGGTTGTGGTCACCACCAAGTGTCAAAACTTTCAAAAAAATTTCATACTTAGCCAAAAAAAAAAAAGATTTTCATTCTCTAGAAATTCGAATAAGTTTACTAAAAATCATTTCTTAAACTCTGAAAAATACTTAGAAAATTCATAAATCTGTGTCATGAATTCCATTTCACCTTCGAATGGATGGAAGTAAGGCTGGATTTTCTCAAGAACACTCAAGAAATTCAAGAACGATTCAATAACTCTTCCTTATGCTGGTTGTCTTTCTCAAAACAATCTATGAAATCTTCAAACCGAAAATACTTTAGTAAGCTCTTGTTAGTAACTTGAACTTCTTGGTGTAGAAATGAAGTTTACAACTAAGTATTTGTAAATAAAGTTAAATCCTCAATCAGAAACCCTTAAAATCTTCCAACTCATGTTTCCAATTTTAACTTCATTCTTTAGGAAAGTGTTGTCATGTTTCCAAATTCAAAGAAAATATATTCCAAAAGTTTCCAATTTGGCTATAAGTTCGAAATATTTATTAATCTTCCAATATTCTCCTTTTGAAAACTTTCTATTTTGGATTTAAGTTCGAAATCTTGAAGGATTTTCATGACATCATTTTGTATTTTCGTTGATTTTGTTTGACTTTTATGTGTAGGTGGACTTTTTGGAAGTTTATCTTCATCTTCAAGTTTTGGCGGACTTTGCTTATCTCTCCAAGGTATGGTGGAGTTTAGAGGACCTTCCCCTATCATACTTAGCATCTACTTCCTTGGGCGGAGTTTTGAAGGGTCCCTTCAACATGGAGGGCGGACTTTGAGCACAACTCAATCAAGGCGAATTTTTAGCTAAGGCATAGGGCAGACTTTGGAACACACCCCCTAGGCGGACTTCTAAGACATCTCCAACATGGGCGGACTTCTAGACCTTTGCATCATTTTGCAAGGGTAGGGCGGAGTTTTGATGGGTCTCCAACATAGGGCAGACTTTGGACTTCACCCCTTGGGCACCCCACACACATGGCGGACTTTAGAGTGTTGGCCATCATGGCCTCTTCCAAAACATGGCGGACTTTGAAGGGTTGGCCACCAACATGGAAGGATAGGGCGGAGTTTCAAGGCCATTCACTCAGCAGCACCTTGGGCGGAGTTTTGGTGAGTCCCCTTAGGCATGGCGGACTTTGGTGGCACCTCCTACATGGCTCTCTAACCTTTGGCGGACTTTAGACTTGGCTCCATCAAGGCGAAATTTTGGCTAAGGCATGGGGCGGACTTTAGACATTGCTCCTTCATGGCCTCCATCAAGGTGTAAATTTGACTAAGGCATGGGGCGGACTTTGAAGTTAGCTCCCACATGACCTCTCTTCTTGGGCGGACTTTGGTGTCTTCTCCATCTTGGGCGGACTTCTAGCACTTCTCCTCATTGGGCGGACTTTGGAGAGTGCTCCCACATGCTTGGGCGGACTCTGATCACTCCTCCTCCTTAGCCTCCCAACCTTGGGCGGACTTTGGAGAGTGCTCCCACATGGCCTCCAAATGCATGGCGGACTTTGGAGAGGGCTCCATCATGACCTCCATTGTTGATGTTATTTGGCTAAGGCATTGGGGCAGACTTTGAAGTTAGCTCCCACATGTCCCCTTTAGCCTTGGCGGACTTTAGACTTGGCACCCACATGACCCCTTTAGCCTTGGCAGACTTTGAGGTGAGCACCCATGTGACCTCCCAAAACACGGCGGACTTTAGGGTGAGCACCCACACAACCTTCTAAGGCATGGCGGACTTCAAGCAAGGCTCCTTCATGGCCTCTCTTGCATCGTGGTGGGGTTTGAACCTGCAAAAATACTTCAAAACCCTTGTTAGCCAGACTTACAATAATTTTCAGAGAAATTTCAAAATTTCATAGTTTAGTCTAATTTAATCGGATTAACTTGAAATTTGAAATCCATGCCTAGGTGGATCATCTGAAGCAGCAAAAAGCCTAAAATCTAGGGATTTAGCTTTTTAGGTCAAAACTTGGAATTTTTGAGTTCCGGTTGAAGCTGGTCAGTGGTGCAAGTGTAAACCCTAGGTTTGCATCCCGAAAAAGCAAAAAGCCTAAAATCTAGGGATTTAGCTTTTTTAGGTCAAAACTTGGAATTTTCGAGTTCCGATCGAAGTTGGTCAGTGGTACAAGTGTAAACCCTAGGTTTGCATCTCGAAAAAGCAAAAAGCCTAAAATCTAGGGATTTAGCTTTTTTAGATCAAAACTTGGAATTTTCGAGTTCCGGTCGAAGCTGGTCAGTGGTGCAAGTGTAAACCCTAGGTTTGCAGCCCGAAAAAGCAAAAAGCAGACATCCCTAAAAAATAGGGAAAACTTTCTAAAAATAGCCATACCGGGGGATTGGGCTGAAAATGCCGAAAACAAAACTTCCTAAAAAATAGGAAAAAGCAAAAAATCAAACTTTCTAAAAATAGAAAGTTGTCCAAATTTGTCCAAATCGATTGCGATCTTCGTCCTTCGGCCTTTCTAAGCACTCTGGTGGTGTTCACATTTCGGAATCACATAACTTGCAAAAACTAACTTTCAATCGTTAGGGCCTGAAATGTTCTGAACTGGACAAGGCTTGGTGAAACTGCAGCAAAAGGTCACAGGACGCTAACAAAACCCTAGAAAGCAGGAAAATCAGAGGGTCCCCAGTAGCAATGGGGCGATGTGTGGAAAAAGGTCACAACAGTACCCAGGAGTTGGATGCCGAGAGGGCAGCGCGGGTGGCTATCGAGGACAAATTGGCTAGGGAGACAGTATCATTTGAGTAGCAGTTGGTGGAGGCTAAGACTAAAAAGCGTGTTTTGTAGACAAGTTTGGTTTAGGCACATGAGGACTGTGATGTCAAGGAAAAAGGAACTCCTTACGGAAGCAATAATGGTGACATCCGCACTTGAGCATTGGATGGTAGCAGAAAAGGGTTTTCAGGCGAGGACGCAACAGGTGTATGAGTTCCGGGCTTGAATGACGTCAGTAGTTCTCTACCTTGGTTCTGTTTAATGCCATCTCTATTTTGTATTAAGTTGTCCGGAGACGACTTCTTTTCTTGTGGGGGATGATGTTGCCGAGAATAATCATTATGTCATGTTGTCGTATTATGTTGTCGTCAGTAATTATGAGTTACGACAGTTAGTCGTCTCGAAGGGCAGTTGGACGCGACGGTTGGTCACACCCCTTCGGGTATTATATATTGCATACCTTTCCTTCGTAGTGGCATCATCATAGTTGTATCTGGGTGTAATGATATAAGCACTTGATGTACATGGACTGTTGAATTAATACAAAAACTGGTTCTTTAATATATTTCAATTATGTTCTGTGCATTTACTTTCTGCTTTTAATTGTTTACCCGTATGTGGCAAACAAAGGAATTAAAGTCTGTATTACTTTGTCTCATCTAGCCAATGCCACCTATTTTATTTGAAGGTCTGATCAAAGCATTAAAGTCACCATCTATAAGAAAAGGTTTATCAGTATCCTGTTTAAGGCACTCAGATATATCCTTCCACAACTGTTTTTTCAAAGAAGTGCTATTTGGACCATAAACATTGATCGAGTACACATACATATGAAGTTGCTTAGAGTAAATTCTCACCCATTGCCACCAATTTCTCTGGCTCATGATGTTGACTTCCATTAAGGACTCATTCCATAAAATAGCTAAACCACCTGAAGCTCCTTGAGCTTCAACTAAGACACATTTCCATTTTTTGAATCTACTATAAAAGGTATCAAAATCTTCTAACTTAATTTTGGTTTCCTGCAAACAAACAAGATCTGAGCGAAACTGATCAAGGCATCTCTTAATCAGTCTAACCTTGTTAGGGGCATTGCAGCCCCTGACATTCCACGAAAGGAACCTCATTGCTTCTGGGAAGAGACCACGTCCCTTCCCGATCTAAGTCTGAGTTTACTCTAGCCAACAACACTTCCTACAATTTCCAGTCTAACTCTGTTGGATTTAGGTCCTCTTTTCTTTTTTACCCCTGCTTTCACTTTAGCATTTTGAGCCAATGTCATTTCTAGTGATCTCTTTTCCTGATCCCCTCCTAGGGCAAGTAAACCTAGATCATCTTCCCCCTCCGAATTATCAAATATATCTCCCTCTGAGTCTAAAGAAATTAATTCCCCTGCACTATCTTTAACTCCTTCAAAGGATGCCTCTAGATTTCGAATGGGAGAAATTTAAATGTCCTTGAAAACCATTTCTTCCAGTGCTTGACCATTTGGTAGTGTTTGTGAGGAAGACCTACTGTCTTGAATATGTGTCTGCAATTGTGCATCGCTTATGAGTCCCCTGTTCATGCCTTTTGCCTGAGTTTGTGGGACTATTGTCTCTTCCTCATCACCTTTGTAATTTTAGGTGTCTACAGACTATATGTAGTATCATTTGAAGAAAGAACACTTTTTACCTTTAAGAGGATGTTGTGAGTGGATTACAAGCAAACATATTGCCCTTGCTGTCTAATTTGTATTATAAAATTGTTGTTTTGTGTTTGACCATCTAACTTTAGAGATCTATGTAGGGGAACCTCAGTGATTTGTGATCTTGCCATATGCTTGTTACACAAGTGGCAAATGGTAAATGCAAGACTTATTATAGTGTTTTGTTTTCTTCCTATTTCTAGTGAATAGCTTGAAATTCCTTACATGTTCAGAAAGGAGTAAACCTTCTTGAAATGTTTATAGAAAGCATTGATATTTCTAGTGATTAGCTTTGTCCATGTTGGTAGTTACGTGCCTTCCAATTGACATTGTGTTTTCTAATCAACCTGTATATTTGAGTTAGATTTGTTGCTCGTGGGCAAGAGATTGAGTGTTTCATGATCCCTCATCATTACTTTGATTTCTTTTAACTCATTTATTTAGACGCAAAGCCCTATTGTATTTGCAAGCAGAGTTGCTCATAAAGAACAAATAGACTTTTGACATTTAACATGTATGATTGGTGCATTGACAAAGCTTATGATTGCGTAAATTTAAAAAATAAGCAATAAAACTTTTTTCCCATTTGTTTAATTTTCCAAGCTGGTCCATGGCATAGAGAATAGTTTTGTGTCTAACATGGTTGTGTTGAACTGCTTGTTCCAAATATTGGTTAGAATCTCCTTCAGTGTCATGTACACTTTTTGCCACATCATTTGTTGTGTATGCATACATTGTCACATGGAACACAATCTTTACATTCAAGCAAATGGAGGGTAGCATTAATATATTGAATTTTATGTGGTAATAAAATAGTTGCTAAAAAACATGCCAGGAAATTTAGATTTGGGTTTGGAGAGAAAAACACAGGGATAGATAATTTAGGCTTGTAATAGTGACTTTTGCACACCCATACCATTTTTCATTTAGTTATATGTATATTTTGAGGAAATGTCTTGATTTATGTACATATTGACAATTGACATTGTCTTGTGCAAAGTTGGGCTCATTTCCTAGCCTTTTATGTATCCATACACACATATCTCTATACATTTATGCATACCCTATCCTTATGCACACACACTTCTATCCATTCACCTTATCCTAGCATTTATCACATCCACCTATGCATTTAGCTCATGCTCCATTATTATGATTCAAACATTCCTATACTCCTACCCTTTATTTCACCTCTAGGTTTGCACATTCCTATACATTCTTCCAATCCATGTCCCAACTACATTTACCTATGTACATATTTCAAGAGTAGACATTCAAATTAGAATTTTTCCCTATGAGGGCAGTTTAAGTACAATATTGTGTGATTTATTGCTTTCCTTGTATTTGAAGGCATTTAATGCATTCATTTTAATCATCAAGCAACATTGAATATGCATGAGTGATCAAGCAACTTTAATTGATGCACTAAAAGGATTATAATTTTACACAATTATTCATAAGAGCATTTGATTTTTGCATGATTGAAGATTTTTGTTTTCAGTTAGTATACATTTATGAGGGTTGGCCTAGGAGAACATGTCTTCTGCAACATAATGGAAGATCCACGATGGTACTTATAAATACCTCCTATCCACATACTAGGGAGCACCGAGGAAATGAAGATAAACTGGGTGAAGTGAAGAAAAGAAGTTTGCAAATCACATTGGACAAGTTCACAAGTGCAGGACAAGTTTTTTGGTCATGGATTCATACTTGACCTCCAGAATCCTCCCTTCACAAATTGAACAAGATATTCTGATTCTGAGGTCATTTTCAGTCTGCTATTCACTTCTCCTGATATTGAGGCACATTAGATTTTGATCCATATCAAAATTGTCTACCCATGTCTCCAAAATTTCAATTACTAGCATAATATGTCAGATCTCAGCTTTTAATTAATTAGTTTAGATTAGTTGTTCTTATGCATATGCATTTTATTGCATTAGCTTAGACTGAGTTTAAGGAAAGTTTATTTTTCTGTACTAGGACCAAATGCCATAAAGCCTGTTATAAATGGCATCTATATTTTAGTATGCATGGCTTACCTATGACAACTGTTTGTGATAAAATTAGTACTAGACCAAAGGAAAGAACC
The DNA here is from genome assembly GCF_030272615.1 of Cryptomeria japonica. Taxonomy (NCBI): domain Eukaryota; kingdom Viridiplantae; phylum Streptophyta; class Pinopsida; order Cupressales; family Cupressaceae; genus Cryptomeria; species Cryptomeria japonica. The sequence goes on along the minus strand of NC_081405.1, from coordinate 132,158,556 downwards.
ATTCCATATCATGACCTCAATTATTAAAAAGCTTGCATCCCATCTAGATTGACGGATCCCTTGACCAAATTGCTATAGTTATATGAAACCAATAAGTCATATTTATTCTTCAATGCCATTTTCACAAAAATAAAAAGGCTCACGAGAAAATAGCTAAGTTGCCTCTCCTGGGGAATTTCAAATAAAATCTCTAGAAAGACATTTAAATTTAGTTATATTATTGCTATTAAATGTCCATTTGGTGGTCTCTCCAGTCAAATTTATTAAAAGCTACCAATGTGTAACTATAAGCAACTATCACAAAAATAGGTGGCATTATCTAAGATTTCTTTATGTGGACTTACCTGGTCAGAGAGTAAATTGGGCTGAGGTATGAGAATGATCACATTTGTTTAGCCTCATGTCCTATGTTCTGTTCTCAGGGGGCTATTGTTTTTTGTTCGTTTGGAACAAGTTTGAGTACAGAGTATGCTTAAGGCCATTATCTAGCATACTAGTTTTTTGTTTTTTAGGAGGCTGTGAGGTAGTAGGTCACAAAATACCAAATTACTTGCTTACTGCTCTTATGTTGTACACAGCTTTCCTATTATGACCGTAATTGAAAGACATGGATGATAGTAATTGTATTCGCTTCTCATGACACTCTTGAATGAAATGAAATGATTTTAACTAACTCAAGTATACCCAATGGCCTATGGATGACAGATGTTACGGTTGTCTCAAGTTGATCAACCCCTAAGAGGATTTGAACTTTGGGACAAGGTACATTTGCTAATGAAACTATTTGATTTTAATGAAAATTTCTCCTTGTTTCTTTATTCTTGCCTCTGGAGGAGCTCTAACATATTCTTGTCTCCATATGCTTTGCCCTAGGGATTGCATGATAATGTGTTTCTCTTTTTCAACCATTTCTGTGGTGCAAAACACAAGCCCTGTATTACCACTCCTACTTAGTTAGTATTCAGCTACCTTTCTCAAATTTGAGTGAGTCTGAATGAGTCCTTACCTGCGCTGTAAATATCATCTTCCTCCAAATTCTGCTCATATGTAGGCCTTCTGACAATTTTCATTGTTGGGGTTGAATTCACTGAGATTGTGTTGTTTTCTCCTTCCTTTATTCTTTCTCTCCATGTTTTTTCTGAATTTTCTTTCTTGTGATTTTTGATTTCATTGTTATGATTTGAATTTGAATTTTAAAACTTAATCCAATATCTTGTTTATTCCTGTGTTTTTTGTTTTGTTCCATTCCAGAGGTCTTCATTCTGTGCAATTTTTCTATAATTTTTGCATTGCATCACATGCTAATAATACAATTGGATCCCATTTCACTTGTTCACGGAAAAAAAATGTTTTTATGATCTTTGGATGCTCTTGTAAAACTTCCTCATTAAATCAGGCTAGTCTGATACATAGTATATAAGTATTAAACAAGAAAAACATGGTTATTTTGGATGCTCTTGTACAACTTCCTCATTAAATCAGGCTAGTCTGGTACATAGTATATAAGTATTAAACAAGAAAAACATGGTTATGTTTCCAAGCATATATCTTGCTTCTTAAAAGAGAGAAATGCAATCACCTTAAATATTTTCCTATCTCTACCCAGGTCCTTGACTGTACTGGTACAACGAAAAGGTTTAAATTTTAAAACATTGGAATTCGGCACCTTAGAAAACACTTCGGACAAAATAATATTGGAGGCAAAAGTCATTCTAAATAGAAATATAAGTTATAACAAATATGGGACAGAGATCAGGCAAGTTAATAATAGGATTAGCTAAAATTCTATGAATGTTGCCGGAGAAGATAATATACGACAAGAAAAAATGAGAGTATTCAGATAAGAAAGAGTTTTTTAGTAGTCACTTAGTAGAGATCATGAAACATGGAATGCATTATCAAAAGTACTTGCCAGCAACTTAGGGGTATCTGCATATTGTCATGCTCTTGGTAGTACTTATAAGGACCAAAGTACCTTCATGCAGGTTTGCGTTCTTTTTCTTTTATGAACCTCTGTTGATGTCATTGCATTGTTAAGAAAACCTAATTAATTACTTCAAATGGGGTGGCTGTGGCTATCTTTCTGGGTCTTCATTGGAGACTGAAGAATTATGAGAATATTGTTGAGTTGACATAATATCCACTAACTTTCTTTGAAGAAATTTCAAATGGCTGGTATGCTTCTGTCTTCAACATTCCTACCAATCTATCAGATGATGTCTGTACCATCTATTATGATGAAGAGCCTTTTAACAGATCTCTATCATAGAGTCCAATCAAGCAGATACAAGTCTCATTATGTCTCGCAAGGGTTTCTGTCTCCTGTTGTAACTTGTTCAAATAATATTTTGTTTCATTTAATTAGTATATTTTTTAGGACCCAAACAATTGGGATATTGCATTACTTACGTATCATGTTTGGGGATGATGCATGTCAACTTGTGATTAGGTTGCCAATTTTATAGTTGTAAAAGCGTGTCTTTTCCAACATTAGAAAGTGAACTGCATTGAAGACTTAAGCATAGTAAGAAGGCATATGCAAACTTCTTGGAGGCATGTAAATACTCATGCTTCTTTCCTTGGTCTAGTAGCCATGTTGATACATGGGAAAATGTGTCTTCTGAAAGCTGTCTGAAAATCTAAAATTCTATTTCAAAGTAGGTCAAAGATCTCAAATGCCATGATCAAATTGGACTAAGCATTAAGCTCTTAAACTATGCATACAAATTTAATTTACTTCAAGCTGTAATAAATGTATTTTTTTTAATATAATTCTTTGAATGGATATTTTGTTAGAATATAAGGAGATGAACTCTTTTTTTTAATTGACACACCAATATAGCATTATATTATGGTGTTATTGTCTATATATTTCATTTTGCGCTTATAGCTTATTTCTTTTTAGGGTATTAGAGTGAAAAGGCGTTGAGTTTGAGATTAGTTGATTATCAGGTTTTGAAAGAGAGCTGCTGTATTCGTTGTGAGATGGCAGTAGAGGTGCCAGCATGATATTGTCATACCCAATTGCCAAGAAGCACGATGTCGACGTCAAGCTACATCTTAGTTTTCGTTTGGAAGGAAGGAAGCCACTATTCTTAGACATGTTCAAGGCACAAGCTCAACAGTCATGAAGGGCAGAAGAAATTGTGGAGAAAAAACTTGTGGGTCCTGGAAAATACTATCTTGAGTAGAAAAAATCATGTTTTAGGTCATGATTTTCATATCAATTTTAGTGGTTTGCTGTTGTGGCACTATGTGAGTAGGAGTTTTGTAGATATAGTTGTGATTTCCATATCATTTGTATGACGTTTACAATGGCTAGAGTTACTTTTTTGTTTCGACTGGGGCACAATTTGTAGGTATTTCAGTTCTTTTAAATTTCTTGCAAAATCTTGTAATTTCATTGTTTGCATTCAAATCACTTTGAAGAAATCTGCACTTCTATATGCATGTGTGACTTAGCCCCCATGTTTACCAGTGAAAGAATAGAGGTATACCCTTTATGACCCATTAAAAGAGACTCAAAATTCATAATTTTTTTTAATTTTTAGAATGGAAATTCCTTGTAGATTTTTTTTGGTCTCAATTTCCACATTTGGAAAGTGAAAATCAATGCAATTGATGAAATGAAACCTGTGGGAATAGTAAATGGGAATGAGAAATCCCCATCAAATCCAAATAAATTATTGGAATGATAGAGCAGAGATAGTAAAGCCTATTAGAGTAAAATTATTTATATAATGGTAACTCAATGTATTTTAGTTAGATTAGCCCAAAGGGCATCCTTTTGTAAGCAAATGTTCCCCATTTTGTTGTTAATGCTGTCTTCATCCTATCTTCGTATTCAACGAGTACCTGGTTGTAGCCTGACCAAAAAGGACATCATCTTTGACCCATTCACAATTTGCAAAACTTCATCAAGAGACGGCAGGGGATAATCGCCTTTTCTGAGGTTCTGTTCAAATCCCGGAAATCAACACATAATCTGGTTTCTCCGTTCTTTTTTCTGACTGGGACCAGGTTGGTGACCCACGTTGAATGACATACTGGGAATATGATCCCTGCTGTTAGAAATTTCTTTACTTCCTGATTGATAAGGGGTGCTAACAGCGGATTGACTGGCCTTTGACGCTGTCTGAAGGGCTTACTATCCTGCCTAAGAGGAATTGTGTGTGTTATGATAGAGGTATCATAAGTATTTAGATCTTCATAACTCCATGCTATGACATCAGCAAATTCCTTCAGGCTCTGAATTTTTCCAGTCTTTTCTTCTGGTGTGCAAACTTTACCTATGCACACATTCCTGATATCATCTTTATTTCCCACATTCACTTTTTCATACTGGTACCCATCGATATTTTGATTCTTCATTTCACTGATTTGGTCTTGATCAAACATCCTTTCTAGCTGTATCATCCCTCTGTTCAAATTCAAGATGCCATCATCGTCAAATTCAGCCTCTTCTACTGTCTCGTCCTCATCAATTATCTGAGTTGCAAATACATCTGAATTTGTCAAAAATTCTTGAATATGATCATCATCATCAAACACTTGGAAATTTGTGACATTGTCTGGGATTGATGGAATCAATGACAATTCTATGGAAAACTGATCCATGCTCTTTATAGCGAGAGGTTCAAGTGAACTTGCTGCCTGGGCTAAAGAATTGGCAATCTGATTATCTGCCCGCCCCACTGACTGAATATTGAAAGCATCAAAGCTCTCAATGAGATTCCAAACTCGGTTACGATAATGAGACAATCTTTTGTCATGGCAGACATACTGCTTTCTTACTTGTCTCACTACTATCTCTGAATCTCCAAAGGCATGTGTAATGTCCCCTACTTGGTTCAAGACCGTTTTAACTGTAATTAATTGATTTCCAATATATTTATAACTTAACTAAATCGATTAAGAGACAAAACTATCTTAACATGAATCCAACCTAGGATGTTCTACCTTTTCTTTAGTCCATCAAGTACTAGCTATCTCACCATACTAAATAATTATTTATATTTTTGATTTATAAATCATTTACGCATTTATTAATTTTTAATTAATAAATACTTATTATTATCAATCAATTAATAAATACTTTGTTTTGGTGATATTTATGTATCTACTAATTACTTATTATATAAGTTATTAATATACTGTTGCTTAAATCAAGAATCATTACCATATTCAGTGGTTGTAAAGGCAGACAGATCTGACGCACGTCAGATCTGGTTTGCCACTGTATGTGTAACTAAGTTTGGCTGTCATCATATTGCAGTCCATACTGATATTACTATTATTATTATTATTATTATTATTATTATTATTATATTAATATTTTATTATTATTATTATTATTATTATTATTATATTCTGCAGAAGAACATTATCGAACTTCATATATATATAAGCATACATATTAAACAAATTCCCATATGCACCAGCAAGAATAAAGATGTTAATTAATAACAGTTCCGATCTGATCTGGACGATCCTTATGTTCAACGATCTAACCCATAGTCGATTTCCTCCACGGAGGTCTGCATAGTATCTTCAATCTGCAGAAGTAAAGAGAATTCTGCTCTTTCTGATGTGTGACTCTGGAATATATGCTTTGAATCTCCTTTGTGGATTATAGCAATAATGCTACAAGACCTGTGTCTGATCTGGCAATGGTAATATGCTGATAATTCACTTCAATCACATATAGTGATGAAGTACGAGTGCTGTCTCTGATTTGTACTTGAAACACGTGCAATATCTTGGTGCTGTTTCTGATATAAACTTTGAAATATGCAACCTTTATGCCAAAGGCAATGAATGCTTGAATGAGCAGATCCGGTTAGGATGCAAATAGAAAACAAGACAAATTCCATTCATGGCTTCAAATGATTATTGATCTTGTTAAATATTTTTGGCACTGGATAGATGCATGTCTTTGGGAATGGACACATCATTCCTTTGATCGCATCTCTACAAATTGTGCCTCTAACTAATAGCTGATCAAACTTGTTAATTGCTGCCCCTTGTCTAATGATTGATTGAATAACTAATCGATTGATTAGTTAGTTGCTGATTGGATTGTTAATGAAAGGTATGTTTCTTGACCCGCCAATCCTTATTCCCTCGATGATGATTGATGGCCAATATGGTGGTCTTCTATGAGCAGCGATCTCTTCCTTGTGCGACGATAATGTTATTAATGTTTGTTCTGCTTGTTACTCCATGCTTGATATAGTAAATTGTTCATGGAGGCTTCAATATGTGTATTGCTTTATGTTGATGATGATCTAGGTTTAAGTATATGGGATCGCTTGATGTTAACTCATAGACATATGGCTTAGTTGATTTGACTCAAGCCTTGAACATACAAATGGATGAGTAGCATATCTGTTTCAGACATAGTTGATCACTCGGTTTGCTTATGTCTCAAAGTGGAGTTGTTAGTGGTACCATGCTTATTCCAATATCTCCTCTTGACATGAAACAATCCGCCTTATTGTCTATCCTTTAGAAGACGCCTGATGGAAAATCGTGAAGTCCTATAAGTAAGATGATTTTTCGAGATATGATATCACTTCAACTTTGATTCACTTGATTTATTCATATTTGTGGTCGATCACTTATATGGTTCATGAAACATCCTTTATTACGGGCTAACCATCAGTAATGGTACAATGCTATGTACAATCGATACTTTTACTTGCTAACTAACTTGAAGTGTCATCGGCTACCCTCAAAATGGAGTATTCACACAATAATGGAAGATCCAGTTACCGCAAAGTCCAATACTTGACCCTTAATATCGTGGTGCTTGTAAACGGAGATTCGTAGCAGAGGAGATCAAATCGTCTATATTAATATTTCACTTTTCGCTAGGTAACTCGACGTCCTTTCAGTTTATGGTAGTCATCCGATCATAGGGAAGGGTCGTTGTTTGTCTTTAATATTAATAAGTCAGTGGTAAGCAAACTCTATTATTGTTTATTTCTATAAACAATAAATGATCAATATACGTATTATTATCACTTTTATATTCTTGGATTTATGTTTATGTTTATTATTATAGATATTTTAATTTATTTCTGATTTCATTTATATGATTACAGAATTAAATATTAATTAAATAATAATATTTAATAAATAAATAAATATTTAATAATTTCAAATAATCATTCATTAATATTTATTATATTAATTAATTATAATAATTGTTTCATTATGCTATATATAATGATCAAGGAGGGGACATGACATTACATCACCAGGATGTGGGGTTATGACAACCCTCTCACTTTAGAGGAAAATCGTGAAGTCTCATAAATGAGACGTTTTTCTAATATTATTAAATGTTAATTAATAAATGTTTTAATTATCGTATTTATTTAATTACAATAATCCCATGTCCAAAGAGGGGTTATGACAGCATGCAAAATTTTGGCTCCTTTGCTTATAGCGAACAATAACCCATGAACCAATGATTCATATTCAGCTACATTATTAGTGTAGGGAAACTGGAGTCTGCGAGCTATAAGATACATTTCCCCATTGGGATTAGTTAACTTGAACCCAACTCTTGCTCCTTTCTTTGAATGAGATCCATCAAACCTTAGGATCCAAACTTGCTCTTCTGGTTGAGATGATACTAAAACTTGTTCTTTTATCTGAGAAGATGGTGGGACTTTAATGGTGCTACGATCAAGGCAATTTAGCAATTGATCTATTTCACCCAAGTTCTTGCTTGATTGTTCGAGAGGATGATGAAGCTTGAATTTCAAAGGTACGATTGCGACGGTCTTGTAATTGATCTTTTTCTGTGTATTCAACTATGTTTTCTTGAGATTCATATGATGATCTTCTTTACTCTCTGTGTCACTTTTCGGATCTGCAAACTGTAGGAGCATTTGACGAGCTTCTTTGATTGCTTTGTGGCACATCTTGCAAGTGAACTCTGAGTGAGATGTGTCATGGATCCGACACCAGATGGTTAGTAGTAGTTCATGAATATCGCTTCTCAACTCTACTTTCTGGCATATACTCGTCCAGATAAACTCTCTGAAATTCTCAAATAGTTTCTCATCTTTATTTTGGTCTTCTATCATTGCAGGTTCTGATCCTCCTTCGGTGCTCTTTCCATTAGATGATGTTTGCAACATCAAGACTTCATTCGCCTTAGGTGCGTAGGATCCTAGGTCTGTCCCGAGAAACAATATCTCATTGTTTTCTCCATACTTTGTAATTATCAAATTAAGTCTTGGTGTGCTATCAATTTTAATCTGATTAGAAACTCCTTTCCATGGCAGCCACATGTGCGAGAAGTCGGTGGAAATATAACCATTCAGCCTTCTTGACTAATCTCTGCTCAACAACATGTCGTATCCATTAGGAACATCTACGACAGAAATGTCGATACAACTTTGAATTCTCGGGTCTGTTGCTAGCTGCATGTGGATGTTATTCAGTTCTCCCATAACAGGGACCTCTGTTTTATCCAGCTATGTGACTTTCTTATTAGTCCTTGTAGGAACAAGTCCCAACTTTTGACAAACGGCTAGCGGCATTACGTTGCTAGAAGCACCAAAATCAACTAGGCAATTGTGTAGCATTTTGCCAAATATTCTTACCGACAACAAGAATGGGGCAGGCTCATCTTTACCCTGGTAGAAGACTACAGGATGCTTCTCTTGTTTCTCCTCTTCTTGTTTCCTTGAAGGAAATCTAGTCTTCTGTGAGGCCTGTGGCAACTCATTCGTTAAAATCTCCTCCTGAAATATGTCTGTGTCCATAAGGACCTCTTCTGGTGTCATATCCTTTTGATTCTCAGATGATGTCTGGATCATTCCTAAAAAATTAGGACGCTGTTGTGGAGCATCAAATGACATCTCTGGTTCATTTTGGACAACATTAGTATTGGCAGGAGCATTGAATGATCCTCGATTTGCGGTGTTTTGTGGAGGAGTTCTTGGAGCAGCAATTTCATTTAAATTGCCTAAAAGGGCATCTCTAATCTCAAGAACTTTCATTAACTCGATTAAGGGCAAGCTAACTTTTATCTTCTTAAACTCCTCCAATACAAATGAACTTAATCTTTTCAACTCCTCTTTGGGACTATCTTTTGTTTGTGCTTGAGTTGGTTCTGGTTGAAGAATTGTTGGTTGCCTTTGCTCGACTTGTGATGCATTCGCTGGCCTTGTTCCATTAGATTGGATATTGTGTTGACGGTACTCGGGAGAATCCCTAGGAGTAGTTGGGGTATTGGTAGCATTGGGATTTGGTGGCGTATGGAAATTATTCAGAGGAATAGACGTGGTTAAGGGCTCAGTATAACGAGTATTTCTCTGGTATACCCTAGGTTGGTTCCCATACGTTTGTTGGAAGGCTTGTACTTCTCTAGTTCCTTCTACCAAGGCACTGTTGTATAATGGAGGGAAACTGTAGCCATTAGCTGAGGATGGTTGGTTTGATGCGACTTGGACTTCTGGTTGACATTGTGGCGACTCTATTGGGCCATTAGCAGACATGGGTGGGAATCTTTGATTGGGCTGATATGATTTGACATTCTCAACGACTAAAGCTTGATCATATTTTTTTACGAGAACCAATTCATATCTAGTTACTTGGGAATCTTCAGCCTTTGAATTCCTTTTTTCACTTCGGAAAATATTTGCGGCTACTTGAAACTCGTGGCATTATAGTTCAGAATGTTGATTAATATTGTGCAATCTGCACCATCCTGACAGAGCAGCTTCTGCTAAAAATACCTTGTCTGCAAGACGATTATCAACAACAGGTTGATTATCCAAGGGAGATGGCACAGTGCCATTATTAGGTCCGGTTATCCATGTCTTCTTTTGGAAAGCTTGGTTGTTGTTCCAAAAACCTTGATTGTTCCCTTGATAGTTCTGATTATCCTTTTGGGAATTTGCACCATCCCTTTGGAAATTCTGATTATCCTTTTGATACTCGGAAGGACCTCGTCCTTGGTAATTCCCTTGGTAACTTCTTTGCATATTCTGTATTTGGTTATTTTCACCTTTCAAATAGGTCACTTCAGTTGACAGCTTCTTGATTTAATTGATCAGTTCTCTCATTTCATCTTTCTCTTCCCGAGTTTGACTTGAGGTTGTCGCATTCTGGAGATATATAGGCTGTGGTGGGGGTACTTGTGAAACAAGTGCTCCTAGATGGAGGACTAACTGATTATTTGCAATAGGTACTGGGTTCATCACAGGTGTGCCCTGGGACAATGCTCGATTAATGCTTTGGATTTGACCTTGCATTGCGGGATTTCCTAAATAATTGAGTGGTCCTGAAGCATTACCCACCTCTAAATCATTGCTGATTTCGACAGCTGAAACATATGCTTCTTTCAAATTAGTCGGGAGTGTACTTTTTAATTTTACAAACATGGCAGTAAGGCGATCCAAGGCTGCATAATAAACAGGCAATGCTGCTACATTATTCAAATTGTAAGGATCTCTCAGTCTTGTGTAAGCTTTGTGGAACCTGTTGTTGAAAGTGCTAATAGGCTCATGCTCTTGCCTCCTTTTTTCTATAAATTGCCGATATAAATCGGACGAAGAAATTGGTGATCTGAACTTTTCTAAGAAGGCGTCCTTCATTTCTTGCCAATTATGAATGGAGTCGACTGGCAAGTGGATATAGCAATGAGAAGCTTCTTCATCAAAAGTGTACGGAAAAAGCTTGCAAGCAACATCTTCATGTTGGATATCCTTGTTGTGAAGGAGATCTTCAAAAATCCTTATATGCTCATCAGCTGAGTGGCTCAAGTCGCCACTATGAAATTTGGAACATAATTGTTCCGGATTCTTGGGCATGTCATGATAGGCTGTAAAAACCATAGGGGATGCATTAGCCGAGCGCCACATCATTGGGACGTTTGCTTGATGTACTCATGTTGGAGACTGTTGAGTAACCAGTGGCGGAGTTGCTGGAGCTGAAGCTCCTTGGATTGGGAATTCTGGCGGGTCTATTTGTGTAGCTTGTGTTTTGGGAGCAAGCGTTTGGAACAAATTGGAAATATGGAACAAGTTGGAAATATCCTCTTCTCATGGAACGTCCCCACTTGATAGGCTTTCTTCTCTACCTGTTTCAACTATCCTTCTCCTTTACTTGGATCTAGTAGGGGATTCTAACTCCACAAATTCCTCGGATGAACTCGGGGCTGATCTTAGGATTCTTCGAAATTTGTTTGGGGAGAAAGAACTTATGCGATCCAGCGTGTCTTTAATTTTGTCGAGGTTCTTCAGGAGCAAGTACGGGAGATGGTTCAACTTCTTGTGGTGGCAATAGACGTTGTTCTCTTCGTATTTTCGCGTCAACGCAATCAGCAATTTCTTCTTCTTCTTCAAGAATGAAGCACATTCGACGCCAGTCAGGATAATTTCTTCTTACACTCCAAGCTAAGCTGTATAATTCTGTGATGACGTTTTCCTACTTGTCGCGAAGACTCAAGTCCATCTGTACTACTGGCTCTAGATCTCTGCCTGGTTCAGGAGGAATGATTGGCAGGCCCATCTTTCACCATGTTATTTGTGGATCGGATGGAAAATTGTCAAATTTCCTTAAGGACTTGGCGCCGAAGAGCCAAAATTCTTTGTTTCTTCAAATTCTTCTCAATTGCTACCTCAATTTGTCGACCTTTTTCTTCCTCCTCAGTGATAGTGTGACTGATTTGCTTGAATTGAGAATGATCTAATTTTGATTTCCAAACAAGTGAATGTAGGTGATCTGCAATATTTGTTTGACTTAGTCCTGGTTCAGGTTGCTCTAGAGGCAGATCAAATGGAAATTCATGCAGCAACACCATGCTGCATCATAACTACTACCCAAAATTGTGAGCAATCACTCGTTTCTATTATCATGCCCTCCTTCTATCACCAATTTATGTTGGTGTCTGTTTTATCATCTACCAAACATTAGAATAAAGCACCCAAAGATAATTTACCCCCTCTTGAAAAATCACCGCTTATGCTAAGATTACTAGAAGATCATATGGCGATTCCAAGGTTTCTTTTGTCAGGTCTTGACGTGTGGATAAGCTCAATGGGCATTGTGATTTGCTAGTAATACACAAAGCGACTTACGTTTGAACGAATTGTCAACAACTTTGGGATTTTCGAGGTTTAAGACTAAAAAAAAAAAAGGATAAAAGGGATAAGGGTTGAGAATTCTACTCTAATCCGGTATTGATTTAGTGAACTCAATAAACCACACTTTGTTCCACCTCACTTAAGACAACTTACACAAAGTGGATGCAATCTTTGAGGGATGTGCTTGTGATTGGAAGTTTAAGCATGCACAAAATGAAAGCTCAAACTAACTTTACACAGTGAATGAAAATCATCCATTCACCAAAAGTATGAGCGGAGATACACCACAAACCAATACTTATTAGATCTTTCATTCAATCTAACAACATGAAATAAATTCTAACTAATGTGTTGAAGAAATTGAAAACCTTGCTTAATCACTCAAAACAATAGGGATTACAAAGCCTTATGAGAAAGCAAACATGTAATATATTATTTGAAAAATGACCATGCAACAATATTTCAAAATCCTCACTCTCCAAATGAGAGGAGGCAACCTTATATAGTAGTCCAGAAATTATGAACGGTCGAGATCGAACAATGATCAAGGGCTCAGATTAAAAGTTCAAAACCTTAATTAGGGTTTCCTCAAACTCTAATAGTTAAAAAGAAGGAGGCAAGTGGCGCAACTACTATTCTTACTGAGGTGAGTGTCCGGTTTCCTTCTTTGTAGATTCGATGTTCCTGGACACAAGAAGTCGCACCTCCTCTAGGGTGACACTTGGCAAGTTGCTAATTTGGAAGTCGACTATGTCCACATCATCAGTACAAGTGGCGAGAGTGTCTTCCCAGTCAGTTGCTTGTGTCAGGAAATTTTTATCTATTCGTATGAAGCTTGAAACTCTGGAGAGATCCTCCCTGAGAATTGGCCCTGAAACTTTGAAGAAGTTTCCGTTGAACTTTGGCCCTCAATTCTCTGCATGCAAATGCTTTTCTCGCACCTCATCTTGTTGCAATATCTCAGCTGCCACAAAGAAGACCTTGTCTTGAATATCTCTGATGGTCTTTTCAATCTCTGAACACTTAGCCTCGGATTTTCTCAAAGCTTCAACCCTCTTAACTAAGGCAAAGTACCAAGTGCTGAAATCATATAGGTCACCATGTTGGATGACTTTTCTGTCTATAAGATCCTGCTGAGAAGTCATCTGATTATTTTCAGGTTTGGAATTATTCTACTTTGAATATCCTCAATATCTTCCCAAGCTTTAGCTATGTCTTGAAGTCTGCTCAATAGGGAAGAGGTGGAATCATGTGCTGATATCAGGTTCTCAATGAGTATGCCAGCACGTTCTGAGGCCTCAGCAGTCCATCCTTTAGCTTCCCTGAAAGTTGTCTTCATGTCCTTGTAATTCTTAAATGATTCTTGTGGAAGAGGTATGGGCGGGGCTACGGATACCTCCTCCCGATCGATGGGTTTTGTCAAATGTTGAACATATCTCTTCCACTACTCATTCTCAGCTTCAACCTTCTTTCTTTTTTCCTTTTCCTTGTTCAGTCTTGCCTTGAGGGCGTTGCAGGAAATATCAGAGTCTTGGACCTCTTGGGTTTGAGTAGGCTTACCCAAGTTCACAGTAGTAATTTCATAATCCTCAGGAGTGATGTCATCCTAGGTCTTCCTTGTCTTAGGTACAGCTACCTGAACTGTCCTGCATCTTGCACTATCTCTCTGAATCAAGGAGAATCTCTTGGCTGGCTTGGGCGGTTTCATCTTGCTGGATTTATCTAACTCAGCCAAAAGTTCAGCTGTATTATCTATATAGTGCACCTCCTTAGGAAATTTGGCTTTCATTCTTTCTCTTAACCAATCAGGAATGGTTGACTGCTCCACGCCACTCTCGTCAAAATTATCTTCTACCTCCTTCTGTCCAATGACTATACCATCCAAGAATTCTCTTGGCTGCTCCAAGTTCTCAACTTCGATAACCTCAGCCACTTTGGGTTCTTGTTCTGGTTCCTGAAATGGGAACCAAACTGGTTCCTCCGCGATCTTCTCAATGACAGGAGAAGGAACTCTCATTTCTTGTTCTTCTATCTCAACATCTTGCTCTTGCTCATCAATTATCACTCTTAGTGGCGTGGTAGAGGAAACACTCATGGTCGAGTGACCTTCTCTTGACTGTTGTGGTTCGCCTACATCTACCTCTCTAGTGACCTTTCCTTTTTCCCTCAATGAATTTGCAGTGGGCTCTTTTCTTTTCCTCGATCCCACACTTTTGAGGTTCCTGTGGCCAGTGGACGTTACACCACATGATTTGAAGACATAGATTCATTTGTCCCCATAAGATCATATGTGAAAGTAACATTCTTCGCCTTAAGTTCCTTTGTCTTTTGAGCTACCCACCATTTGGAATATTCAATTACTGGCCTTATAAGGTCCCCAAGGTTAGACCTCTCAACATCTGACCAATCAATAGGGGCAAGGGGCTCGTTTTTCAGGACGACATAGTGCGGTTGCTCATACTCACTGTCCTCCTCAAGCTGGTCCACTACCCATAATCCTTCAGAAACTATGATTAAATTTAGTGGAATTCTAGACCACAACCTTCTTCTTATGTCGAAGCTATCAACAACGTTGGCCCAATAATCTTCTAAGTCTGGTCTATGCTCGAATTTCACTTCATTTACTTTCCCCATTTTATGAAAAGGGTCAAAATGACTCCTTGCTTGGTACTGGAAAAATGGGTACCACTGAATCTCCTTATCAGCAAATGCAACAGCTTGGGATGAAGGACATGTTTGTAACTCATTCCCAATAGTAAGTGAAGATGCTCCTGTCTTCTGCTTCTTCCTTTTGACACTCATAAAATTTCCTAACTGCTGTACTACCTCGAGTAGTACCATCCTGTTCGTGGGAAACATAGGCAATTTGTATGGCTGTCCTGAGAATCCCCGAATCCTTAGATAAGTGAACTTGGGGTACTGGATAAACCAATATCCAAATCTACTAATGACGTCCATTGACTCTTGAGAGAGTTGCTGATGGGGACCCCCTTTAAGGGTTTTGGTATATGCATCAAGAATGCATCGTTAATTCTCTTCAAGTGGAACTTTTCTTCTAAGTGCAGCTGGGGATAGCAGTCATAAACAAGAAATTGGTTCTCCTTGTTCCCGACAGTGCCTCTACATACAAGACCTCTATACCTATATGTTCTAGCCAAAGAATAGAACAAGTAGGAACTCATGTAGAAAGTCCTATTCTTTTCCAAATTTTTCAATTGACCATCAAGGTTATCACTAATGATCTTTGCCCAATTAATCATCTTCACTCCAGCGGGGACCTCATGGATAAAGTAGTACATCCATGGTTCTAAAGGAGCACTCTGCTGGCTTCCCATAACCCTGTTTGTGATATCCCCACCGCATCAGATGATGTAAGCCTTTTAACATAAATAAATACAAAACCAATTATTAAATGAAATACACTATTGAGGAAGTAATACTAATAAATCATTAGGAAAGAATTAATTAATTATATTTATATTCAATTAAATTAACTTAATTAATATGTTGAAATCTAATAATTAATAGTCAACGTAATCATTAGGAAAGAATTAATTAATTATATTTACTCAATTAATTTAATATATTTAATATGTTTGAGTATATTGATAGTCAACATAATTATTAAAATATAAATAGGAATCTTTATAAAGCAATATGAAGGAACCCCCCCCCCCCCCCCCCCGCGCGGGAAGAGGTGGGACAGGAAGACGCAGCCCAGGCTGCGACTACCATCACACCCCTTCCTTCGGAAGGGAAGTGGTGTGATGGTAGCCACAACTTAGGCTGCGGGCCATCACATCCCTTCCCATGGGAGGGTGCCCGTGGGGGGACACAACCAATCCCTTCTACGGGTATAAAACCCAACTAAATTCGCTGGGGAAAAGTAAGGAAGATACGAAGGAGAAGAAAAAGAGACGCTGCAGACAGACAGGTAAGAGGTCTGCGAACATGTATTAGAGTAGATAATAATAATTAATTTGTAAATAAGGAATATAGGAATGGATTAACACACACCTATTAATGAATATAAAGGTATAAATAGGCAATGATAGTTTGTATAAATATATCAATAGATATAGGGAGGGATTAATGTATAAACAAATATAGATGTATTAAAATAGGCAATGACATGTAGTATATATATAGATGAATATAGTAATAATTTAGTATAGTTAAATAGGAACTTACTGTAGGCATATGTAAGGAAGGGTGCTTAAATATTAAGGAATGTTTATGTACATAAATAACGAATACAAATTAGGATAGTAGAAATGCATGTTAAGAAATACATATGGGTAATGGTAATGAACATTTTATAAGTATATAATACATGTGAATTCAGGACTTTGTACATATGGTTATGAAATAGGGAAATAGTAATAAGAAAGCAAAAATGTAATGTAAATGTATTCACATGATGGAGGCTATAGGGAGGAAACTCCCTTAGTCTAAGGAGGGGTTATGATAATCCCTAGGGCAGTATATACTGAACATTGATATGCATATGTAT
The DNA here is from genome assembly GCF_030272615.1 of Cryptomeria japonica. NCBI lineage: Eukaryota > Viridiplantae > Streptophyta > Pinopsida > Cupressales > Cupressaceae > Cryptomeria > Cryptomeria japonica. The sequence goes on along the minus strand of NC_081405.1, from coordinate 132,141,933 downwards.
GGCTTGGTTGATTAAACTCAACCAAGAAGAGACGGATCTGGCCGGTCCCCTCTGAGGACTTGGATGATGGAGGCATCACCCAAGGCAAGGAATAGACAAGGGTCTTCCTTGGATGGCTTGGGTGTAAGAGGTTACACCCAAGACAAGATTCGAACTCATCTTCGATTTCTTGGAGGGCTTGGGACCAAGGTGGGTTCCAAGAAGGCGAGCTTCACAGCCGCCTAAGGACATACTTTTGTATGGCATTCGTATCCTTTTTATTAGATGAAAATTATGATTATGTTAATTAAGTATTAAAGATAGATTGCAAGTTAAAAATGGTTTATATATATATTTATATGTAGTATTCTAACAATCTGTTTTGCAGGACAGTTATCTCTAACTAGTAGGGACATTACACTGTTCAACAGGACGATGTGGTTTCCACAATCTTCCTTGAAGTATGCCCGTACAAGGAGTTTGGGTATTTTAGAACTTCCTTTCCTTGGCTTTTCCAACCATTGATGGGTGATGTTAGCTTCATATTCCTCTATGTGATCCTTGTACAATTGTGTCACCTCATCCTTGGTTATGTAAACAGTTTTGTGGTACTTGGGGATATAGAATGCCTCTCTGATCGCCACTTCTCCGATGTTCCCAGGATTCTGCCATCATGAGCTACTATTTCTCTACTTGCTGGGTTGTAATGTTTGGAGCATTCTGCTACTAACTCAGGACACTGCATCGCTGGAAGGAAACCAACAGCTTGTACGATCCCATTGTTCATCATCCTTAGCGCGATTGTGGTAGGTAGTTGAGCGCCTGTGCCATACATTCTCTTCTTAAATTCTCAGAGGTTGATGTGACCCAAGTTTGTGTCACCAATTTGCTTCTATTTAGAATTCATCTTCGATTCCGGAGGGGAATCTTTGTCTACTAGAAACTTCATTTTGCGTGATGTCCCCACTTCGAAGGTCATCCAAATCTGCACAAGAAAACAAATAAACTTAAGTTATAATCTGCATTTTAGGTGCAATTTCAGAATTTGGAGGCTAAGTAATTTATAGTTTATTCTCTTCTCAACACTTAGCCTTGAAAATTGGATTTTCAAATACTTTGATATTCTGAAAATTTTAAGAAAATCCCTTGAAAATCATCAAACTCAGGGAGTTTTTAGTCTGATTTAATCTTCAAAATCAGAATTTGGAAAAATTTAAGTTCATTCAGACTCCTTGAAATTTATTCTAACTTGTTTAAAGGCAGAAAATGAGAAAGAAAGAAAGGGAAATCTGCTAAGTTTATTCTTTCTCTTTAAACTTTGAGGAAAAACTTGGGTTCAAAACCCAATACCCTGCCTTCAAAACTAATCTTCACCTTCGAAGAAAGAAGAAGAATGAGAAAAGAAGCTGCTTGGAGGATGAACAATCAGATGTCAATCAGAAAATTAATGAATTTGTCTTCCAAACAGTCAAGGTCCTTCCAAAATCTGTGTGCAACTTGTGAAAAATGGTTGAAAACCTCAGATTTATACTTGAAATCTTTCTCAAAATCACTTCCAACCTGCAAAAACTCTTAAAATAACTCTCAACCTGCACAAAACTTTCTCAAAATGCCTCTCAACTTGTTCTTGAAATTCGAACTTCATATGATGAAATGAGAGAATGAAAGGCATTTGTATTGGAGTTCGAATTCTTCATTTAGAAACACAGAAGATCTTCAAAAATTTGTTTCTAATTTGTCCTTCATACATCGAACTTGGACATTCAGTTAATGAGCTCGATTTGAATCACTTAGAAAGTTCCTAATTTTGGTGCTCAGTTGACTTGTCATCTCTTAAGCAAGTTCGAACTTCATCTTGCAAGTTTCTAAATTCATTTTCAGTCCATAATTTGAACTAAATCTGCAATATTCCTCTTTGAAAAAACTTTCCAATTTGGTCTCAATTCGAACTTCATCATCAAATCTTGTTGACATCATTCGAGAATATTCCTTTTTCTCAAACTTAGCATGTATCTCTCTTGGGCGGACTTTCTTTGACTTGTTTCTTCTTGAATCAAAGGTAGGGCGGACTTCATTATCATTGTGCACCATGTGTCATGCTAGGGCGAACTTCTTCACACTTAGGAACCATATGCTCATGACCTTAGGCGGACTTCATCTCAACTTGTGATCAATGAGGGCGGACTTAACTGATTTCATGCACCAAAGAGGGTGGAGTTCTTCAAACTTGTGCACCATTCCTTATATCCATGGGGCGGACTTCATCTCTTTCATGCACACCAGATTCTCCAAGGGCAGAATTTGTTAGCTTCATGCACCAAACGATATGCCTTAGGGTGGACTTGGCTAAACTTATGCTCTTTCCCCATCATCTATAGGGCGGACTTGGCTTGATGTATGACCCTTTGGAGGGCAGACTTGCTTACTTCCATGGTACCTAGCCTCTTATCCAAGGCGGACTTTATCAAGTTTGATGCTCTTTACTTAGGGCGACCTTCAACATTTGCTTGCACCTTCAACTTCATGGTAAGGTGGGCTTCATCATTGTCAGGAACCCCTTCGTCATGTTCAAGGCAGACTTCATGGATTCCACAATCTTGACCAAGGGCGGACTTCATGAACTTCAGGTACCATATGATCAAAACTTGAAATCTTAATAACTTGTGCAATTTTTACCAGATTGCCTTGAAATTTGAAAACTGTGCTTCAATCATTCACTGAATTCCTCGGGATCCCTAAAATTAAGGAGATTAGCTTTTTGGGTCAAAACTTGGATTTTAGGAGGAATTTGTCAATCATTTCAGTGCATCTCAGTGTGAATAGTGCAAACCCTAGATCCAATTTCTAAAAATAGGAAAAACTTTCTATAAATAGCCATTTCGGGGATCGTGCTCAAAATGCCAAAAACGAAACTTCCTAAAAAATAGGAAAAAACAAAAAGCAAAACTTTCCAAAAATAGAAAGTTGTCCAAATTGACCCAAATCAATTGCAATCTTCGTCCTTTGGGCTTTCTAGACACAATGACGACGTCTAGACTCTGTTCTAACCATGGCTTGCACACACTGACTCATAATGTTCAAAACTCAAGTCGTTCAAAACTGACAAACTTGATGCGAGAGGTCACAAGGGACTAACAAAAACCCTAGAAAGCAGGAGAAAGGGAGGGTCCCTATTTTCAATGGGATGATGTGTGAAAAGGTCACAACAGGACTTTAACACTGGAATTTTTCCAAAAAACACGGGTTTCTAAGGTCGTGTCAGGGGTATTTGTTTTTATACAAATCGCATTCCTATTCTTGAAATCTTGTGGATTTTATTTTTGGGAAAAATTGTGGGTCTGTCCTTGTTTGTGGGTTTTGCGTTTTTTTGCACGATGGATGTGTGTTTGTGGGTTTTCGCGAGTAGTGTTCTTCTGACCTAGTTCCTGCGACTTGTTTCTTCACACGCGGTGGTGGCGTTTTTGTAGATCATGTGACGGATTTCTGCCCTTGCCACTTGTCTTTTAACGCTTGTAAGAATCGTGCAATTAGGGCTTTGGTGGAAAAGGCTTTCCATGAGTTTTGCATGCGGGTATTTTTGAGAATTTTGTGGGTTTCTACCCACTTTTTTGAACACATAACCTAGAGTTTTGCTGTATTCTTAGCCCTGGGAGCTAGAGTTTTTAGACTCCTTTGTTGAATGTTTTTTTTGTTAAAATCTATATAAAAATCTGGGTCTGATTTGCTCGACTTAGGGTTTTTGCACCTACGAATTTGTGCCTTGGGATTTGTACTAGCAGACGTGTTTGTATCTTGGAATCTATGCCAGTTGTTTCAAACTTGATTTTAAATTAGAATGTTTTGCCTCGTTTTTTGTGCCTACACAAGATTGACCAGTTTTGATCTTGGTGTTCATGAAGGCGTATTTGACCAACATTATGTTGGAAAGCAGTCAAAAGTTCAATGGTCGTAATTACAACACATGGAAACAACGCATGCTTACAATATTTGAATATCAGTGTCTAGAACAAATTGTTCTAGGTAAGACTGCTCGTCCCTCGGTGGCGGGAAAAAACTAGGACAAGTTCGATGAGCGCAACTGAGAAGCAGTGATGCTCATCATTGATGATCAACTGTCTCAAGTGTTGTCTGGCAAGATAGTTATAGAGATTTGGACTCATTTAAAGGATCTTTATGAAACCTTAGATAAAAATAGAGCATTTTTCTTGAAGAACATGCTGTTTTCCATGACGATGGATGATAAGATGTCTCTGCAATAGCATCTTACGAAAATCAAGGATATACGTGATTAGCTGGAGGCTATTGGTCGCAAAATGGAGGAAGAAGACATGGTGGTGATCATGCTCAAGAGTCTACCTCGATCCTACGAGCATTTTATTGACACTCAATATCACTTCCACTAGTGTCGGTCTGAAGTTTCTTGATCTCTGCAACAAGCTTCTACAGTAGGATCGGTGGAAACAATAGTTTGAAAGCAGCACTAGCACATCCTCCATTGAACAAGCATTCATTGCCAAAGCTTTGGACAAGGGCAAAGACAATTCCTTCCAGCAGAAAGGACAAGGAAAACCTTATGAGAATCCCAAGAAGAATATTCAGTGCAACTACTGTCACAAGTATGGTCATATGAAGAAAGATTGCAAGAAACGATTGACGTCTGGGCAATCAAAGCAGGGTCTCAGCAAAAGGCCCATGTTGTAGAGCATACTAAGTAGGAGGATTCCGCCTTTAATGCTTTTATGGCCAACAGACCACTAAACCATGTCAAATCATCTGCCTGGTACATCAATTTTGGAGCTTCTCGACATTTCACTCATCGACAGGACTGGTTCACATAACACACACCATTCAAAGATTCTCTGATCTTTGGAGGAGGTGAAGAGTATACTGTTGTCGGCAAGGGCAATGTTTAGATTACATCTAGAGGGAAAAATCTGATATTTCTCAATGTATACTATCTTCTAGGCATGGAATGGAATTAAACCTTCTCTTTGTCAGTTAGATTATGCACCATTCTTTGAAGTTGGATGTTGTCTTCAATGCACACAAGTGCAACATTGTTGACAAGGAGACTTGCACTACAGTTGCTATTGGACTTGAGGATCATGGTCTTTACAGACTTGTTGACACTAGTGATTCTCAGGAGCATGCTATGGCAGCAAAGAGCTCTTCCCTTAGCACTCTCTGGCATCAGGGGTATGGGCACTGTTGTGACCATTTCACACATCGCCCCATTGCAAATGGGGACCCCTGCTATTAAAGTTAATTATTAAATTATTGTTGGTTACATCTTGCAAACTCAATATGAGGAGATGAATCTCCTTTGTAATTGACACCCCAATATATCATAATATTATTTTTGTGTTATTGTCTATATGCCTCATTTTATGCTCATTGCTTATTTCTTTGTGTTGCTGCATGTATCTGATGAATTTTGTGTAGGATATTTTGAATTTTCAGTATAAATGAATAATTCACTTCTTGTACCTAGTGACTGAAGGCGTTGTTCACTTGAATTCTCTTATTCATATTTTCCATTCATGCTAATTAGTAATATATTGATTGATAATGTGATATGGATTTGATTTAATCAGCTACCATGTTGCATTTGGTTATCAAGAAAAACGACTGATTAAGCTCTAATTTGTCAATCTGGTAGAAATGCCCCTCAAAGTTGATGCCATGTGTAATGTCCCCTATTTGGGAATGCCCTAATTTAGCCCTAAATCTCAATTTTCAAATATTCAAGAGCTGGGTTAGAAATATCTGATTGAAGCCCTGCAAAACAGGTTAGAAACTATTTACTACAATAATTAATTAAGCAGGCCATCTTAATTAGGAATCATTAAGCTTATAGCAGAAATAGTAACTTATTCATAAGTTATTTTAAACATGTTTGGGGAAGCTCAACCATATGAGAGCTAGGATAAGGTGACCTTGATAGGGTGTCTTGGATCCTCTACCCTAGGCCCAAGATTGGATATACCATCCTTCTTGGCCTCATGTGGCCCGTGCTATCTATATGAGGTGGTGTACCTAGTGAGGTGTCCCACAACCATTCCCCCTCATCTTGCCATCCATTCCCCACTTCCTATGATTGGACTTCTTGGTGTGTTGATTCACCATGGTAGAGGGATGAGGTTATTCACAACAGGGTGCCCTGGAAGCTCATCTCTTCTTAAGCCCAAAGGCAGTACCCTCTGTACCTCCTTGGCCTCATGGGACCATCTGTTCACTACCATGAGGTGGCGTATCTAGAAAAGTACCCCATCACCATATGCCTCTTGCAATCCCTCATTTTACCTATCATGACTGACTTCAATAAACCTTCAGAACATATGGAGGATTCCAGTATTATGCATACATTCTATATATAATAAGAAAGACAGCAAATCAGTAATCAGATACAATTAATATTCACTGTGATATATGTATAAGCATTCATAAACAGCAGTGCATTGTTAATTGAAAGTTGCAGAGATATATACAGCATTTACTATGTTATGTACAGATTCCTTATACCAACTATAGTATTCAATTGAACTGCTGTATGTTCAATGTCTCATAAAATGCCAAGTCTGATTCTTTGATGATTGATTGCTTGAATGAATGAATTCCTTTAATTGGATGATTTGAGGTATTGGTGAGTGATGATTAAGTGATTGTTGATTTGATAGAATGATTTGCTGATTGCTTGCTTGCTTGATTTATTGATTGGAATGATGATTGATAAGTGATCCTTGAATGATTGGAATGATCTCTTTTATACTTCATTGGTGAAAGGGTCTCCACCTTTCATAAGACTTGAGTCACCACCCTTCATTGCTACCTTTGAGAATAATAAATTATTCTCAAAATTGATCTCCTTCCATCTCTTCGCTAAATGAACCTTCTTTTTATATCTTCCCATGTGAGGGAGAGGTCACATCTCTTCATCATGCCTGCCCTTTGGCAAGAGACACACCATTTCACAATTTTTACCCTTTGAAATGGTACAACCCTTCATAATTTTTTCCCTTTGAAATAGACACAACCTTTCTACTTCCCACACCTTTCTTCTTCCATTAATCCTTCCTTGGTTTACATGCTTCCATTCATTTATTCCCTTCTTATCCCTTTTCAAACGATCTCTTCTTTATCTTATATCTCATGTTTGAGAGTCACAACTCTTCATTCCATGCCTTTCGACCATTCATTAACTTAATTACATTTTAATTATATTATATTATGTTTTTTATTATTTTTTTTGTCTATTATTATTAATTATTAAATCCTATTTCAAAATGGCGACATTACACCATGGTTGGTATTCTTCATAAATTGGAATACTTTGCTGTCCAGTAAGGACGACTATCTTGCATTAATGACTTCTAACTCTGCCATTTTTTATAGTTTTTTTTTTTACCATAGCAAACATAAGCGTTTAATTAGATAGTCTAGTTGATGAGATCTATCTAGGATATCTAACTTGCTACAATATTTGTTAAGGTGACTTGTTTCGTACAAGATGAACATAAATCTAGAAGGTGCAATGTTAGTCGCTAGATCAATAATATTTTGATAAATATAACACTAAATAGATTTGAATGTGACATCTCTAAGGGCAAACTATTTTACGAGGAAAACTAACTTTCTCTTTCTTGAAAATAATCACATCAGTGGCTATTTTAGGTAAATATTGAAGACCAAGAAACAATGATACATTGTATAGCTCCTCATGAGAGATCACTTTGCAAAGCTTTAAAACTTAAAGCATATATTGTGCTCATAGATAAAGAAACTTTTTTGGATTAGTATTTAGAGATCAGTTTCGATTTGATAGACGAAATAATGTTTATTAAATGATTTTTCTTTCTCCCATGCATGTGTTTTAATCTTTAAGGGCCTTTTTTATACATTAGGTATACCAAAAATGTTTTTTTGTCAATCTCCTTAATCAACACTTCTTTATAATAAGTGAATTGCCATCAATTTAACAATTCACATTCTAGTACGTTGCCATCAATTCAACAATTGACATTCTCATTGTTAATCATTTTCGTGACACTTATTTGTGTCTGTTGTATTTGAACTCTTTTGTGGTTTGGGGTTTTTAACCATTTTTGGTTTTCTCTCTCTTGCTTTGTTTCTTTGCTTTTGCCTTTTTATTATTGTGCCTGGGTCAGTTTGAAAACGAAGTTTCAACTACTTTGCTTGACCATCTTTTTTTTCAAATTTCAGGAATCGGCAAAATTCAAGGAAAAGCTCAGAAATGACTCAACAAATCTATTGAACTTTAAAGAATATATTAATTTTAATTTTATTTTAAAACATGCATATTACTAATTTGATGGACATAGTACTGATTCCTCCACATATTAATATGGATCAAAATTACAGTTCCAATACACTTAATAGACCAAAAAGAAAATTCAACTTTTCAATACATATGAAGCTCAAGATTCAATATCAACCAAAAAACAGATCATAAATTTCTTCTATGACTAAAGCTAAGAAATTTTTATTGCTGTTATGTGGTTGTAATATCCTTAGCAAGAGCGTTAACACGAGCCTTAGGTGTATGATCAAGTTGTGTATGTGGTGAAGCTGCCTTGAGGGCTCACCAACCTTGCCTATTACCTCATATGCTGCCACATTTGCTTGCAATTCAACTGCATCCTTCTCCAAATCAACATATGATTAGCATCCCAATTCAAATAGGGGTTGAGGAGTAAAGCCGCCTTGTAGGGTCTAGGGGCAATGTCCCTGGTGAGTTCTTTGTCATATTAGTTGTTGCTGTATAGGGCAGGCTTGAGGGGCAAAGCCCCTGTCACCAAGCACAAATTAAGGCCTTTGAAACCACACAAACCTTCGTGATGCATGCCATAGTTCACAATTTCATCACTTAAGGGTGAAGTTATGTATGTAGTCTTTTTTTGTTTATAATTTAAAAAAAATATATATATATTTTTTGGTCAGCCCTTGGGTTTGCTTGTCTTCAGCCCACATTCGCATTGGTCCTAGGGTCCCTCTCGGGCACCCTAGGTTCCCTATGGGTCCTTAAGGAAACCTGGGGCACCTGAGAGGGACCTTGGGCAAACGTAGTGGGGAATCTGCTTGGGATTTGGACCCGTACTGTACCCATCCAAGCACAAGGGATTTCAGAGGAACCTGGTAACAGGAAAATAATCCTCCACCCTCTAATAACTCTATCTCACTATGTATGGGGCTTCAAAGGTTGTCATTGGGGAACAACCTCTCAATACATGTGTTGAGGCGAAACATAATCTCTGCATTTGCTCTAAATCAAGGGGAGAATAAAAACTGGGATTCAAATAGTAGGCAGCAATACGGGTTCATATTTGGCTCTATTCAATCCATACAATTGTTGAATTGCTTCATTGGCTCTATCTATGGCTTTTATTTAGAATACTCCAAGGGGTTTTTATCTTTTGATCAATGGTTCTGCTACCTAAAAAAAGAGAGCAAATGAAAAGGAAATTAGAAAATTGGACTAAATCAAAAATAAAAAAGGAATAAAATAGGCAAAATAAGATATCAGAGTTTCACCAAAAATTTTTTTAACATTGTAATTAGAAAAAAAAAAATTGATAAAAAACTTACCTTGATGATCTCCTTCATGGTTTCGGTAAATGTGTTATTAATTAGAGTCTCCACAATCTTCTCCACTTTAACATTCTTGTAATAATAAATACTCTCCAACCACCTTTTGCTCAAAAACCTTTTTTTGAGGTTGGGAATGCAGTTCCTATACTCTACAAGGTGAAAAAATTAGTGGCAAAGTTTGTGACTCTTGTACGGATGAGTTTTTTTTGCCAATAGTGTGCTATATCATGAGATTCAAGATCCATATGTGATTACAAATATGTTTGGTAACATTTCTTATATCTTCCACCACATTCTTTACCCAACTTAATTTCTCCATGTCCTTATGGAAAAGGTCAAGGCAATGGGTGGCACAAGGGCTCCAAAATAGTGTGTGGCATTTTGCCTCTAGTGGTCTACTAGCTGCCACATACTAATGCATTGTCCACTATTTGGGTAACTTTTTCCAGTCTCAGCTCTATCACCATCTCATCCACCTCATCAAACAATCTACATAAGGTCTTGGAAATTTTTACTTCATTGGAGGCATCAACTAATTTCAATAAGACCTACTGACCTCCAAAAGCCACTAAGTTTTAATGAATGCCCATTCCTGGCAATTGTCCATCTGTTAGATAAAATGTTGCAGCTTTTGTTTTTCCAAGTCTGTTTTTGTTCCTCTAGTAGTTGATATGTATTTTGGATTTCATTGTCCAATAATGAGCCACTTAAGTCGTATTTGGTTGGGGCCTCGAACCTCTTGCTTGCTACAGAATGTAATAACCAACTTCTTTTAATAAGGATTCGAACTTTAACTGACATTAAACAGAATGCTATTTTAGTACCAAAATTTGGTACATGCCAATTGCACCTCATGATGCATCCCCCCATTCCATGTCGTATATTCCAACAAAGGTTGCCCACTAGGAATGTTACGAGGAACAAAAAAATGAAACTGTGGCTCATACTGCCTAATCTGTATATTCATGGCCTGATGGAAGAAGAGTCCATATCTCGCTGATTGTCTAACCCTCTAAAACTATAAAATAGTAGTGAGGCACCCGTTGTCTCTGTTGTCCTCTTTTTCTTTCCTTAAATGTTAAAAGGAGAGCTTTCATATCATTCTGAACCTCCATATTGGCCTCTTTACATGGCCGTACATCTTGGCAATGGATTTGTGTAAGGTGATATTTCAGACAATCTATACCTCCTCTCATATCCTTGGTATAATAGTTGCAAATAATCATTCTTTTCTTTGGACCTTCTATCCTATCTTTTCAACAAGGGTCCTTAGGCTTGCTAGTTTTTGTACTCGGTTGTTGATGCCATTTTTTTTTCAGGAAAATGAAAATAAACCCTGGCAAAAGGGAAAAACAGAAAATAAAATTTAGTACTGTAGCTTCAAAAATAAATTGTTAGTAATAGGCTATACAGCCTATAGTTTATTAAAATTTTTCAAAATGACTGTAATGGGCATTACAATCCATCACAGTTGCTAAATTGTGAAAAAAAATGATTGTCATGGATGTTTTGCCAATAAAGTGTAATTCAATGCATTGCAGAAATAATAGACATGACAGAATACATCATGACAGAATATAAAGGAACTCAGATCTTCATTGATTCATAATAATGTCAGTACAATGACAATGACCATACTAACTCTGTCTCCATGACCAAGGACTTGCTAATATATAAAGGTGACCGGTCAGTTACCCGGTGTCAACTGTCGACAACCGACGGGTTAACTGCCGTCATTAACTCTAATTACATTAAATGTCTTATTGCTTAATTACCCGACAACATCATCCCCCCCAAAAAGAAATGTCGTCTCCGGACGACAGACAACAAAATGGGAATGATATGCCTACAACAGATAACAACTACGAACCCCACAAAATAACAACTACACACAGACTACTGAGGGGGTAAGGGAGGCATCCCTGATGGTGGAGGGGCTGGGGCTGCTACTGCCAACTGCTCCCGAAGCTGTACCACCTGGTTGGTCCGGTATCAGAGGTCCTGCTCAGCCTGCAACTGCCGCTCCCGGGAACTCCTCACTCGAAAGACTGCCTCCATCAATTCCTGATGCTTCGCCTCCAACTCGGCTGCCAGGGTAGCAACTCTCGATTCTGCTGAGGCTCTCTCATTTGACTGCACTGCCAACTCTACCCTCATGGCACTCAATTCTCCTCTCACGGTGGCAAGGATCTCATCTGTACTCCTAGCATGGGTGCGCTGCTGCTCTAACTCTGTCTCCAATGCAGGGATGTGAGTGGCCAACTCCTTCTGAGCCCTATCCGCCCTGAGCTGAGTCTCTCGAAGCTCGAGATACCTATCTCGTATAGCCTGCTCAATCCGTCTGACCACAGATTGTGTCCGACTCCCTCCGGCCACCTCCTGGCTCTGCCACTCTGCTCGCATTTGTGGAAGATCAAGCGTCGGCCATCCATGCTGCTCAGAACACTGCTGAAATGCCACTGCTACTCCAGACGTAGCAAACGCAAGGAGTCTCCGCAAAGTGAGCTGTCCGACAGACTCCTCTACTGTCGAGGCAACCAGTAACTGAACCTTCTCCTCCATCCTGGCTAAGAACTGCACCATGGCAGTAGGTCTCCCCTCTCCAATCCGTCCAACTTGATGCTGTTGCTGCGGTGATACCGCCCCCTCCTCCACCAGTGGTGTCTTTCTATCGCCCTACTTTCTAGTGCCACTGTCCAAGTCGATAACCCCTGGAGGTGAAGGAATACAAGGGTAGGAAGGTGTGGGTGGTGCCTGCCTGCATGGGGATGAAGGTAGAGCCGCATATCTGTCTAGCCATGAATCGACATCGTCCCCCGCCGACCTCTCCTCGACCGTCCTCTGGGCCTCCTTTGTCCTAGGTTCCGTCAGGATGATGGGCATGCGTACTGGTGCACTCGCTGGTGTCGTCATCTTGGCTGTGATTGGCGATGGCTGGACTGGTGGAGGCTGAGGATGCATCTGACCAAACCCAGGTATGGGGATGGTAGAGATGGTACCCACTGTGACTCCAGATGATGCCAATGGTCCTCCCTCTCCTCCAACGGTCAGGAGTGCTGGAGTAAATACCACTTGGCAGGTCCTGCTAGCTCCCCCTCCAGGCATTCCACGATGCCCCCTCGGTACACTTGCCAACAATACTGTCTGAGTGGTGGGGGTCTCCTGCGGCGGTACTGGCTGCTCGGTCTGTGAAAGCCTGAAGGTGCTATCTTCCTCTGAATCATCCGACCCCTCACTTTCCTCCTCACTAGTGCCATGTCGTCCTGAATCCGTGTCACTGGCCGACACCACTACGTGGACCTGTCTCCTCCTCTTCCTGCTAATCTGTCCCTCGGCGGTAGTCAAAATATCCATCTCTGACCAATAAAATATAGCTGGCTTAAGGGAGTCGATGCTATCCCACGGCTGCCATCCTCTACGGTGTGGTGGCACCTGTACCCACACGGAATCTAAAAATAATCCGATACCGTGATGTGACATATAAAATACTTTATGTTTCAGCATCATACAGTCGTGGGCTCTGTCTGACAGTAGACTGGCCCAATCATACACCGTGCCCTTTTTGAATCCTGCCATCAATGCGATCATAGGTACTGCCGCGTCCGATGCTCTGCTGGCGCCAGTCAACTTGCTCTGTACTACGTCAAGTAAACATTGCCAGATGCCAGATTTTAAAAATTTCTTCTTTAGACCTCTTCCCTTCAGACCCAGGATGCGACTCCATTCTTCTGTAGTCAAGTTGTCCCTACACATTTCTTTTAGTAGTTGGGCTCTTCTTCCTCGGACAACTTTGTTACGTTTTTGTCAATCTTTTTACCCTTGTCAGGAATGCCAAATACTCTCTCAAAATCATCAGAGTTAAATGAAACAATGATGTCAGTGTGCTGGAAATTGAATAACGATGTGCGAAGTTCAGGATCATATGTTTTAATCATTTGTCGTAGGCAGGGTTCGAATTCCTTAATATTAAAAATGGGCATCTGAATAGCATCATGGACCCTAGCTCTTGCTAATTCAATTTTTACCTCAATATCTGACAGGCTCGTGGCATTTTCCCACCATTGCCTGCACACCATTCCAGCCAAACCCTCGAATAGAATTGTATCTGCGGTGACCTGCGTAACTCTTCCCTTTCCTGCATCCTGTGCAATTGCTTTGCCTGTGTCTTGGTCGCCCATTGCTACAGCAGGTTTCTTTCTGGCTTCCTTCTTGGTTTGCTCTTCTTTTTCTTGCAATTTCTTCCTCCAGTCTAGCTTTTTCAATCCCTTAGGTTCAGTCGCCATTAATCAAAATAAAATAAAAATTCCTTGCCTGGGGTTTGATTTGTAACTGTTTTGAGCCTTAACTGTCTTTCATTTTGTACGGATTTGCCTTGCTAATGTGGTACGGCTGATTTGATTGTACAGTTATCACCCGACAATTTTCTAACTGGCGAGTAGCTGATTTGTCCGTACGGACATCTTTATAACCCGACAATTTTCTAACTTGGCAATTTCCTGTCTGCCTGGGCGGACCTTGTCTCTTGCCTCCGTTGGTGATAGATTTTCAACTTGGAGCCATTTACAGCATCAGGCACCTCCATCCCGTCCATCGTCCCCAGCTTGATGGCTCCGTTCGCGCCAACTTCGCGAATCTTAAAGGGACCTAGCAATTTTACCATGAACTTGCCTGGCTTAATTTCATTTCGACCATTAAACTTCAATACCGATTGCCCCGGGGTGAACTGCATCCTTCTTAAATGTTTGTCATGCCAGGCTTTCCGTCGTTGCTGAGCTGTCTCCGTCGCCCACTGTGCCATCGTCCGTCTTTCATCCAACTTATTCAGGGCGTATAGTCTCTCCCGGAGGCTTTCCATGTCGCCTAACCTGTTGTCAATGGCAATTCTGAGACTTGGCACCATGAATTCCACTGGCACCATAGCCTCCTGGCCGTACATTAATTGGAATGGTGTCTGCCCAGTGGTTACCTTGTAAGTTGTTCGGTATGCCCAAAGTACCGACGGTAGACGCTCCTCCTAGTCTTCCTTCTCAACCCCGCAGGACTTATAAATTACTGACACCATGATTTTGTTGGTCGCCTCAGCCTGGCCGTTTGCCCGAGGATAGTACGGACTTGATAGAGAATAGAAAATTTTGAATTCGGTTGTCAACAGCTAGATAATGTGGTTTACAAAGTGCCCTCCTCTATCACTTGTCAACTATATAGATATTCCGTACAGGGTGATAATCTGTTCATAAATGAATCTCGCCGTACTAACGGTGGAGTTGTCTGCCAAGGCCCTTGCTTCGACCCATTTGGTCAAGTATTCGGTTGCCACGACAATGTATCTACATCGTCGGGCTCGACTTGGTTTCAACGGACCAATGAAGTCTAACCCCCATCTTTCGAACAACTCTTGAGCATTCGACAGGTTGAGTGGCATAAAATCCCTCTTTAACGGTCGTCCAGCGCGTTGACATGTATCACAACTTATCACCCATTCTTTGGCGTCATTATGCATTGTCAGCCACCATAACCCTGCTAGTAAGACTTTCCTTGCCGTCGTGTCCGGTCCCATGTGTCCTCCTGCGACCCCTTCATGTGCTTCTCTCAGGACTCCTGGGATTTCCTCTTCCAAGACGCATCATCGTAGGATCTGGTCAGGTCCCATCTTGTAGAGAAGGCCATTTATAAGTTGGAACGTTCTGCTTCTTAGTACAAGTTTTCATCTTTCGCCTGACGACATTTCCTTAGGAAATTTTGAAGTTGACAGGTATTCGCCCACACTCGTGTACCAGGCAGGAAGGATGGCAATGCGGAAGAGATGGGCATCCGGAAAATCCTCGTTAACACCTTTGGCCGGCTCTCCAGACTTGATCCGTGATAGCTGGTCTGCGATGACATGGCTCTTGCCAGGTCTGACAATGATGTTGAATGTAAATTCTTGTAACAGCAACAACCATCGGCTAATGCACCCCTGGATGATTGGCTTGTTCACCAGGTACATCAACGCCTGGTGATCCACATAAAATGTGAATGGTGTCGCCAATAGGTAATGTCGGAATTTCTGGACGGAGCATACCATCCCGAGGGCTTCTCTCTCCGTCATGCTGTAATTCTTCTCTGCTTTTGACAAGAGTCGGCTTGCAAAATACACTGGGTGGTCTAGCCCGTGGCTGCCAACCTACGCCAGTGTGGCCCCTA